>NC_142025.1:58429690-58736859 GCF_049901735.1 Notechis scutatus | reverse complement strand
ATTTATACCACAGATCCTCCTTTGTTTTGATTAAGCCAAATAAATGATTTATTTATAAAATTATATAGTTGTAATCTAGAGTAAGAAATGATTAATAGGTAATATATATTATTAATATAGGTTTTTTACAATAGATAGATAGTAACCGCCACTTAATAATCTAGGGATGGAATATTTAAATCACTATCAAACTGTACTAAAGGAAAATAAGAATGTTGCACTACAGAATTTGTTATGATGTTTATTTGTACAATTTTGTATTTTTTACTTTTGTATTTGTGTATTTTAACTTTTGTATTTAATAGTTTTTTAAAAAAAAAAAAAAAGAAAAAAAGGGAAAAACAGAAAAGACAATAAGTTCCAAAATCAAACCAAATGTTAAAAAGCAAGTAGGCCCAAAGTGCCACCAGCAGTAAAAATAAGGAAAGAAAAAACAGTTTAAAATTGCCAGCTATAGTTTAAATTTTAAGTCACAAGATGAACCTATGTCTCAGTATAACATCCAGCAAGCCAAAAGCCAAAGTCAAAAACATCAATAGTATATTGTCCAAGTGCCTGCAATAATCTTTTCTCTTTATTTAACTTTCTGGCTATTTATTAAAGTCTGCAGAGTAGCACCCGTTTTCAGTGCTCACTCTCTATCTTCTTTTTCTAAACAGCCTGTAGTCAAAACAATTTAATTTAGTCTCTGTTGAAAAATCCAGGTTTTTTTTAAATATATGTGACCTCTAGATGGCAGTATTGCATAGCTTTCCTTTTGGTTATACTGTATCCAATAAGTTCTCCTCCATGCTGCATCGAGAGCCCAGGATGGGTTGACTCCTTCCTATGGCGTCATTTAGCTGAGTCTGTACTAAGATATAAAGCCAGCCCCCTGGAAGAGACCCCAGCTTTTGACCTGGCTCCTTTCAGTCAGTAGCTGTTTTCTGAGAGTGTTTTGTTAGACAGTACCACAGTGATCTTCAGTACTTTTTTCCTTTCTTTCAGCCGCCTCCCAGAGCAGTTGCTCTTCCAGGAGAGCAGGGCCTCTCTCTCCTGCAACGCTTGGGAGCAGCGTTACAGAGCTCTGTGCAGGCAAGCTGGGCACCGTCTGCAGACCTCCCCCATGCCTGCGGTTTGGAGCGATCGTAAAACTGATAAGAGCACAAGCCAGCTGATCGTGGTGGCTGGTTGCTGCATTTTTCCTTTGCTGACATTTCCCTTGCTTGGGGCTCTGTATAGCTTAAGGAGCGTCATCTTTCAATCTTGGAGCCTGTTTTCCTGTAGTCAGCGGCCACATTGATTCAAGCTCTTCCACCATAAGGTGAATGGCCATTTTGTGTCGGGGCCATTTATGTACCCTAAGGGCTTAATAGAAAATTTCTAAACAGTTTCTTTCCAACACAAGAGCCTTTATTCTACAAATGGAGCAAGATAAGGCTCAGGCAGAGCTTTCCCTAGTGAACAGTCTCTAAGCCCGACAAGAGAAAAAGATCAGGCAACACACACAATCAGTCCAGAGGGAGGTGGCTGGCTAAAATCAAAGCTAAGGGGCTCTAGCCCCTAAGAAGGCAACTCCAGGCTGAATTGAGGTCAGAGAAGCGCAGACATGCAGCTCTAGAGAGGCAGTTCCACAGAACTATTCAACAGAAGGAGTGCAACTACAGCATGTTTCAGGTGATACTGGGCCCCAACCAAGCCCTCCCAGAGGAGAAGTTATTCTATGAGCCTTTCCATCCTCCATCCTGGTCTCCTGAGGCTCTTGTTGTACATCATCAGATCCTCAGATCTAAGCAGATCTGGGCCTTATTTCCAACAGGCTTCTGTGCCCTGTGCTCCTCCCTCTCCTCCAGACCCTCGAACCTCTCCCTCAGTTCCAGGGCCGCCTGAAGCCACCTTCACTCCCACAGCAGCAGGCCTTCTGCCTTGTGCCTCTACCTTTAGCATAGACAAGGGATATCCAAGATGTTGTCTCATTAGCTTATTAGGCAGGGATTGGCTGAAGGCTTCAAGCAAATTATTCAACTCCTCCGGAAAGGGTTCAGGCCCTTCTCCTTCCTTTTCATTCTATAAGTTCCTTGCCTCATCATCCTGATTTACACAGGCCCCAGGATCTCAGGGTCCATTCTTTCTCTACCAGAATGTGGAGGAGGTTGATGAGGAAGGAAGGCCTTCACCATCTGAACATGTTACTCTTTCTCATTCAGAGTGTGAAGAGGGTGAGATTTTGACCAAAATCTTCAGAGGAAGAGATTCTCACCCAGAGCAGACATCCTCTGCATTGGTCTTCAAACCTACTCTCTTCAGGCCATTACTCAGCAAGGCCTTGGTCACTGCTGTTGTCACCAGAGGAAGTGGCTCCCGAGCCACAAGGAAATCCCCAGCCAAGGGGATTCGCTTCTCCAAGCCTGTAGTGAATGCAGAGATTTTACCTTCTCCATTTTGTTCCTGGACATGGTTAAGGGAACAGTGCGCTCTCCTTCAGCAGGTCTCGCCCATCTTCTCTGGATAAGCATTTCTACAATGTCAGCGCAGTTTGACAATGCCTCTGGCAGTGCCTTTGTTGACATTCCGGTTCTGGGCCTTGTTCTCATCTTCTGGCACTCCCACAGAGCCAGAAGATATCCTGAAACCGGATGATAAATGCTCCGAACAGACTCCTCAAGCGCAATCACCAGGCCACTGCTTGGGCTGTTCGGGCTTCAACAGCAGCATCCTTTTTCATGAGGGCATCCATCTCAGGCTGCGCCTAACTCCAGAATAGATTGCTCTGCTTCCTGACCTTCGGTCTCAAATAATAAGATTATTGCAGCGGCGGAATTTACTGCAGATGCCACTCTCAATTCTGCCAAATTTACATCCAAGGCCATGGCATCTCTGTATCAGCAAGAAGACTTTCATGGTCTGAAATTGGCAGGCAGAGTCACGCCCAAAATGGAAGCTGGCTTCAGTTCCATTCGCAGGCGATAAGCTTTTTGGCAATGCTCTGGAACCTTATCTTATCAAAACCAGAGATAAACGTAAAATTCTTCTCTCTTCTCTGTGAAGAAAGCCTACTATCGCCCTGCTCCTTATCGCCTCCTGCCTTCCGAGTGGAGACCCCATCTCGGCTTCCCCACTCACAGGCCGTACTCCCAACACGAAGACCAACGGGCAGAAGCATCTGGCAGGCAACAACCTTCTACTGGTAAACGGCCCTTTCGGGGTCGCTACTCCGTCGCTCTAAGTAATCCCTCATTCTCCCCACCCATCGCAGGTCGCCTAGCCTTCTTTGCCTCCAAATGGGAGGAGTCAATGACTGGACGCCTGGGTGCTCAGCACTATTAGGTCAGGGTTACACTGGACTTCCTAATGCCACCCCCTCAAAATTTTTTGATCTGTCCTGTCTCTCTGACATTTCCAGGCAAGCCCCTCATGAATCAGGCCATTCAGCACCTTCTTGAAATCAGGGCTATTCAACCTGTTCCACCCTCTCAACGTGGACGTGGACTTTACTGTCGCCTTTTCATCATTCCCAAAGCCTCAGGGGGTGGCGAGCCATCCTTGATCTAAAATTTCTCAACCAATTTGTAAAATACAGGCTCTGCATTCTATTTTAGAGAGCGGTTCGGAGGGTGACCTCCTCTCTTCCATTGATCTCACTGAGGCTTACTCTCCACATCCCAATTTGGCCTCATCGTTGCCAGTTTCTCCATTTCTGTTATCAGAATACCCATTACCAGTATTGAGCACTTCCTCTCGGCCTCTCATTGGCTCCAAGGGCCTTCACAAAGGTTCTGGCAGCATTGATGGCATCTCTGCGTTCTATTCCAGTGAGGATCCAATGCTACTTGGGTGACATTTTGATTCTATCCTCTTCCATCCTTGCGGCCCACCAGGATCTGCAAATTACCCTGTCCGCGTCTCCAGAGCCACGGATTTTCCATCAACACCAAAAAGAGCCAGCTCTCTCCCACAACCAAATTGCAACACTTGGGAGCAGTCATGGTACCACGTCATGCCAGGTTTTCCTGTCCCCAGCTCATGGAAAGAGCCTTGCAGAGATCATCAGCCAGATCCAGCAACATCAAATTGTCCCCTGTCACTGCTGTCCAAACTTCTGGGGAAGATGGTCTCCTGTATTGGCATCGTCCCGTGGGCTCGGCTCCACTCCCGACTTCCATCCAATGGTTCCTGCTTCCCTACCAACGAGCAGGAACCAGCCACTCATCCATCAAGGTCCCACTCCCGCCACAAATACGGAGATCTCTCAATTGGTGGCATTCCCTGTCAATCTGGAGGGGACTCCTGTTCAGGGACCCAGACAGTCTAGTGATAACCACCGATGCCAGCCTCCTGGGTTGGGGTTCCCACATGCAGGGCCAGATAGCTCAGGGCATTTGGTCCAGATCAGAGCAGACCCTTCCCATAAATTGGCTAGAGCTCAGAGCCATTTTTCTGGCTCTCAAGCATTTCAGGCAACCAGTAACCAGCTCTCATGTTCTAGTCCTTATGGACAACATGGCCGCAAAGGCTCATGTCAACCGGCAAGGGGGGACGAGGTCCAAAGCCCTCATGAGAGAGGCACTACGGTTGGGGTTATGGGCAGAGAAACACCTGTTGTCGACTCCGGTCCAAGGCCGACTGGCTCAGCAGGAGCCTAGTCGACCAGGCAGAATGGTCCATTCCTCCGTCTCTATTCAGGGATCTTTCCCTCAGATTCGAACACGGGAGGTGGATCTCTTCTCCACTCCCTCAAAACGCCCAAGTCACCAGATTCTTCACCAGGTTTCCTTGCCAGGGAGCGGAGGGGACCAATGTTCTTCGAGTGCAGATGGCCCAAGGGTCTCCTCTACGCCTTTCCCCCCGCCTCCCATCATTCCGGCAGTAATTGAAGATGTTGGAGGAACGCATGGAGCTCCTCCTCCTGGCACCCTATTGGCCAAGGAGGCCCTGGTTTGCGGACTTGGTCAACCTATCAGTGGCTTCTCCTTGGAGGATCTCAGCCCATCTAATCTCCCTTCACCAGGGGGGCCCTGCTCCACCCAGAGCCCCAGTGGTTCAAGTTGACCATGTGGCACTTGAGCTGGGCAGTGGCTAGAGGAGGCTGATCTTCCAGAAAGGGTTATCCTCACTATCCTGGCGCCTCACAAACCTTCTACAAGGTGCATCTATGATGCCACCTGGAAGGCTTTTTCCTGATGGTGGAGGCCTTTCTCCTGCTTCAGCCCAGTTGCCAGAAGTTCTTAGCTTCCTTCAGCATGGGCTGGAGAAAGGTTTGGCCCCAACACCTTACGCAGGCAGGTTGCAGCCCTCTCCTCAGTCCTTTCATGGGGTTCGCTCCTTCCTTATCCCATCACACTTCAGTCAGGAGGTTTTTGAAAGGGGCTTCCAACCTGCACCCTCCGGTGGTTCACAGGTATCCTTCCTGGGACCTTCATATGTCCCTAATGCCCTTACAAAGCCCCCCTTTGAACCCCTTAGAACAGTGTCTCTCCATTTCCTGACTCTGAAGGTAGTGTTTCTTGTTGCCATCACTTCTGCCAGGAGGGTTTCTGAGCTTGCTGCGCTTTCCATCAGACAGTACCTTTGTTCCTTTCACAATGATAGGGTTGTTCTTCGTCTGGACCCCTCATTTATTCTGAAGGTTAACACCTGGTTTCACAGGTCCCAGGACATTGTTTTGCCTGACTTCTGTCCTCTCCCGTACCATGACTTAGAGCGGCAGTGGCACATGCTAGATGTAAGAAGGGCTCTTAGAATATACATTAAGCGCACTTCCTCCTTCAGGAAGTCAGAAGCCATGTTTGTTTCCTTTTTCCCTTCTCACTTGGGGCACAAGGCCTCTTCTCCTACTATTAGCAGGTGGGTCAGGTCTTGCATTGAGCAGGCCTACAAAGCTGTGGACCTCCTGGTTCCCTGAGGTCTGACGGCACACTCTACCAGAAGCGCGGCCACTTCTGCTGCCTGGGCGACCCAAGCATTCTTGGAGATTTGTTGTGCAGCCACGTGGACATCCCCGTCTCCTTTTATCAGACACTATGTCTGGATGCTTTTGCCTCGGCGACTGCAGCCTTCAGCAGACGGGTGCTTCCAACGAGTGATTCCACAGTCGGTGTGATGAGCCGGACGAGGACCCGCCCGTGGACATGCAAGCTTTGTATGTCCCATCCTGGACTCTCGATGCAGCATGGAGGAAAATGGGTGTTGGTAGAAGTTACCGTGAACGCCCTTTCTATCTGTGCTGTGAGAGAGCCCAGCCCTTCCCTTGATTCGTCCAGAGAGGGTAAGATATATTTCTGTATTTATTTTGGGCTTTCAGAGACATCTTTCAGTCTGTCAAGTATCTTCGCCAAAGCTGGGGTCTCTCCCGGGGGCTGGCTTTTATATCTTTGTACAGACTCAGCTAAATGACGTCATAGAAAGGAGTCAACCCGTCCTGGGCTCTCTCGCAGCATAGATAGAAAAGGCGTTCACGGTAACTTCTACCAACGCCCATTCTAACAAAGTTTCCTTTTAAAAAGTAAAAGGGAAAAGTAGTCCAACTTTTGAATTTAGAAACAAAAATTAAAGTTAATCTTCTATTAATTATTATTTCAAAGTCCAGTACAGTTCACCAGAAAAAATTCTCTGAAAAATAAAAAATAAAATAAAATAATTCAAATAAAGTTTGACAGCTAGCAATATGTTCTATTTCACTGCTGTTTTCCACTTTTCTATCTTCTTTCTTCTAAACACTCTTTCCCCTTAGGGTACTCTTTTATTTTTATTTAAGGAAAAAGAAAGAAAGTTCTCACCCCAAACCGACATACTTTCTTTTCTTTTTTTTGAAAAAAAGTTTTATTGGCTTTAACAACGAACAAAGACATATAAAACATAAAACATAAAAGCATCATCCTTCTTCATAAATTTACAGACAGTGTATCGGTTGGTTTACCACTTTTTTTTGTGCATCCATTTCATAGTCTCCATTGTAGTTATATTAAATAATAACTCATATTATCAATCAACAATTATATAACCTAATATCATTATTAAACAATCATTTGACTATAATTTTATTAATTCATACTTTAACGAGATAACTATAATTTACTTAGTTTATTTTATAACAAATCGTAAAGTCATACCAGTTCTATCTCAATAAAATTTTATAAAAATAGTGTCAAGAAAAGAAAAGAAAAAAAGGAGTATATATTCATTATTTCCTAAGTTTCTAAATATTCTATTATTATATTTTATTATCTAGCCATTGATAGAAAAGGTCCCAAACTTCATAAAATTGTTTATCTTCTTGTTCTCTAATTTCAAATGTCAATCTACTAATTTCAGCACATTCCAATATTTTCTTAATAATTTCGTCCTCTGATGGTATTTTCTCACTCTTCCAATTTTTAGCAAATACAATCCTAGCCGCTGTTAACACATTTACAATCAAATACTTCAAATTTTTATTATATGTATCCGGTAAGATTCCCAATAAAAAAATCTCTGGTTTCAAATCTATATGTTTCTTTGTCATTTTTTCCAGCCATATGCGAATTCTAGTCCAATATTTTCTAGCGTCCTCACAAGTCCACCACATATGGTAATATGAGCCAGGTATCTGATGACATTTCCAGCACTTTTCAGACTTATTCTTGAACATTCTTGCTATTCTTGTCGGGGGAAAATGCCACCTGTAAAACATCTTATACAAATTTTCTTTATATGCTGTTGACATTGTCATTTTATAATTTTGAGACCACAATTTTTGCCATTTCTCTAAATCAATCCCATATCCAAGATTCTTCCCCCAAGCAATCATCGTTTCTTTAACTTGTTCTTCCTCTAATTTAATTTCCAACAAATAACTATATAATGTTTTGATCACTTTTTCATCAGTACCTGTCAAAATCCTATCTAGGTCAGTCATTTTATCATAAAATCCCTCTGTTTTAGAATCTTTAAGATACCTTGAGTGTATTTGCACATATGAAAACCAATTCATCTTTATACCTTGTTCTTCTAAATTTTGCATTGTTTTAAGTTCACCCTTTTCATCCAATATTTCCCCATATCTTACTGTTTGTTCCTTCTTATATGTTATAGGATAAGAAAAAGCTTCAATAGTAGATAACCAAACTGGGATTTTCAAATAACATTGTCTCTTAATTTTCTCCCAATTCAACCATAAAGACTCCCGTATATAATGCCTTCTAAAATAGCCCTGCGATTTAGTTCCCTTATACCACAGAAAAGCATGCCAGCCCAATAATAAATCATGTCCTTCTAGTGTCAACAATCTAGTCTTTCTTAATGTTATCCATTCTTTGGCCCACATTAAATTTGCAGCTTGGTAGTACAACTCCCAATTAGGAAGGCCAAATCCTCCTCTAATTCTAGCATCTTGTAAGAGTTTTAATTTTATTCTCGCTTTCTTTCCTTGCCATATACTTCAACACAATTTTATTTAATTCTTCAAAATAATCTTTACCAAGCCTAATTGGTATTGTTTGGAACAAATATAAAATTCTGGGTAAAATATTCATCTTGATTGTTGAAATTCTACCTATCAATAACAGTTGTAGGTTTTCCCATTTCTTCAAATCAAATGCTATCTGCTGTTTAAGATTAATATAATTATTCTCTTTCAATGTAGTACATCTTGGTATCAAATGTATCCACAAATATTTGACCTTGTTCGTAACTTGAATTTTCAATAGATCTGCCAGTTCTTCTCTTTGTCTTAATAACATGTTCTTTGTCAAAATCTTTGTTTTATCTTTATTTATTTTCAAACCCGCCATCTCACCGTACGTCTCTATTTTTTCCAATAGTTTTAAAGCTGTCTCTAGAGGATCTTCCAGAATAAAGACCAGGTCATCCGCAAAGGCTTGCAATTTGAATTCCTCCTTTTTAACTTTCATTCCTTTTATATTTTGGTCCTCTCTGATATTTCTATTCAACACTTCCAAAGTCAGTACAAATAGTAGAGGTGATAATGGGCATCCTTGTCTTGTGCCTTTTCTTATATTAATAGAGTCTGTAAATTCTTCCTCTATCATTACTTTTGCCGTTTGCTTACAGTATATGGCTTCTATTGCTTGAATAAATTTTCTGGCAAAGCCCATCTGTTCCAATAATAGTAACATAAATCTCCAATTCACATTGTCAAATGCCTTTTGGGCATCTAGGAATATCAAAGCCATTTGTTTTTCAGGATGCACCTCATAATATTCCAAAGTGTCCAAAATTACCCTCATGTTGTCTTTAATTTGTCTCTTTGGTAAGAATCCATTCTGATCAGAGTGAATAAAGTTATTTAAGTATTTTTTAAGCCTTTCTGCCAAAATTGAAGCGAAGATTTTATAGTCTGCATTCAATAAAGAAATAGGTCTATAGTTCTTAATTTGTAATGGATCAGCCCCTTCTTTTTGGGATAAGTGTAATATAAGCTTCTGACCATGTTTTAGGTATTTTCTTATTTAACATAACTTCGTTCATGACTTCTAGCAGTGGAATACTCAACGATTCTTGTAGTGTTTTATAAAATTCTGCCGGAAGCCCATCTGGACCTGGTGCTTTTCCATTGTTCTGTCTGTTGAATGCTTCAGTTAGTTCCATCATTGTTATAGTACTTTCTAACATCTTTTCAATTTCTTCAGGTATCTTAGGTAGGTTAGCATTTTGTAAATACTGTTTAATTTTTTCCTCATCAAGATCCTCCTGTTTATATAGCTGTCCATAAAAGTCTCGGATAATTGCCTTTTTCTCCTTATTACCATAGCACATTTGGCCTTGATCATCTATTAACTGTAATATTTTCCTTGATTCTTTCTCCTTTCTCAGTTTATATGCTAACCATCTACCTGGCCTATTTGCATCTTCAAAGTAATTCTGTTTAGCACTTCTAATTTTTTGTGCCAGTTCTTCTTTCTCTGCCTGACCCATTTTATGTTTAATTATGTCCATTTTAAGTTTAATATCTTTTTCTGTGGCGTTTTCTGTAATTCTTTTTCCAGTTTTTGTAATCATCTTCTAGAGCTTTGATGGTTTGCCTCTTCCTGATGTTCTTTTTCTTTGTATAGTCTATTATTAATCCTCTCGCATATGCCTTCATTGTATTCCAAACATTCTGTATTGAAGTATCTTCTTTTTTATTTTCACTAAAGAAGAAGGCCAATTCTTTTTCCATCCGTTGTGTGAAGTCTTTTTCCTTTATAATAGTATTATTTAATGTCCATCTAGATCTTCTTTTTTGTCCTTTCCATTTAATTGTCATTGGATTATGGTCTACCCATGTACTTGTTTCAATATTTATTTCTTGAGTATTAGATATTAATTCTGTTGAGATCCAAATCATATCTATTCTGGACCATGATAAATGTCTATTTGAATAAAAAGTATATTGTTGAGTTTTAGCATTTCTTTCTCTCCATATATCTTTTAAATTTAGTTCATCTATCATTTTGAAAAAAGATTTAGGGAGAGTCTATTTTGTCTTGATACTGTCGCTGTATAGTCCAGTTTATTATCTACGATTCCATTAAAATCTCCCATCATAATTATATTAATATAGTCCAGTCCCATTGTTTTCATATGTAATTTTTTATAGAATTCTTCTTGTTTATCGTTCGGGCATAGATTGCAACCAGGAGTGTTTTTATATTATTATCCACTATTTCAACCATTAATACTCTTCCGTCTTCATCAGTATAAATCAGTTTTGCTGGAATAGTTTCTTTAATATACAAGACCACTCCTCTTTTCTTACAATGAGTCAGAGAAGTAAAGATTTTCCCCAATTTTGATCGTACCAATAATTGTTGATGTTGTTTTTTAATGTGTACTTCTTGTAAGCAAATTATGTCAAATTTTGACTTCTCTAATTTATGAAAAAAAATTTCTTCTTTTGGTAGGTGAATTAAGTCCATTTATATTTATAGAAATCAGTTTTTTTTCCTCCATGATTATGTTTTGTATTTAGGTCTAACAGCTCTCGTAGATCTTACTTCACGTTGTTCTCTGGTCTCCACTTGTCCACCTACTGCACCTTCTTCTTTTCCCATTCCCATTTGATCCTCTTGAAGTTCGGTTGAGATGCTCTCTTTCTCTGTCTCTATTTCTCTTCTTTCGAAAAATTCATTGTAAAATATTTCTGCTTTCTCAATTGAGTCAATTCTGTGTCTCTGTTCTTGCCATGTAAACATTAATCCTTCTGGAATCAGCCATCTGTAATTCACCTCTTTTTTCAATAGCATTTTAGTCAGGAATCGATATTTTCTTCTCATCTCTCTAGCTTTTCTAGGTACTTGTTTTAAGGCCACAATCTCTTTGTCTTTATATTTCAAGGCCTTCTCTCTTGCCACTTGTAATATTTGTGTTTTAATAGTTTTTTTGGTAAATCTGACATGGACCTCTCTTGGTAGGTTGTTCCTCGTCGCATATCTTGTGAAGACTCGGTATATCTCATCTACTCCATCCATCATCTTTTCCTCTGTTATTCCCAGTGCTCCAGCCAAGATTTCTATCATTACTGCAGCCAAGTCTTGTCCTTTTTCTTCCTCTATATTTTGAAATCTGAGATAAAATTCTGACCTGTCCATCTCCCACTTCAACATCCCACTTTTGTCTTGTTCAACCATTGTTAATCTAGTATCGATGTTTCCAATTGTCTCGTCTCTTTGTTTATCTTTCTCTTCAATTTTTTGGAGTCTCTCATCATATTTCACCATCATTTGTTGAATATTTTCAATTTTTTCATCAGTCTTCCCGATTCTTTGTTCAATACTCTCCGTTCTTTGTTCAATACTCGTTTTGAATTCTTGAATTCCTTGCATAACCATTGTTAAATCCACTTGTGCTTTATCTTGCTTCGCCATTGTTAAAAGTCGTCCTCCAGTTGATGGGGAGGCAGGAGCAGAAGTTGAAATACCAGAAGGTAAAATTTTCTTACTCATTTGGGTAGCTCAGGGTCTTCCAGCTCTCTTAATCCAATTAGTAGAGTAGCCAATTATAATCTAGTTGGGAAAAAGGAAAACATAAAAAACGCCAGTAAAAAATTAAAAGCCCAAAATTAAAAAGAAAAAAAAATTAAAAATAAAAAGGAGATTCTTCAGGTTCTTCTAGACCTTAATCCTGTTATAAAATTATAATTCAAAAATAAAAATTAAAAATAAAGAGAAAAAGAATAAGCCCAATAATATTAAAAAGTAATAGGAAAAAAAAGAGAGAAAAGAGTTCTTCCGGTTCTTCACACCTTAATCCAATTGAAAGGTCTCAAAAAATAAAAAATAGCCATAAAAGAGAATCAAAAATGAAGATGAAAGAGGCAAAAGTCCCAATAAGAAAAAGAAAAAGATATTCTGAGGCTTTCCCTTTAAAAAATAAAAATAAAATAAAATAAAAAATAAATATACAAATATTACAGGATACTGTGGGATTACAGAGGAGGGATAAGACAGCTAAGAGAAAATAAAAAAAGGAGCACACTGCGTTTTATTTAATTATCCAAGGCTCTTATTATGGCTTCTCCACAAATTTCAAAGCCAAACTTCAAATGTTCAATTGATAGTAGAAGTCCCAAAGGACACCTGTAAAAACATTCTCCAATATACTTCCCTCTATCTTATCAAATTCCAGTGTCCTTGACAAAGAATTTTTCACAATCTTCTCAGCTTCAAATAAAGTGTTTTCAAGCCTCTAGTTGGCAGTGTTACAAAGTGTCCTTAATCCACTCCCCCTTCTTTCCCCTAAAAGGTCTAATAAAGAAAATATATATATATATACATGTGTGTGTGTATGTGTGTGTATATATATAGTGCTAAGCCGAAAGCACCAGCCTGAAGATGGCGAGTGGGACCTCGCCGAAACGTTGCCTAGATACTTTGAATCTTACGCGGGAGAAAACCGAATAACCAAAGATCCATATATATATATATATATATATATATATATATATATATATATATATATATATATATATATATATATATATGAAAAAAATTACTAAAAGGGAGCCTCTGTTCTAAAAATATAAACAGTCAAAAAGGAGGAAAAAAAAGTAGGTACATATAAGAGAAAAAACCAGTCTAGTTACAATTACTAGATCGCAATAGAAGTTCAATAAAGAAAAAAAAAGTAAAAATAAAAGCGAAGCCTCACTTTGACATTTCTCTTTAGAAAATCGCTGCTAAGTCAATTTTGTCAAGTTCTGTCAAAAATCTTACAGATTTCTACTCATCTAGAGTGTCCTTAAGTCCCAAATAAAAAAAAAGTCCTCACCAGCCGATACACTTTCTCTTTCTGTCTCTTCCTTCCGGAGCTGTCCCAGCTTCAGCAGCTTAATGGCTGTCTCTCCGCCGATGGTAAAAGGGCTTCTCCTGGATCAACCAGGGACTTAGCGATGTCCCTGGGATCAACAGAATGCACCCCTTCCTATCACCGTCTCTACGGGACGGTTTAGGTCCGTTGGGACCGACCAGGGGCAAAGATATCAGCTGCGATCTCGGAGCCCCGAGATTGCAGCTGCATCACGGCGACGTAGCTCCGCCTTCTCAACCCAAACCGACATACTTTCTCTTCTGATCTTCTTTCTTTCTGGAGCTGTTACAGCTTTCTAGCGGCTTTAATGGCCGCTTCCCTCTGCTGCCACACTTCAGGAGCTTTCCTTTGCGATGTCCCTGGGATTGACAGGATGTACTCCCTTCACTAACTGTCTCTCTGGGATGGTTCAGGTCCAATTGGATCGTGCAGCTGTAGGGGTTTCGGCAGCTTTGCCAGGAGCTTCAGAATTGCCATCATTCCACCACGATGCTGGACCCGCCTTCCAATGAAATCGAGTTTGACACCCCTAACTTAGTAGATTGCCAAAGGAACAAAGGGACCTTTGTTGATTCTTCTGAACTTCTCAGGGGCTTTTACTATTACTTGGCCGTAGAGAGATGAATTCCCGCAGTAGCGGAAGTAAAATAGAAGTCCGACTCCTGCATGTAGGATTGATCAAAATGTAGAAAAAAACTACATTGTTCTAATTCCCTTTCTGATCTTTGTATTGTAAAGATTACAGAATTCTCTAAGAATAAGAATTCTCTATTCCCCATCCTTTAAAAATCTATACAAAGTCCTAAGTAAAGATAGTGTTGCGTTGAAGTGTTACCTAGTTCTATTACTCATCATTTGAGTGAAGTATGATAATATACAGTAGTAGCAAAATACCATTGTCATTTCTGAGGTGATGATTCCTATGTACTTATTGTGTACATCTGCTACTTATGCTTGTGGCTCAATGCAGATAAAATTTCACTGTCAAAACTTCAAATAGTTTAAGACTATAGAGTATGCATATTATATTAAAAGTCTTACTGGTGATATTTGAGTAAAATTTATCATCTGAAACTTCTCTGAATTACTTCCTTAGATTGATTAAAGTGGGTTTTTTATTAGATTGCCAAATTATCTATTTTTTTCATAGTCATTCCAAAATTTAAGGATAAAAAAAGGAATAAATGAGTTTCTTATTAGAATTTTTATTCTCCACCTTAGCAAATCAGAAGCAAAGGAGGATCTGTTCTGATTAGTATGAAGAAGAAATACAACCAGGAAAACTGGGACTGTAGACTAAACTGATAAATGAATAAATTTAACACCTGGGAGAAGATAAACCAATTTGCCAAGAATTACTGAATAACCAGAGTTAAGATCAACTTGAAGAAGACTTTTTATGAAAACTGCAAGATACTGAGTTGAGTAATTAGAATTCTTTATTGGCCATGTGTGATTAGACACAGAAGGAATTTGTCTCTGGTGCATAGGCTCTTGCATACAATAGTGATAGATCATTATAATTATCATTGTAAAAATACATTCATCATAAAACATTACATACAACACTTAGTGATAGTCATGGATACTAAATAAACAATCAACATAAATCATATTAGGATACTAAGTAAACAAATCGTAAGATAACAATTTTATAGTCCTAAGAAAATAAGGAGATAGGGAATAGGAAATATGAGAATATGATGGTAATACTGCCTTTCTAGATGGTTTGACAGTGTTGTGGGAATTAATTGTTATAGCAGAGTGAAGACATGGGGTGGGGGGAAACTGTCCTTGTGTCTAGTTGTTCTGACATGCAGTGTCCTATGGCATTGTTTTGAGAGTTGAAACAATTTATATCCAGGATGAAAGGGGTCTGTAGATTTTTTCACAGCCTTCTATGTGGCTTTTGCAGTATATAGATCAGGGGTCTTCAAACTATGGCCCAAAGGCCAAATATGGCCAGCCAAAGCAATTAATCCAGCCCACACGGGATCACGAAGTTGCGCTACCCACATCACCCTGCCCACACACCGGTCACTGCCCTTTGGCCAAGTGCAGGCCTTACCCTTGTAGGCAGCCATGGTAAGCAAAGTAGTATGAGCCCTGTGAGCTGGAACTGGAAGGTAAGGCCAATAGCGGGGCAGGAAAATCCACTCCAGGCATGCCACGCTCAGCCGAAGGGCTGCCTCGGGGATGTGTGGACATGGCCCTGCTTTTGGGCCCTGCTCTGGGCTGGGCAGTGATTCAGCTTTCCTGGCTGACTGTGACCCCCAATCCCTGACTGCTCTTCCCTTTCTCCTGCAGCTGGTGGCGGAGAGGAGGAGGAGCCAGGCTGAGCCACTGCCTCTTGCCCCCACAGTCCACATTTTGCCCCGCACCCAGTCTCTCTGCAACTGCTGGGCCTCACTTGCCATGGATGCCAGTGGCCAAAGAGCATGAGGTTGAGCCAGTCGCATCGCCCCTCTGCCAGCTGGGTTCCTCTGCTGGCTCATGACCTTTGGCCGAGTGCAGACCTTACCTTCACAGGCAGCTGTGGTGAGCAGAGTGGTGTGAGCCCCACAGGCTGGAACTGGATGATAAGGCTAGCGGCAGGGGAGGAAAATCCACTGTGGACCCACTGCACTCAACCGAAGGCCTCCTCGGGGGGAACAGTGAGGGTCAGCCGCCTTTCAGGCCTGCCTCTTTGTTTCCACAGGGCCTCCGGGCACTTGCTGCCCACTCACCCTCCCCTCCACCTCAGGCCTCACATCCAGCCATGACTGGGGTATGTGCTGCTTCTGAGCCAGTCTGGCTGGCAGGTGGGTATACGGCTGACACTCAGGACAGTGCTGTGCTGGGATGCTGTGTGCCTGGATCAGGTGCTTTCTCTTGGGCCTCCTGCCTGTCTCTGCTTTTGCAAGACCTCTGGGTCCAGGCACGCTGTCCTCCAGGAACCTCTTCTGTGTTTCTTTTATCAAGGAGAAGCTTTATGGTCAATCTGAGTGAAGGAAAAAGAAGACAGGCAGACTGACTGTGGCTTGCTGACATCAGTGGGAAAGTCAGTCCCATATTCCAGATGTCAGGTTCCGTCACATGCCGAAAAAAAGCACAACAGCCACAACAGGGTTTGATGTAAGCCATTTATCTTTCTCCGGAATGTGTGCTGGCACTTTAACTATAACCAGCTGCTAGACAATGAAAGCTAACAGAAATTAAAGTCAGGGCTAATCACTAGCCCTCCCCACCACCTTTATACACCCAATGTGCTCTGCCCCAATTATCCTGGCATGCCCCAACCAATTATTCCGGCATGCCCCGACCAGCAGGCACAAACTCAGTCTTCCCGAGAGGAGCTTGCTCCCAGCTGTCAGTCCTATGCAATTTCCCTCTCAGCTCTTCTGCCATTGCTCAAATTATGCCTGCAGGCTTGCAGCAGCTAAATGACCAGGTGTCACATGGCTTCATAGCAATGTCCAGGCCTGCAGCTTGCATGATCGGGAGTCATAGGGTTTCGTAGCAACGTCCATGGCCAGCCCGTCCCCTGAATGGCAGCCCATGGATGATGTCGGGCTGACACTAGAGCTGTAGTCACAGGACTGGCCCAATTGTCATCCCAGAACATCTCCTCCACTCAGGTGCATCGACCTGCTCTGGGACGACCAATGGGCCAGTCCTGTAACCAGAGCTCTAGGATATGGAAGATGCCAGGCTGTTCATGGTAGGAGTAGAAATCTCTGCTATAGAGGATGGTACAAGAAATGGTACCATCATGCAAGGAGTAGCACAGCTCTCACCAGCCGGAACAAGGTAATGGTGCTGTTGCGGAAAGAGGGGTAGCGCAGGTGGGCCGAAGCGGCAATAACAATGCCTACAGCTTAATGTGCGGCAGCAAAGCGCCCCTTTACTTGCCATTGTGTGGCAACAGCACTCCTCCTTTGTCGCTTTACATTTGCACCAGCTGGTGGCGCCAAGACAGCCCTCGCCTCTCACCACTTCAGGCTTGGAGCTGTAAGCCACATCCAGGAAGCAATGTGGTGGAGACAAGCAGCCAGGGTCAACCCTAGTTTTGCTGTCCATTACAGCTAGGAATCTCAAATAAGGCAGACAATAATGTTTGTGTTGTAGCCAGCCCAGGTGTTAGATCAGCCCCTTGCAAACTCCTTTTCTCTCTAGAAGCCTGGCCAAGGCCTCGTTCATCAATAGCTGAGACACCTGGACTCCAGTGATGGGACTTAGTCTTTAGGCACTTAGCTTGGCCACCTGACTAGTAGCTCCAGCCCCTCCCTCCATCACTGGGAGTCCAGGTACTTCAGCAGGCAGCAAGCAAGACCTTGGCCAACAAGGACTTCACAGAGGCTGATTTAGCACCCGGGATGGCTACAACACAAAAGTTCATTCTTGGCCTCATTTGAGATTCCTAGCTGCAATGGACAGCAAAGATAAGGTTGACAACTGCCTGCATCAATCAGAGAGACAAAACAGGAAAAGTGGGGGTGGAGAGAAACAATCCAGTTGACAAGGTACAGAGTGGGAGGCCAGTGAACTGGAGAACTTCTTTCCTGTCTTCCCAGGAGCATGGGACTCCTTGCGATCGGCCCCTGAGCTCTTTTGCAGTTCTGCTGCTGGGGGATGGGCTGCAGCAGTCCCACCTTAGCCCACACCTGCCCCTTGCAGTTGCCCATACCAGGATTGCTGCAGAGAGTCTCCGCCTCGAAGCCAATCTTGACCGGACTACTGGAATGGTTTGAGAGTCTTGAAGTGGGAGGTTATGTCGCACGTTCCCAACCTCCTCAGCTGAGATGCTCTCACATTCACTTTTCCTGATCCAGACCTGGCAGTGGAGCCAGTGTTGCATCGGCATCTTTTTACTCAGTCAGAGATGACAGAGGAATTGGTTCTGGGCAACGAAAGCAAGCCACAGGTGGGAAACAGCAGATGTAACCAGCGTTTGAAATGCTGCAACCTCCAGTTGCCCCACCTCACCAACCTGCTTTCATGCTATCCCCCGTTGAATGCATCCCCCCAGTTGGGGTTTCTATTCTGGTCATGGGTGGATTCAGTGCTAATGGACGCCAGCACCTTTAGCACCACCATTTGCAGAACCACCATGGGCCCAAATTGCCCCAACAGTCCCTGCACAACAATGGAGTCCAATCCAGCAGCCGGGAGCAACACCTCCTTTAGCACAGCTGCAGGTCCCTTCCCCACCACCAGCTGTAGCCCAGCAGCCCGCAGCACTGCTGCCCAGGATCCCACTGCCCATCTCTGCGTATCAGCCGCCAGCAGCAGTGCAGCAGCAGGTCATTGTCCTTCTACCAGCTCCCACGCAGCAGCAGTGTCTGCCCAGCCTCCAGCCGCCATGGCCATTCCACCAGCTGGACATCCTGCACCCCCAGCAAGGCCAACACCACCACGATTTAGAGCGATGTTTGATGGAAAACCTGCAAAATTGGCTTACTTCCTCAGCAGAACTGGGCTTACATTGATCAGTATGGAGAGCATTACAAAACCGAGTGTGATCTAGTATCGGTAATTTCAGAAATCATGAATGAAGGAGATGCTTCTGACTGGATAGGCCAGCTACACAATGAGGGTGCTCCTGAATTAAATAATGCTGATGGATTTGTTGCACTATTCCGGTCCAGATTTGAAGACCCAGATCAAGCCAATGAAAATGAAGCCATGCTAAAAGTGATGAAACAAGGTAATAGACCCATAAAAGACTTAGTTTAGGACTTTAGACAGGTCACAGGAAACCTGGGGCATTGGCCTGGTAAAATCCTTCTGCACTATTTCAAAGAAGCCATTGATCAAGAAGTCAGAAAAGCCTGCAGTGTCCGAGGGATTCCAGAGCGATTACAAGACTGGTATACCTTGTCCATAGCTCTGGACAGAGAAATTCACCCACACCACAACAAGCCCTCATCTGAGAAGCCTTCGAGGAGAACTTTGGCCAGACGCCTCTTTTTTTTTCCCCAAATTTTTTTATTGATTTTTAAAAACAAACAAACAAACAAAACATAAAACATCTTTTTTGAAAGCAGCTTGATCCCGGGTTCCATCTCTTCGTACAGACACAAATTCAAGTTCATGCTCATTTTTATATACCATTCCATATCTTATTACCATTCTACATTTTCTATATAGCTTCTCCCCTCTTTTAACTTTCTTAATTTTATTTTATTTATTACATCTCAATTCAGATCATTATATTTATATTCTTTGTCTGTCCTGTTTCAGCTGTCTATTATCTTTTCTCATTAAACAAAATTTCTCCTGTAATCACTGATTGGAGTATGACGCCTTTATATCTTTCCCCTAAATTTATAACACTTAATATAATACATAACTTCCATTCGGATTCTGCTTAGTACATTCTAAAGCTACACACTATATTTTAAAAAGAGAAAAAATTATACATATATAATATAATTAAAACAACAATCCATACCAATTCAATTCTATCGTTAATATTAATATTCATGTTAAATCTTAAACATTTTACACATTATGAATCTTCAAATAGGTATCATGTTTCTATGGGAACACTTATAAACATTCCTTCCTAATTCAATTCTCTCATTTATTTCATTTCATTTGTTTTGTTCACAAAAGTTTCACTGAATTACACTGAGTATTTTATCCCACTTTTTAATCATATGTTGTTTCCAATTTTCTAACATTATTTCTAATACAAATATAACAATACAATCTTATGTAGCTTTGCAGAATTGCTTTTTCAGTTAAAATTTTACCCATTATCTCTGAATAAGTCCTGTTTCTTTACAACTTGCTCCACACCTTTATAGCTTCTCTTCCCTTCCTTCCTCCCTTGCTTCTTCTCTCTGCCCTTTTGCCCCCTGTCTCTCCACCTCCATTTCCCTCTTCTGTGTTCCCTTTCTGTTGCTTTCTAACATTATATCCACTTTTCACCTTATTTTTCCCTTTTTGGTTGTTTTTTAGGTCTTAAATTCTCCATTCTCTTTTTCCCCTTTCCCCTTTCTTCCCCAGATAAAGTTACTTGTTCATTAAAGATGGCTTTTTCTTTGTCCCAATCTTCTTGTTGCACAGTCTTTTCTTGTAGTTTCTCGTAGGTACAGATCGCCATTTCTAAGAATTGAAAAACGGAGCCAAGAGAGCCCTTCCCTTCTTGTTCCTCTTCTTTATATTTTTTAAATTCCATTTTCAGTTCATCCACAAGTGATGCCATTGTAAAAAAAATTTTAAACAACCACCCAAGTGTTTTTAATAATTCAAATATAATTTCCAGAAGTCCCAAAGTCACCAAGCAATCCAAATACACATAAGCTGTTTCTTTTAACACTTTCTTCTTTTTTCACTTTCTCTTCCTGGGGTTACTATTTAGTTACAAAGTTCCAGTTAAAATTTATCTTTTAGAAGTCTTATTAAGATTTAACTTTAGATTCTTTTGAGTTCCAGGCAGCCTCCTCCTTCCAAATCCTGCTCTTATTCTTTTCCTCTCTCTTCCCACTTACAGCAAAAAAAAAAAATTAGTATTCAGAAATCTTTATTGTCCCCTTGGGATTTAATTTTCCACTTTAATTACCTATTGATGCCAAAGCAGATTTTTCGGATTTCTCATTCATCTCTCTTTGCTGTCAACGTAAGGAAGGAGAGTGAAAAAAAACCTTTCCCTTTTCACTTTCATTCACTGCTTCCGAATCTTCTTTGGGAGCGATGTATCTTTTATAAAATTTAAATGCCAGGATACCTTAGTTGTTGCTTCTTATCCCGGTCAGCCAAAACTTTCACTTCTTAACTTCCTCCTGCACTTTCTTTTGAGTGCTTCTTTGAGGCGGCCATTTCTGACCGCCGCTCTTACCGCCTTCGGGAAAGGGAGTTTAGCCAGCTGAGGAGGAAAGATGCGGCTTTCCTCGACCCTGCTGGAATCTTCCCCCTCTTCACCACCTCTACGGGGTGGCTTAGCCCCGAAGCCAACTGGCTCGGGGCGCTCCAGCGGCGAGCCCAGGCAGAAACCGCGCATGATCACAGATTCCTGCCTGCCGCCGAAGCCCTGCAAACCGGAAGTTTTCGGCCAGACGCCTCTTAACTAAACTTGCGGATGCTGCTCCAGCTCAGCCGATGGGGATTATCAAATGCTATCATTTTTTTTAAAACAATTTTATTTGGGTTTTCACAAAACAAAAATAAAAATAAAACATCTTTCTTTAGTGAACAGCATGGTTCTAGGTTTTCACATCTCCATACAGATATAATTTCAGTTACATATTCATCTTTCATATTCAATTTCTTATCTTATCACTGAATTATATATTCTCTATTTGTTTTTACTCCCATACCTCCCTCAGGTTTATTTTATAGTTTCCTCATTCATTTCCGGATCTATTTCATTTCCTTTTTAAAGTTTCCATATCTTCACAGTCATTATACTTATACTTTTGTCTGTCCTGTTTACAATTTCACTTCATATTCTTATATCATCATTTCCCAAAGGATTCCTCCATATTTCAAATATTACAAAACAAGGTTTCCCCATGTAATTACTATTTACAATATGTCACCTACATATCTTATAATTAATTCCCTTTCAAATCCCATTAAACATTCTACTTTTAAATTGTCCCCTTAAACAATTATAACATTCATCTCCTAATAACTATATTATAACATAAATCCCTTTTCAATCAGATTCTGCATGGTACTTCCCCCTTACCTCTAAAATATTTTATATTTCAATGAAAAAAATAAAAAAGCTGAAGAAATAATTAGTCAATTCACGTTCATCCTAGAAATTGATATTAATATCCTTACAGTCCTTCTCATAATTCTTTTCAATTATGTTTTATGGATCATTAATATACATTGCCTGGCCAGTGGGACACTTCTCACTCAGACACTTTCCCTCTTTCTTCTCCCTGCTCCTCCTCCCCTTCAGACAAAAGCTGTGCTTTTCGTCTGTCCATTGCAGTGCAGCACCTGGAATTTACTTTGACAGTAACGCAGCTTGGGGGGGGTCAATCCCTGTTCATGGTGCAGTAGAGAAGGCGGAAGGCAATCCTCCACCACCAGACCAGACCAGCCTGATGGGGGTGGGGTGGGAAACTGAGCAGCACCGAAAGCTTCTGAAGGCACATCAGTTGTAGCTGTCCTGCCCCCTTCCTCGCCTCATCTCATCCCGTGGGATGAGCCTCCTACCCCCTGCTCCATCCACCAGAGGTGCCTGGATTCCATGCAGAATCCCGCCTGGCCGCAACAAGTCCCACTCATGCAAGCAATGTCAAGCTGGCCACATCCCCAGGCCATGCCTAGTCAGCTGCAACCACCCCTGCCACATGCTCCCCCCCCCCCATCTCCCCAGAGGACAACTACAATGCTTATGCAGCCCTCAATGAAATCAAGTTTGACATCCCTGCTTTATCTGTTCCCACCCACTGCATTTTTGTTCTTAATCAATCTTGGTTAACAGGTTATACATTTGCTGGTTTTCAAACATTATTCTTTATTCTGAACTTAGTAATGAAATGAATCAGTAGTTCTAGTTCATAAGAATAATTTCCATCAACATAATGGACTGAATTTAGTAACAAAGAGAAATCATTAAAGAATAGAAAATAAGATATCCAACTGAATTACTTGGAGGTAGTTAGAGAACTCTTATAGTCCATATCCTTGATTGTGGTTTATACTCTTGGTTTTATATTTAATGAATACTTAATATTCTGAACTGTGGTTTAAATTTTCTGAATTGTAATATTTTTTTTCCTTTCAGTTCAGCAAATGCCACTCCAGAATTTGAGGGACGTGGTGGTGAAGAACTTGGCACTGAGATCGCAAATACCCTTTATAGGATATTTAATAATGAGAGCAGTATCAACTTGAAAACCCTTTGTATTAATCCCAGACAGTATTGCTGGATACTTTATGTTGATGTCTTGGTAAGTAAGTTTTATGTGAATTAAATTTAAGCTCAAGAGCTTGGTTTTTTTGGAAGTCTAAATATTACCAAACTCATGCCTTTATTTTATTTATTAGATTTTTTTATCCTCCACTTATTACTTTTATATAAGTAACACAAATCAGAACAATACTCCTTCCTCCTTCTGTTTTCTCCACAACAACAACCCTGTGAGGTGAGCTGGGCTCAAAGAGAATGACTTGACCCAAAGTCATCCAACAGTTTTGAGGTATCCACCTGTTACATCTCTTTTATATTCCTCAGCTGCCTAGGGCCTCTTTTTATTCTACCATTCTTCCAGAAGTTGTGAATACTCGAACACTGAAAGTTTTTAAGAAGAGATTGGACAACCACTTGTCTGAAATGACATTTCCTACCTGAACAGGGGACTTCCAAGATCCCATCCAAATCTGTTATTCTGTTATGTTATTCTGCCACTGCATGGAGAAATTTGGTATTTCTGGTTTCTAAATGGAACTCTGAAAATAGTTTGTATATCCAATAGCTCCTGTTATGTTTATAATAATGAGGGTGATAATGAGGATGATTCATCACATGATTCGTCAACCAGATGTTTAGATTGGATTTAGCATTTTTGGCTACCTATCAAGTTCTTTCCAAGAACTTAGAACAGGCAGATGTGGATGTTTGATGGTGTTAAAGATATTGTCTCAGGATGAAAGCTGTTCTGAATAAAGCCATTTTAGCAATTGATTGATGACAAATTTGTCAATGCTGATGGTGTTCAAGTGATGCTCCAGTTGTGTTGGGTTGCATCCAAGGCATCTATTATTGTTGGTCTTTGTTTGCTTGTCATTTTATTTCTATTTACAGGTATTTGTATTTTGTTATCTTCTCCAGTTCTTTATCTTCTATTTTGCTGTCTCTAGGCTTGCCATGTTCACTAGCCAGATTTTTTTTGTCTTTCTTATCAACAATTGTTACATCTGGGAGATGTGACAGCTGCTTGTCTGTTTGAATTTTAAAGTCCCAGAGCAATTAACTTTTTCATTTTCTATTACTTTCTCTATTTTATCACGCACTAATTATTGCTTGCAGGCAAATGATATTTCTTGCACTTCTTCCAATGCAGCATTGTTGCTACTTTGTCATGCCATTGCTTGTAGTCAGTCTATGCAATCTTCTTGCACCAGGTGGTTCATTGTTTCATCAGCTCCTTGGCATAGGTGGCATTTGCTGTCGGTTGCTGTCTTCTCAATTCTGGCTTTACATGCACTGATTCTTAAGGCTTGGTCTTGTGCAGTCAGAATTAACCCTTCTGTCTCTTTCTTCAACTTTCCTGTTCTTAGCCATTGCAAAGTCTTCTTGTTATTTGCTTTGCCTGCTATTTTTTAATGTATGGGTCATGTAATTTTTTTGTCTTCCCATCCCAATAGTCGTTAAGCCTTCCTGGTATATTAGTTTCTTCACTGGTCTTCAGAAATTCTTAGAATGCTCTTTTTTCTTCTTCAACCATCTGATGTACCTGCAACATTCCACACCCATCTACTTTCTTTCGTAGGTGGAGTTTGTCTATGTCTCTGCGAGGATGAAGGGTGTGAGTCATAGTCATAATTTTTTTGGTCTTCCTATCCAGCGCTTTTAGTTCTGCTTGAGTCCAATCCACAATTCCTGCTGTGTATCTAATGACTGGAATTGCCCAGGTGTTGATTACCTTGATGGTATTTCCTCCACTGTTTGAACTTTAAGATCTTCTTCACTCTTTTGATGTATTCACATTTAATCTTTCAGTGTGAATATATTCACATTCAGATTTCAGTGTGCTTAATATTGTCAGGTATACATACATACATACATATTTGCAGTGATCATCTTTTTTGAGACTCTTGATGTTATTCTATAGGGCAGGGGTGTCAAACTCAAGGCCTGCAGTCTGGATCTGCCCTACAGGGTTCTTACATCTGGCCCAAGGGCCTGCCCTGGAAACAGCAAAGGACCGACCCACAGTGCCTCTCAAGAGGGCCACGTTTCAAACGGAGCTCTGTTTTTACTGACAGGAGACTGCAGGAGGCCCTTGTGACCAGAAACAGAGCCTCGATGAGTGATGTCGAGCTGGCCATGCCCACTCTGGCCACACCCAGCAAGCACACTAAGGTCAAACACAACCCTGATGCGGCCCTCAATGAAATTGGGTTTGACACCCCTGTTGTAGGGCATCTTGATTACTTCAGTTTTCACTATTTTTCTCAGTTTGATGGTGAGTGTGGAACAGTTGTCCAGTCATTATTATTGTTGTTGTTATTGTTGTTTAAAAAAATCAATCCAGGGAAGGAATGCATAAAATAATTAGCATTTAAGATTGAAGCCAGGAAATCTGAAGCCAGCCTTTTTCAAACTCATCTCTCAGCATTTCTACTTATAAGGCAGGGAAATATTTTCCTACCTTTCATGGTTGTTTGCATATTACAAAAAAAATTGTTTAAAGCAATTAAAGCATTCAAAATATTTTTGTTCTCATTATCACCATCATCCCTTTTCATCCAGATCAACTTTTTAAAAACTACATCTTTTAATATATTAAATAAAAATATCAAATTTTGTGGAGGTTTCTGAAATTAGTCATGCTTTACCACTTTTGTGTAACTTATACATTTACATCAGAATTATTATGAGATGATGAAATCATGGCTTTTAGAATAGAAAATTATTATTAAAATTATAACAATAATAATTAAAATCTACTTTTTCAAAATTTCAGTTATTGGAGTGTGGTGGTAACTTGTTCGACGCCATCTCAATTGCAGTGAAGGCAGCACTCTTTAATACCAGGTAAAGAACACATCTCTTCAAAGGGCAGTTTCTGGGTATTACCTGCACACTAACCATTATTAGTTTGTAGACTAACATAGGAATAAATATAGGCCTGAATACTTACATTTTTCTTGGGTTAGTTTTTTCTTGGATGGGGATTTTCCTTTTCATTGAACTGTTTGATGAAAGAGATTTGTAAAGCACATTCTGCACAAATTAGAGGGTAACTGGCAATAAGCCAGCTATATTTCTTGATCGTGGTTGCTAAACATTGATAGCATATTTTTGTTATGAAACACATATTTATTAAATTGCAGTATCAACTCTAAAATAAACATATTTTAAGAACACATGCAACATTTCCCACAAAAAAACAAAAGTTTGAAAATTCTAACCATGCCTACATGTGCAGTCCAGATACACCCACAGGGTATCAACTCCTCTACCTACTTTTTTCCTTTCTTCCCCCTTTCCTGTGATTTGGAGAACTCACCTACTGAAAAATGGCCCAGTATGGGTCATTTATATTTGTTTAGGAAGATTTATTTACTTTTTTTAAAAAATGTGTTTATTAAACATTTATTTGACATACATTTAAAACAGACAAATATACACACACACACACACACACATACACATATACACATATACATATACACATACACATACACATATATACATATACATACACATATATCTTTATCATTGACGTGATCTGCCTTGTTACAATAACTCCTTCGTTCTTTTAATGTTTTAATTTCTCTATATAGTTTATAATTAAATGCACATCTTCTGTCATTTTCATAATTTATCCAAATATCAAATATTACCTTTTCTTTAACCAATCATACCAAATGTTCCATATTTCATAATAGTCACTATCTTGTTTATTTTTTAACAATTTGGTTAGGTTATCCATCTCAGCACATTCATGTATTTTTTAAATTACCATATCCTCTGGAGGAATGAAAGACAATTTCCAGTTTTGTGCATAGATTATTCTGGCCGCAGTTATGATGTGCAAAATTAAATATTGATATTTTTTCTCCATGTTTAAATCTATCATACTTAGCAGAAAGGTTTCGGGTTCAAGTTTTAAATTTTGTTTTGTTATATTTAAAATCCAATTTCTAATATTTCTCCAAAACTTCTGAGCACATGGGCAAGTCCACCACATGTGAAAATATGTTCCTTGTGCGTAGTTACATTTCCAACAGTTGGGTGGTAGGTTGGGGAACATCTTAGCCAGTCTCGCAGGAGGTAAGTGCCAGCGATGAACCATTTTATATAGGTTTTCTTTATACGAGACTGACATGGTTAATTTGTAATTTGTTTGCCAGATGTGTTCCCACTTATCTAATTCAATACTATGACCTACGTTTTTAGCCCAAATTATCATAGATTCTGTGACTGTTTCTTCTTTTAGCTTGTAATCCAAAAGATATTTATATGTTTTACTAATTGTTTTCTTTTCCTCTCCTAGCCATACTTTATCTAATTCTTGTGGGATCATATTAAAGCCAAATTGTTCTCTATCTTTTTTATAATGGGTTTGTATTTGTGCAAAGGGCCACCATGCTATCTCCTTTCCTTGAATTTGTATTTGGTTCCTATTTTTAAGCTCTCCAGTATCATATAGTAAATCTTTATACCTAACAATATTTTCATAATCCAATAGATTTGGATATGTGACTGCTTCCAATGTAGATAGCCACAATGGAACCTTTGGGTAGTGGTTTTTTTTAATCTTTCCCCTGATATTGAACAACACATTTCTTTTTGGAAATATGAATGTTGTTTAGATTTTCCATCCCACATGAAGGCGTGCCAGCCAAGTTGGAGATCAAAACCTTCTAATACTAATAACCTTCTATTTTCTAATTTAACCCAATCCTTAAGTCAGTTTACTATAGCAGCATCATAATATAATTCAAAATCTGGAAGGCCAAATTCTCCTTTTTCTTGGCATCCTGTAATAGTTTATGTTTCACTCTGGGTTTTTTCCTCTGCCATATAAATTTAGATATACGTTTGTTTAATTCTACAGAAAAGTTCTTTTCCAACTTGACTGGCACTGTCTGAAACAGGAACAACAGTTTTGGCAAAATATTCATTTTACTTTCGAAATACGTCCCAATAACGATAACTGCAGTTTGGCCCAATTATCTAAATCTTTAACTATTTGCATTATTAGCTTATCATAGTTATCTTTTTTAATCGACGAACATCTAAAAGTCAACCAGATCCCTAGGTATTTTACTTTATTTACCACCTGCATACCTAATTTATTTGCTAGTTCTTCCTTCTGCTCCTTTGTACAGTTTTTTGTTAACACTTTTGTTTTTTCTTTGTTAATTTTTAACCCTGCCACCTTTCCATATTCTTCTATTTCTCTTAGTAGTATAAGGCTTGTTTCTAAGGGCTCTTCTAATATAAATCGGTGAATGCCTGGAGTTTATATTCCTCTTTTTTAATTTTTAGTCCTCTAATCTCTTGATTTTGCCTAATTTGTGCTAAGAGAGTCTCTTCTGCCAATAGATACAGTAGAGGAGCTAGGGGGCAGCCTTGTCTTACTCCCTTATTTATCTTTATGATATCTGTATTTTCCCATTTATTAATATTTTTGCGGTTTGCATGTTATAAATTGTCTTAATAAATCCTATAAAATTTTCATCAAATTTCATGCCTATCAGTTGTTTAATAAGGAAGTTCCAATTCAGGTTGTCAAAAGCCTTCTGGGCCTAAAAATATCAATGCCATTGTCTTGGTTGAAAGTGTTCTTCATAATATTCTAATATATCCATAATGGTTCTGGTATTTGTTTTTATTTGCCTATGGGGAGGAAGCCATTCTGATCAGTGTGGATAATTCCTACTTAATACTCTCTTTAATCTTTCCGCCAGTGTTGTAGCCATTATTTTGTAATCTACATTTAAAAGTGATATTGGTCTATAGTTTTGAATTTTTGTGGGTCTGATTGTTCTTTATAAATGAAGGAAATATAAGCTTCCAACCATGATTTAGGCATGTTAGCGTTCTCCAGGGCTTCATTGTACAAGTCCACCAGTATCTCCTCTATTGTTTCTTGGAATTCTTATAGAATTCCAAAGGAATTCCATGTGGGCCAGGGGTCTATTTGCTTTCTGTGTTCCAATTGCCTTCCTAATTTCTTCTATAGATATTTTATTATTCAAATTTTGTTTCTCTTCACCAGTAATTTCGGGCAAGTTCTTTTCATTCAAATATTGATCAATAGATACTTCTGGTATTTCTTCCTGTTTATACAATTTCATAAAAAAACTCAGCAATTTCTTTCTTTTCTTGGGTCTGCGTGCATAGTTTCCCTTCCTGATCTTGGAGAGCTACGATCGTTCTCTTTTCTTTTCTTTTTTAATTTTATGGGCTAACCACCTCCCCGGCTTATTTGCATTTTCAAAATAATTTTGTTTTGCTAATTTAATTTTTGGGCCAAATCTTCCTGTACATTTAAATTTATTTTATGTTTTACCAGATCAATTTCTTTCTTAATGTTTGAATTGTTTGGGTCCTTTTGTCTACTTGTTTCCAAATCTTTCAGTTTCTCCCTCCATATGCTTTGTTGCTGTCTTTTTTCTTTATTCTTTTTAATACTATAAGCAATAGTTAGACCTCTCACATAGGCTTTGGCTGTATCCCAAAGATTCTGTAAAGAGATATGTTCTCTTTTGTTTATTTCAAAAAATTCTTTCTTTATCATTTCATTTTATCATTTCAATATATTCTTTATCTCTTAATATGGTATTGTTAAATGTCCATCTTCCAATTTTTCTCTTTCCTTTCCATTTAATTTGAATGGGATTATGGTCAGCCCATAGATTTGGCAAAATCTCGATCCTTTCAATATTCTCCATATGGTCCATCCATATCTGATCTATTCTGGACCAAGAGTGATGGGCGTTCAAAAAAAAGGTATATTGTTTTTTATTTGGATTTAATTCTCTCCACACATCTTTCAAGTTAAGTTCTCTTACCATATTATTAAAAGACAAACGGAGTATTCTCCTTTCCTTTTTTTTTTTTTTTTTGGAAGTTCTATAATCTTTATCTTTGTCTGGGACTGCATTATAGTCTCCTACAATGCATACATTAGCATACTCAAATTCTATTATCTTATGGTGAAGCCTATTATAAAAGTCTTTTTGGTTTGTATTCGGGGCATATATTGTAACTAATAACATCTTTTTCTGATTTACATTTATTTCTATAAAGAGCATTCTCCCTTCTTGATCTTTGTATATTTGTTTATGTTGCAACCAATCCTTTACATATACTACAATACCCCCCCTTTTTTTTTTTGCAAGTGCCAAGTACATTTTACCCAAATTTATATTCTTTAAGAGGTCTGATTGATTATCTGGAATATGCACTTCTTGGATACAAGTTATGTCAGCATTTTGTTTTTTAAGTTTCTCAAATATCTGTTTTCTTTTTGATGATAGATTTTAACCATCGATATTGACTGAAAATAAAGTGATTTCTCTATCAGTGTCACTGACTGTGTGAGGCATTTCTCGTTCCATTTCTTGTTCTAGGCTCTCTTTTTCTTAGTCTGTTGCCTTCCCTTTCTTCTCTAAGATTTTGGGGTTCAGAGTGTGAATCAGATTCTTTTTCTCCAGAGAGTTGTTCCTCTTGGCTTCTTGTATTTAGGTCATCTTTACTTTCTTGTTCTTCCTCGGGTCCTAGGTGTCGTTCACGAAATTCCTGTGCTTTTTCAATTGTGTCAATTTTATATTTTTTGTCCTGCCACAAAACTAAAAGCCCCTGTGGGGTGAGCCACCTAAATGGAATGCCATTTCTAATAAGCTGAGTTGATAAAAATTGGTAGTCCCTTCTCTGCTCTCTGACTCTCCTAGGTATTTGTTTCAGTGTAACCACTTCATGATCTTTGTATACAAGTGGTTCATCTCTGGTCTTACTATAGAGCAGGTCTCGTGTTTATCTTCCTCGCAAATCGAATATGAACCTCTCGGGGTAGTCTATGTCTCCTTGCATAGTGTGTATATACTCTGTAGACCTCGTCTACATCATTTTCAATTTCTAGTTTCTGTAAAGCCACCGCTATCAGATTTGTCATAATTGCATGTAAATCTTCCTTTTTGTCTTCCACCACATTTTGGAACCTAAGATGAAATGATGCCTTCACTAATTCCATATGTACCATCAAATCCCGGAGTTCGCAGTAGAGCACTTTCCAATTTTGTTCTGAATCCTCTAATTTCTTCTACACCATCTCCGTTCTTGCCTCTACTAAATTTAATTTCTGTTCATTTTTTATCACTTTTTCCTGCATCTTTCCAATCTTACTATTCAAATTTTGTATTTCATTTTTCACTTGTCCTATTTCAGTTCTCATCTCTGTTTTCATATCTTCATGGTTCCTCGCTATCAATTCGTGTGTTTTTGCCATCATTTCCTGCATCATAGTGAGCGTTGCCTGTACTGTCTGCAGGCTTTGAGCTGAACTAGTTTTTTCTGCCAGTAGCATTGCATCTATAGATCTCTGCCCCATAGGTGCAGATGTCGTTGTTGTAGTTTTCTTTCCTGATTTTACATTTTTAGTTGATGTTGTCGCCATTTTAACTATCTGTAGCAGCTCTTTCCAATCTACCATTAACTATCCCTAGTAGAGCACTATTTTCCTCTCCTTTTCAGTTCAATAGTAATATTAATACATATATTATTATATTATTAATTACCAAAATTCTATTATGGAAAATCACAATCAGCTCTTATTTCTATTTTTTCTTATTGAACTTATTCAACTATTACAATACTTAAGAGAATTCAATATTAATCAAATACAGATATATTTACTCACAAAATCAACAGTCTTATATGCTTAATTAATTAATTTAAAGCAGCCAATTCATTAAAGTAATTAAAGACTTATCTATATATAAATATCAATTTATCTATTTCTTTAAAGTTCTTAGTTATATGCTTACCTCAGAATAAAAATACCTCAATTTCTTACTATATTATTATTATTTGAAGGTCTGAGTTCTATATTTATACAACACACTTTCATTTGTCCAGTTATTTAAAAATTATTAACCAGTGTTCTTAACTCAATATTCTAACACATATATATCTATTAAGATTATGTTTTACCAATATTATTTAGTTACATCTATGATTGACCAGTTGAATGATGTCCATGGATCTCCTCCTCCTCCTCCTCCTTCTTCTTTTTGATAAATGTCCTCTTTAAATTTGCACAGTCACTTCCACCATTTCATTTCTCCTTTCTATTTTGGCTTCTTCTTCTTCTTGCTCCTTTATTCTTTTTCTCCACACAATCCTAGATGGTTGATGCCAGAAGGCCTCTTGTTCACTTGGCAGGAACAAAGACACAGAATTAATACAGTCGAAAAAGTGGGGTTATTCTACTTAGAATTTTTTAGAGGAAAGGAGGAGGAAAAAGAAAAGAAGAGTCACTAATTGAATTTCAAGAGGAGTGTAAAGCAGTAATTGAAAAGGAAAAAGAAGAAGGTGCAGTAGGCGGTGAACCCAGAGAGCAACGAGAATTAAGATCTACTAGAGCAATAAAACCCTCTTATAAAGCTTAACATGGATGAAAGGAAATTGATTACGATTAACATAAACGGACTTAATTTGGCTGCTAAAAGAAGAAAAGTATTTCATATATTAGAGAAATTAAAATTTGATGTAATTTGTTTACAAGAAGTACATATTTAAAAACAACATGAATATATATTGAAACAAAAAAAAATAGGGAAATTATTCACATCACTGACACAATCAAAAAAAGAGGTGTGGTCTTATATATTAGAGATACAATTGCGGCAGAATTAATTTATACAGATGATGACGGGAGGATTTTGATGGTGGAAATAATGGACAATAATGTTAAAACACTTTTAATTGCAATTTATGCTCCAAATGATAATCAAGAAGAATGTTACAGAAACTTACATATGAAAATAATTGAATTGGACTATGTTAATATTTATTTGATGGGAAACCTTAATGGAATAATTAAAGATCAGTTGGACTATAAAACACAAAAATCAACAAAGAAAGCTAGAAAGATATTACCAAAATCTTTCTTTTGAATGACATAAGAATTTAACTTAAAAGATGCATGGAGAGAGAGAAATGTAGAAAGTAAGCAATATACTTTTTACTCAAACAGACATGCATCCTGGTCTAGAATAGATATGATATGGATGTCAGCAGAACTAATTACTAATATACAAGAAATTGAAATAGAACCAAGCACTTGGGCAGACCACAATCCAATGACAGTTATTTGGAAAGGATATAAGGGGAGATCTAGATGGACTTTAAATAATACGATATTAAAAGAAAAAGACTTTAAACAGAAAATAGAGAAAGAATTGGTTTTCTTTTTTAAAGAACATAGAAAAGAGGATACGTCTTTACAGAATCTCTGGGACATGATGAAGGCCTATACAAGAGGTTTGATAATTGACTATACAAGGAAAAGAAATATAAAACAGAAAAAGACTTTTAAAACTTTGGAGGATGACTATGAGAGACTGGAAAAAGATTTACAGATGTTCCCACAAAAAAAGACATTAGGAATAAAATGGATATAATTAATCATAAAATGGGACTAATGGAAAAAGAGGAATTGGCACAAAAAATTAAAAATGCTAAACAGAATTATTTTGAAGATGCAAACAAATTAGGCAGATGGTTAGCCTATAAACTGAGAAAGGAAAGGAAATCAAGAAGGATTAATCAATTAATAAATGAAGAAGGACATGTTTGCTATGGAAATGAGGAGAAGAAAAAAATAATACAAGATTACTATGGAAAACTGTATTTTCAAGAGAATATTCAAGAAGAAAAAGTTAAGCAATATTTACAGAAAGCGAATTTACCTCAGATACCTAAAGACATTGAAATAATGCCAGAAGAGAACATAACGATGATGGAACTAACAGAAGCTTTGAAAAAACAGAATGTTGGAAAAGCACCAGGTCCAGATGGATTGCCAGTGGAATTTTACAAGACTTTCCAGGAAATACTGAATCTCCATCTGTTAGAAGTTATGAATGAAGTTATGTTAAAGAAAAGAATACCCAAAACATGGTCAGAAGCATATATTACACTTATACTGAAGGAAGATACAGACCTGCAACAAGTTAAAAATTATAGACCTATATCCCTATTAAATTCAGATTATAAAATCTTCACTTCAATTTTGGCAGAAAGACTGAAAAGATACTTAAATAACTTTATACATGTTGATCAAAATGGATTCCTGCCAAAGAGACAAATCAAAGATAATGTGAGAATTATTTTGAACACTTTGGAATATTATGAGGCACATCCTGAAAACATCCTTTGATGTTTCTAGATGCACAAAAAAGCCTTTGACAACGTGAGTTGGTGATTTATGTTATTGTAATTGGAACAAATGGGCTTTGGTAAAAAAAAATATTCAAGCCATTTAAACAATATATTATGAACAAACTGCAAAGATTATGATAAATGGAGAATTAACAGAATCTATAGATATAAGAAAAGGGACAAGACAAGGTTGTCCACTGTCGCCTCTGCTGTTTGTGTTAACTTTGGAAGTGTTGAATAGGAATATTAGAGAAGAAAGAGAAATAAAAGGAATGAAAATTAAAAAGGAAGAGTATTAATTACAAGCTTTTGCAGATGATCTGGCATTCATACTAGAGGATCCATTGGAAACAGCACCTAAATTAATAGAAAAGATAGAAGAATATGGAAAAGTAGCAGGTTTGAAAATAAAGATAAAACAAAAATATTAACAAAAATATGTTAGCAAGACGAAAGAAAGAGTTGGAAGAAGTTTTAGAAATACAGGTAAATAAGGTTAAGTATTTAGGGATATATATTACACCAAGATGTAGCACACTGAAGGAGGACAATTATATTAAATTCAAACAGCAGATTGCGACAGATTTGGCAAAATGGGAAAATTTACAATTATCATTGATTGGGAGAATATCTACAATTAAGATGAATGTGTTGCCTAGAATTCTGTATTTATTCCAGGCAATTCCAGTCCAATTAGGGAAAGAGGTTTTTGAAGACCTAAATAGAACTGTGTTGAAATATATTTGGCGGGGAAAGAAAGCAAGAATAAAACTTAAACAAGATGCAAAAATAAGAGGAGGGTTTGCCTTGCCTAACTGGAAACTCTATTACCAGGCAACAAGTTTGATGTGCGTAAAGGAATGGATAACATTAAGAAACACTATTGACTTTAGAAGGGCATAATTTGCTGCTAGGATGGCATGCTTTCCTTTGGTATAAGAGAACTAAAACACAGCGGTACTTTAGAAGACATTATATTCGAGAGGCACTGTTTTTGAACTGGGAGAAGACAAAAAGACAATATTATTTAAAAATTCCATTATGGATATCTACTATTGAAGCTTTTTCCTGTCCAGTAATATATAAAAAGGAACAAACAGTTAGATATGGTGAGATACTGAATGAAAAGGGTGAACTTAAATCTATGCAAGCATTGGAAGAACAAGATGTAAAAATGAATTGGTTTTCATATTTGCAAGTACAATCTAGATTTGATGAAGATTTTAAAACAGAAGGTATTTATGATAGTTGACTAATTTAGATAAAATTTTGATGGGTACTGATGAAAAGGTAATTAAAAATCTTTATGGCCATTTATTAGAATTTAAACTGGAAGAAGAACAAGTTAAAGAAATGATGATTGCTTTGGGGGGAAATTTTGGATATGGGATTGATTTAGAGAAGTGGCAAAAATTGTGGTCTCAAAATTATAAAATGACAATGTCAACTGTGTTGTGGCCCCAACTCCCGAGCCTAGGCTGTCAGAGGAAGAGGACCTGGAAGATGAGGGGGAGAAACTGGCAATGCCTTCCTCCCCAGGACCTTCCTCCCTGGCAATGCTTTCCTCCCTAGGACCTTCCTCCCTGCCAATGCCTTCTTCCCTGGTAATGCCTCAGGTTCCATCAGACAATCGAGAAGAACAGCCTGAGATGAATCAGGAGGAAGGCATGTCGGAGCAGCCCCTGATAGGGAGTGAAGAAGAGGAGTCTTGGCTCAACCCCAAGCAGCGTTGTAGGGAGAAACGTGACCAGCAACGTAGGAAGCGTGGGAGGGTCAGAGAGTGAGCTGAGTCACTGAGCCACACCACACGGGATAAAAGTGGGTGTGCTTTCTCCTTAAACTTTGTACGGGACAAAGTTTAACTTACTTTAGACTTTATTCGTGACTATGTTGGAAGAACGATTGTTTTGTGAATTGCCTTGTGCTTTGTGAAGTAAAAGACCCATTTCCCTCTGTGTGAGTAAGACTTTGATTTACAACTGCTGTCAGCTCGGACTTGGCAGGCAGGATGTAGTGGGATGCCAAGAATGTTATCAGTTACAGAGGATTTGCTCTGCGAAGTTCGAGCCAGCTTGCCTGTCGGTGTTTGTGTGCGTGTATAATCCCTTACCTTTTGGGGGAAAGGGAAGGGGAGACAGAACAACTTTGTCCCGCACTAGACTTAAGCCATCTTCTACCTAAGATGGACCAGCACAAACAGCAGTTTCAACAACAGCTGCAAGATGAGAATCAAACTCTACAACAGCAAGTGGCTCAATTAACAGCCTAACTTGCTTTGCTGCAGGCTCATGCAGCTCCTCCTCCCCCTCCCCATCAGAAATGCCTGGTGGCTGTGCCGGATAAATTTTCTGGGCAGCCTGAGATGTTCCCGGCCTTCATGGGACAGTGCCTTTATGGCTATGAGGCCAAAGGATTTCCCAGATGACCGGGCTCGGGTGGGGTTTGTGATAAGCCTCCTTTCTGGCTCTGCCGCCTGATGGGCCATGCCCTTGTTGCTCCAGAACAGCCCGTTACTAACTAATTACCAGGGGTTTTGGCAACACCTGTGCCACATGTATGATGACCCTATACGAATGCAGACAGCAGACAGGCGTCTTAAGGACCTTCCCAAGGGAAGCGCCCCTGCAAGAGTTTATTCCTGAATTTCAGCTTTTGTGCCTGGACTCCAACTGGAATGATGCGGTGTTCCAGGATGGCCTGTCAGATGAGCTGCAGGACGAATTAGTTCGAGTGGAGGTGCCCCAGACCCTCGACGTTCTGGTGTTGCAATGCCTGCGCATCAACTCACGTCTCCAACAGCGAAAGACCCGTCACACCGTCCAGGAGTCGCCATCTGGGTCTGCACCGCCGCGCCCTGCACTGACAGCGCCCCAGGTGACCCCGCATTTCATGGCAACAGCTGAGGAGCCAATGGAGCTGGGAGCAGCCAGATCTCGCCTGACGGGCCAGGAGCGAATGCAGAGAGGCCAAGGGGATTTGTGCCTGTATTGTGGGGAGCCCGGACATTTCGCTATTTCTTGTCCTCAAAAGCGAAGTGGGGCACTGAAGCCTGTGCCTGAATCTCGGTGTGATCAGTCGGGAAACGGGGCAGGCCCGACCTGGGGAAAAACCCTAGGCCGGGCACGTATCAAACGCCCACCTGAATTAGTGGAGGTTGACTCTGGGCCCCCTCAGCATCTGATTTTAGACACTCGGGTTTTCTTGGCTAACCAGTCGGAGGGGATTCCGGCACATGCGCTGGTGGACTCAGGGGCCACGACTAACTTTATGGACCAGGCCTTTGCGGCCCATTTTGATGTCCCCTTGGATCCGGTGAAACCCCCAATGAGGGTCGAGACTATTGATGGGCGGGAACTTATTGCAGGACCCATTAAATTCGCCACCCAGCCTTTGCACCTAGCCATTGGAGCACATGAGGAGGCGATCCGCTTCTATGTCACCGCAGACCTCCATTTCCCATTGGTCCTTGGCATGGCTTGGCTTCGGATTCACGATCCTCAGGTGGCATGGTCGTGGAACGCCATTTTTTTCCAAGTCTGCAGTGCATGGACCACTTCCGCCACACCTGTGCCGGCCAGGACATCTCCACCTCTGCTGTCTCCATACCTCCTGAACTGACGGACTTCACGGATGTGTTCATTGAGAAGGAAGTGGACCGGTTGTCCCCGCATCGGCCCTATGATAGCCCCAAGGACCCCCTTCCTCCGTGGACAGTGCTGCCAGCAGAATCCTTGGCAACAGTCCAGGAACAGGTGGACTTGTGGACTCAGGTGTGAGAGGCGCAGCGCCTGGACGCTTGGTCGCAGCAGAGGACAGGGGAGGTTGGACCTGAATCCCCATGGACTTTGGAGGAGGGCTTACTGAAGCATCAGGGCCGGTTGTACGTGCCCACGGGGCCATTTTGAGCCCTTATTATGACTCAGTGTCATGACAACCCTGCAGCCGGTCATTTTGATTTTTTTAAGACCCTCCATCTCGTAACGCGGACTTTTTGATGGCCTCGAGTATGGCACGATGTCCACGCATATGTGACGTCCTGTGTGCCGGGCCGGCAAGCGAAAACCATGATGGGTGCATCTCCTGGCCTCCTCCAACCTCTGCCGACTCCAGAAAGACCATGGGGAGTGATTTCCATGGACTTCTTGACTCACTTGCCGCCATCCTCTGGATTTATGACTGTGCTGGTGGTGGTCGACATGTTGACAAAAATGGCCCACTTCATTCCATGTCGTACACTGCCAACAGCACGTACAACTGCCCATCTGTTCTTGCAGCATGTTTTTCGTCTCCATGGCCTGCCGGACAGGGTAGTTTCAGACCGTGGTGTACAGTTTACAGCCCAATTCTGGAAAAGCCTGATGACCGCATTACAGGTGCAGGTGTGCTTGTTGTCAGCGCACCATCCATAGACTGTTGGGGGGACGGAGAAGGTCATTGGCATCCTCAGGCAACATTGTGCTGCTTTGTAAACCAACGGCAGAACAACTGGGTTGATTATCTCCCTCTGGCGGAGTTTGCATTCAACAACTCCCAGCACACCTCCACCCAAATGACCCCGTTGTACGCTAATGTGGGGTACCATCCGCGGTTCTTTTCACTGACACCATCAGATTCCCCTGTTCCCGAGACCTGGGACTTCCTTTCTGAACTTCAATCGGTTCAGCAGTTGGTGCGGCAGCAACTGATACAGGCCAAGGAAGACTACAAGCAGTTCGCCGATCGCTCTTGATGGGCAACGCCTCCGCTGGCTGTAGAAGACAGTGTGTGGTTATCCACAAAACACTTCCCAGTCGACTGCCTGATAAAGAAGCTGGACCACCGGTTCATTGGCCCATTCCCCATCGAGGCGGTCATCAACCCCGTGGCCTATCGACTAACATGCGCTCCATGTGGATTCATCCAGTCTTCCACCATTCCCTTTTGATCCCTGATGCCCCCTCGTGTTATCTCCGGCATCCCACAGCTGCTGATCCACCACCTGCGCCTGGTGAGGATGGCGCAGTAGAAGGCAAGGTGGCCACCATTAGGGATTCCCATTGGCTGAAAGGGCGGTTTCAGTATTTGATCAAGAGGCAGGGGGATGGGCCGGAGGCTCTCTCCTGGGTGGATGCTTCCACAATCCATGCCCCGGACCTTAAATGGCTGTTCCATGACCACTTCCCCTTGTGAGCACGTCCTGACCGTCAGACTCGGGGGAAGGGCCCTGTGGTGGGGGATACTGTTGTGCCCCGACTCCCGAGTCTATGCTGTCAGAGGAAGAGGACCTGGAAGATGAGGGGGAGGAACTGGCAATGCCTTCCTCCCCAGGACCTTCCTCCCTGGCAATGCCTTCCTCCCTAGGACCTTCCTTCCTGCCAATGCCTTCCTCCCTGGTAATTCCTCAGGTTCCATCAGACAACCGAGAAGAACAGCCTGAGATGAATCAGGAGGAAGGCATGTCGGAGCAGCCCCTAACAGGGAGTGAAGAGGAGGAGTCTTGGGTCGACCCCAAGCAGCGTCGTAGGGAGGAACGTGTGCAGCAACGTAGGAAGTGTAGGAGAGTCAGAGAGTGAGCTGAGTCACTGAGGCACACCCCACAGGGGATAAAAGTGGGTATGCTTTCTCCTTAAACTTTGTACGGGACAAAGTTTAACTTACTTTAGACTTTATTCGTGACTATGTTGGAAGAACAATTGTTTTGTGAATTGCCTTGTGTTTTATGAAGTAAAAGACCCATTTCCCTCTGTGTGAGTAAGACTTTGATTTACAACTACTGCCAGCTCGGACTTGGCAGGCAGGACGTAGTGGGATGCGAAGAATGTTATCAGTTACAGAGGATTTGCTCTGCGAAGTTCGAGCTAGCTTGCCTGTCGGTGTTTGTGTGTGTATGTGTGTATAATCCCTTACCTTTTGGGGGAAAGGGAAGGGGAGACAGAACAATTTGCATATAAAGAAAATTTGTATAAGACGTTTTACAGGTGGCATCTACCCCCGATGAGAATTGCGAGAATGTTTTAGAATAAATTGGATAAATGTTGGAAATGTCATCAGATACCTGGCTCATATTACCATATGTGGTGGACGTGCTCGGATGCAAAAAAATAGTGGACTAAAATCCACACATGGTTGGAAAAAATGATAAAATGAAAAAAGATATAGACTTTAAACCAGATATTTTTTTTATTGGGAATTATACCGGAAATATACAATAAAGAATTGAAGTATTTGATTGTAAATATTTAACAGCAGCTAGAATTATGTTTGCTAAGAATTGGAAAAATGATAAAATACCTATTCAGGAGGAAGTTATTAGGAAAATTATGGACTGTGCTGAAATGAGTAAATTGACATTTGAAATTAGAGAACAAGAAGATAAACAATTTTATATGATATGGGATTTGTTTTATCAATGGTTGGACAAAAAGACATGGTAATGTAATAGATTCAATGACTTTGTAATAGGTTTAATAGATAGATGTAAAATATAATATAGATATATATAACCATTGGATGAAAGTATAACATAAATTTTAAAATAAAGTTTGAAATATCTCGTATAAAGTGATAGAATAAATAGTTTGGTCATGGAGGATTAATAATTGATAAATATATAAGCATATGTTAGCTTGATAATGTGCAAATTTATATAAATTGAGAAATGATTACAAAAAGATAGCACAAAAGATTTGTAACCAACTGACAAACTGTATGAACATAAGGAGGAGGTGGTTTTTAAGTTTTTATGTTTTGTTTGTATATGTTTGTCTTAAAAAATAAAAACTTTTTCCAAAAAAAAGATACAACACTTAGTGATAGTCATAGGTTACTAATAAGCAATCAAATCATATTAAGGAACAAATAAAGCAATATAAATTGTAAAGATGCAAGCAACAGGGTTATAGTTATAAGTTGGAAGAGATAGGTAACAGATAACAGATAATCAGAGTTGGAAGGGACCTTGCAGGTCATCTAGTCCAACCCTCCCGCCCAAGCGGGACACCCTACACCATTTCTGTCAAATGGCAGTCCAATCTCTTCTTGAAAGTCTCAAGTAATGGAGCTCCCACAACTTCCGAGGGCAAGCTGTTCCACTGGTTGATTGTTCTCACTGTCAGAAAGTTTCTCCTTGTTTCCAAGGAGGTTAAATCTCTCCTTGTTCAGTTTCCATCCATTATTCCTTGTCTGGCCTACAGGCGCTTTAGAAAATAGCTTGACCCCTTTCTCCCTGTGGCAGTCCCTCAAATATTGGAAGACCTCTATCATGTCTCCCCTGGTCCTTCTCTTTACTAGACTAGCCAAACCCAGTTCCTGCAACCATTCATTGTATGTTTTAGCCTCCAGTCCCCTAATCATCCTGGTTGCTCTTCTCTGTACTTTTTCTAGAGTCTCAACATCTTTTTATAATGTGGTCTTACTAAGGCTTTATAGAGTGGTATTAGTACTTCCCATGATCTTGATTGTATCCCTCTGTTAATACAACTTAGGGTTGCATTAGCTTTTTTGGTTGCTGCTGCACACTGCTGGCTCATATTTAGCTGGTTGTCCACTAGGACTCCAAGGTCCCTCTCACAGTTACTGCTATTGAGCCTGGTTTCACCCAGTCTATATGTGTACTTTTGGTTTTTCTTGCCTAAGTGTAGGACTTTACTTTTCTCTACATTGAATTTCATTTTGTTAGATACGGCCCAGTTTTCTAGTCTGTCAAGATCCATCTGGATCTTGAGCCTATCTTCTTGGGTGTTAGCTATTCTTGCCAGCTTAGCATCGTCTGCAAATTTGGTAAGTTCCCCTTCTATTCCCTCATCTAAATCGTTAATGAAGATATTGAAGAGTACTGGGCCTAAGACGGAACCTTGTGGCACCCCACTGCTTACTTCCCTCCATGTAGACTTAGACCCATTAAGGACTACTTGTTGAGTACGGTTTGCCAGCCAGTTGTGAATCCATCTGGTGGTGGTGCTATCTATTCCACTTTTTTCTAGCTTACTAAGAAGTAGGTTGTGGTCTACTTTATCGAATGCCTTGCTGAAATCTAAATATATTATGTCCACAGTATTTTGCTGGTCTACTAATTTAGTCACTGTGTTGAAGAATGAAATAAGATTGGTTTGGCATGATCTGTTCTTAACAAACCCGTGCTGACTGCTAGTTATTACTTTACTTGTTTCTAGATGTTGGCAGATCTGTTTTTTTATTATCTTCTCCAGGTAATACGAGGAATGAGAAGAATAATAGTAATACAATCTTACTAAATAGTTTGACAGTGTTCTGGGAATTAGTTGTTTAGCAGAGTGATCACATTCAGGAAAAAACTGTCCTTGTGTCTAGTTTTTCTGGTGTGCAGTGCCCTATAGCATCGTTTTGAGGGTAGAAGTTGAAATAATTTATGTCCGGGATGTGAGGAGTCTGTAGATATTTTCACAGCCCTCTTTTTGACTCATGCAGTATACAGGTCCTCAATGGAAGGCAGGTTTGTAGCAATTGTTTTTCTGCAATCTAATTATCTGTTGAAGTCTGTGTCTGTCTTGTTAGGTTGCAGAGCCAAACCAGACAGTTATAGAGGTGCAGATGATACTGTGTTGTCTAGTATTGTAAGAGGTGGTAGTATAGGAGGGTTTTTCCTGAAATCTACCACCATTTCTACAATTTAGTTCAAGATTGTTCTGGTTGCACCACAAGGCTAGTTGTTCAACTTCCCGTCTATGCAGATTCATCATTGCTTCGAATGAGACCGATCACTGTTGTATCATCTGCAAACTTCAGTATTTTAACAGAGGGATCCTTTGAGATGCAGTCATTGGTATATAGAGAGAAGTGGAGAGAGCACACAGCCCTGGGGAGCTTCTATGCAGGTATCTGATGTACAGATCTGATGTACAGATCTGCAGGTATCTGATGTAATTTTGCCTATTTTCACCTGCTACTTCCTGTCTGTTAGGAAACTTATAATCCATTTACAAGTGTGGTCAGGTACAGCTAACTGATTTAGTTTAGTTAGAAGAATATCTGGAATGATGGTATTAAATGCTGAGCTGTAAAGAGGACCCTTGCATAGGTCTTTGGGGATTCAAGATGTTGTAGGATCTGGTGCAGAGTCATATTAACAGCATCATCTGTCTATCTATGTGCTCAGTAGGCAAATTACAAGGAGTCTAATTGTTAGGTATAACATTGATACCAAATATGGTTTGGGTGAATAAATATATAAAACTTAGATATCATGGTTTAAGTGCTTATCACTTTAAGCACAATGCAGCAGGCAATTAGCCGATTAAGGGTGCGGTTAGAAGTTACTATATAAGGAAGCATTAGAAGCTGGAAAGCTTACTGTCTGTTACTGTCGCTGGCTGTAACTGTGTGCTTACTGTAACTGTGTGTTGCTGCGAGTAACTGTGTGCTGCTGCGACTAACTGAGATTACTGACTGTGAGTGCCTGTGACTGAACTGTTATTGTTTGCTACTGTTTGCTGAATATCCAGCGTTTGTTTCTCTGGAGAGTGAAACCGGAGGAGGAGAAGATATCTTTATCGGCTGATAAAGATATTGCAAGGACTCTTAACTTGGACTATACTAGTGAGTCTTACTGGATGGAAATACTGTGAATGACTTAATGGACTGAATGACAATGCTTAAACTCTAACTGGATTAAAAACTATTTAAACTATAAACAGTGTTTGTGTTCAGTGTGTGTATACTCTGGGGCCCTTCCGCTCTCGTTTGGCTGCCTGGCTTGACTACTGCTGCAATACTCTGCTAGGGGTTAATCTCCAAACCCTAACATTGGTTATGGGCCCAGCAGCATAGTCTAACTAACCAGGATATAGCAGAGAGAGTTGGTGTGAGTTGCACATTACTGTAAAAACAAACTGTTTTAATTAGTTTAAAATAGTCAAAATATCTGAAGAGCAATGGCACAAGTAAATTTGTCACAACTGTCCATGATATCCAGGCTGGATGGAACAAACTATGTTTCATGGTCAATGAAATGTAGTTTACTTCTACGCAAAGAAGGTTTGTGGGACATTATAGCAAACCCACCAGATGTGAGTAGCTGGGATCCTGCTAATGATGATGATAACGAAAAGTTACAAGACTTTAAACTGAAGAATGAGCAGGCTTTATGCATCATAGGACTGACTCTCTGTGATCAGCAGCTTGTCCATATTCGTGGAGAAGAAAATGCTGCAAACTGCTGGGAGAACCTCAGGAAGATTTATGTTCGGGACAGTGTAGGAGCACATATAAATCTTACACGGAAGCTTTTTCGAACGCATCTTCAGAGGAATGGAGATATGTTAGTTCATTTAAACTGTATGAAGTGCATTTTTCAAGATTTGCAAGAAAAAGAGCTTATATTTAATGAACTGCAACAAGTCTACATAATATTATCTTCATTAGATCAAAGCTATGATGACTATGTGACTTCGTTAGAGGTATTGCCAAAAGAAAGCCTCTCATTAACCGAGATTACAGGCAGGCTACTAGAAGAAGCCAGAAGAAGGCGTGAGCGTGACGAGCTGAGAGAAGATAAGAAAGAAGAGAAATTATCTTCAAAGCTTGAAAGAAACCAGCAAAGCAAAGTAAAGCACCTGGAAGAAGAGAATTTATCTTCAACGGCATACACAATTAAAAAGTGTTTTAATTGTGGAGGCAGAGGACATTTGGCAAGGTTCTGCAAAAAGAGAAAAAGCCAGAATGTAAAAAAGCCAAAGAAAGCATTTGAACTAGCCACGTTTGGCAACTCTGATGTGAAGAACAATCTATGGGTGGTTGACAGTGGCGCATCCCACTGCATCACAAGAGATAAGACAAAATTTATAAAAATGTCTACAAGTTCTCAACATATATCACTTGCAAACGGCTGGAACCTGAAAGCGAAAGGTCAAGGTTTTGCACATTGTCCGTACATAAACCAGGATATAAAAATGTTGTATGTATTGCAACTAAAGTTTAATTTGCTTTCAGTAAGGGTATTAGATAAATTAGGTTATGTAATTACTTTTAAAGATAATAATTGCATAATTGAAAAAGATAACAAAAGGGTAACTGCAGCTTTAAATGGAACATTATATGTCTTAGATAATAGTAAGAAAGGGGAGGCTCGAACTGTATTTAATAATATAAAGCCTCATGATGAATGTATCCATTTATTGCATAGGCGTTTGGGGCATGTAAATTTTAAAATGCTAAAACGTACAGTTGAGTTATCTGAAGGAATAAGGTTAAAATCTTGTGATAAATATTTACGTTGTAATGTTTGCTGTGAAGATAAGAGCAAAGTATTGCCTGCAAATAGGCTAAATGGTTTCAAAACAAAAGAACCTTTAGAAGTAGTATTTGCAGACATAATAGGTCCAAAGAAACCCAGTATGGGGGGTGCTAGATATATACTGAGCATTATGGATCATTATTCTAGATATGGGTTTTGCTATTTAATGAAAAGCAAAACTGAAACATATCAACATTTTTTCAATTGGCTTAAGTTTGCTGAAAGAAAGTCTAAACGGCAACTGATAACCCTGGTGACAGATAATGGTACGGAATTTATTAATAACAAATTCCAGAACAGACTTAAGATAGCTGATAGATTTTGGGAGAAAGGCACATCTAAAGTGTTATGTAGTGCTAGTGCCCAATTTCTAGAACATGAAGGATGGGAGAAATTAGAACAGGATGCCAATAAAGATGTAATTATTGAATCCTATAGAAATCCCATTAGTTATCCCTGTAACTTTAAAAATAAAGTAAAGAGACAAATACAGGATGAGATAGTGCCCATAAAGGAAGAAACAGATTCAATAGCTGAACAGGATGAGGAAGATGAACAGGTAGTAGTTCAACAAAGTCCTCCTGTAAGCCCTGTAATTCCCAGAAGAACTACACGTGTATCTAGACCGCCTGATAGGTACCAGGCTAACACAGTGTGCCAGATTAATCAAGTTCCTAATTCTGTAGAAGAAATTAAAAAGTATCCTAATAAGGAAAAAGAAAGATGGTATGCAGCAATGAATAAGGAACTGAATTCATTAAGTGATATGAAGGTGTATGAAAATGCCAAATTACCTGCAGGAAAGAAATCCATTGGCTGCAAATGGATATTCAAGGTAAAAATAGATAAAGATGGTAATTTAATCCATAAGGCAAGGTTAGTAGCCCAAGGTTTTAGGCAGAATGCTAATGACTATGATGAGGTGTTTGCACCTAGTCTTAAGGCAGCAACCTTGAGGGCAGCTTTAGTGTGGGCAGCTAGTAAAAACTATATAGTTAACCATCTAGATGTGGAAACTGCTTACTTGCATGCCCCATTAAAACATACTATTTACATGAAAAAACCTGTTGGTATTAAAAGTGAAAATAAGGATAATAATGATTGTTGGTTGTTAAAGAAAAGTCTCTATGGTCTAAAACAATCAGGCTATGAATGGAACCAGTATATTGTAAAGGTACTAGACAATATAGGATTTAAAGCTGGTTTAGCCGATCCATGTCTGTTTAAGAGGGAGACAAATGGGAAAGTATCATTATTATTACTATTCACAGATGACATTGCATTGATAACTGAAACTAATGATGAAGCAAATAAAATAATAGCATCATTAGGAAAGAGAATAAAGATCAAGCAATTAGGGGAGATAAAGAAGTATCTCGGTTTGAATATAAAGAAAACAAGGAAAGGTTTTAAGATATCTCAGGAAGATAAGATAAGCAAATTACTAAAAGATTACAAGATGGAGCTTTGTAAGCCAGCTAAGACTCCAATGAGTCAGGAGTTTAGCAACACTGATGTACAAAGCCCTGAGTTTGATAAGGTGATTTATCAATCTTTAATTGGTAGTTTGAGTTATATTAGTAATTGGTCTAGACCAGATATATCGTACTGCGTGAATCAGTTGGCTAGATTCAATTCTGCACCATGTGAAAGACACTGGATTGCAGCTAAGAGGATATTAAGATATCTTAAAAAGACAATGAATTATTCATTGTATTTAGAACCAAAGGGTGATTTAATTTTGTGTGCTTATGCAGATGCTAGCTTTGCATCAGAAAGAGACACTAGAAAGTCGACTTCAGGAACAGCCATAATGCTGGGTAAGACATTAATAGGCTGGAAGTCAATAAGACAACAGCATATAAGTTTGTCTACTATGGAGGCAGAATTCTCCTGTTTATCATTGTTATGTACAGAATTAATAATGTATAAACAAATGTTAATTGATATAGGTATAACTGTAGATTATCCTATAATTATACATGAAGATAATCAGGCAGCAATTCAAATGGCCACAAATATTGGAGTAAAAACAAGGAGCAAGCATACAGATCTAAGATACCTAAACGTGAGACAATCTGTAAGAAGTAAGATGATTCAGCTAGAATACTGTATGTCGGAGGACAATTTAGCTGATAATTTTACTAAAGCCCAAGGTGCCAGTAAGCACCAGGAGAGTTGTGAAAAATATGGGATAAGATTGTAAAGGTATTATATATTTATTTCACCCAAAAGGGGAGTATGTTAGGTATAACATTGATACCAAATATGGTTTGGGTGAATAAATATATAAAACTTAGATATCATGGTTTAAGTGCTTATCACTTTAAGCACAATGCAGCAGGCAATTAGCCGATTAAGAAGTTACTATATAAGGAAGCATTAGATTAGAAGTTAGAAGTTAGAAGTTACTATATAAGGAAGCATTAGAAGCTGGAAAGCTTACTGTCTGTTACTGTCGCTGGCTGTAACTGTGTGCTTACTGTAACTGTGTGCTGCTGCGAGTAACTGTGTGCTGCTGCGACTAACTGAGATTACTGACTGTGAGTGCCTGTGACTGAACTGTTATTGTTTGCTACTGTTTGCTGAATATCCAGCGTTTGTTTCTCTGGAGAGTGAAACCGGAGGAGGAGAAGATATCTTTATCGGCTGATAAAGATATTGCAAGGACTCTTAACTTGGACTATACTAGTGAGTCTTACTGGATGGAAATACTGTGAATGACTTAATGGACTGAATGACAATGCTTAAACTCTAACTGGATTAAAAACTATTTAAACTATAAACAGTGTTTGTGTTCAGTGTGTGTATACTCTGGGGCCCTTCCGCTCTCGTTTGGCTGCCTGGCTTGACTACTGCTGCAATACTCTGCTAGGGGTTAATTCCCAAACCCTAACACTAATAGTGGATCCATGATTGTTTTCCGGTGGGCCAGCACTAGTCTTTCAAAGGTCTTTGTTGTGGTTCGCTGGCAGCAAGTGCAGACAGCTGAGGTCTCTGACAGCGAGGACTCAGACGAGGAGCCTGCATGTGATGCAGGGATGGGGCCAGGACTATCGGAGAGTGGAGTGCCGCCTTCGGAGGTTGTGGAGTCTGGCAGCAGTGACGAAGAGGGACCTGGGAAGCCTGTGCGCATACGTGCAGGGCTGCTCGAAGGAAAGAGCAGCTGAAGCAGCACAGGGCAGGCGACTTAGGAGTAAGGCTGGAAGGTCATGGCCCCTCTTAAGGGATAAAAGCCAGCCTTCGCGGTTGGCTTCTTTGCAGGAAGCAAAGAAGTTCTTTATGCTCAGAGTTCTCATCCTCCAGTTCTGGTTTGGGATATTTATTTGCAATTAGTCTTTTGTTCTTGGCAGCCTTTCGCAACCTTGAAAGGGTTGCTCTTATCTGGGACAATTAGTTTGAAATGATTCTTGGCTGTGAATACATAGAATTCACAACGCTGCAGTAAAAGAGGTTTGTTTTATGAACAATTTGTATTTGTTTGATTTGAACAAGGCTTGGGTCAGAACAGTTTTCATAACTACAGATGTTAGAGCAACTGGTCTGAAATAATTCAATTCCTTGATGGAAGGTGTGTTTGGCACTGGGATGACAGTAGAGCATTTGAAGCAAGAAGGAACATAGCACATTTCTAGTGATTTATTAAAGATGCAGGTGAAGATGGGGGCCAGTTGGTCAGCACAAGCTTTTAAGGAAGAAGGACCTGGTGCATGTCCTGACTTTTGTCTATAAAATAGACCTTGCACCTCATTCTCTGTAATCACCAGAGGTGTGGGCCGACCAGGATGGGGTAGGTTGCAGGAGGCTTGGCACAACACAATTATAAAATTACATAAAACCATGTACTATAAGTTCACTGCCAGATCAAAGATTCAAGGTCAAACTATGAACCTGAGCTTTCAAGAGGGATTCTACCCCATCCAACCTTGAATAAGAATTCCTGAACTAATGGTATTCCTAGCTTGTTTGACTTAGGCTTTAGTTTGCAGCCTACATATCCAGTTTCCCTAACTTCTTTGTAATGTGGTAAAAGTGGGAAAGAAAGGTTTAGCTATCACCTATGTATTAAGAGCATCAAAGCCAATAGCCTGAAGGATTATCTTCAGCATTTCCTTATATAAACTTGAATAGCAGAGATAAGATAGAGTGATATTATAGGTTAGTCTTCCCCAATTTGGATGTCCTCCAGATATATGGACCAATCTACTCCTCAAAATTCTGAAAGTTTAATCCATAAATAGGAACAGAACCCAGGTTGAGGAACAATACACAGCCACGCTATTGTCAAAAGCTCCAGAATTACCTTGTAAAGGAAGGAAGGAAGGAAGAATTTCTCAAGAAAAGTGTGGAGCCGTGATAAAATTGTAAGGTCAAATCTTGTTCCAGCTTACTTAACTTGATTAAGTGGCTGATAATAAGTTAAATAGGCAAAATAGCTGATAATATGCTGCTGATAAAGTTGATTTGTAATAGATTTAGTTAACTTATTTCATTTAGGAGAACCTAATACCACCATCACCCTATCAATAGTTGTAAGTACGGTATATATCATCTTTTCATTTAGTATATTGCAGGGTGCGTCATCAAATAAAAATGCACATCTAAGGTAGATTATTGAAATTGACTGTACTCATACAAAATACTTACTTTAGTACAAATCACTAAACATGGAATTGTTACAGTATATTGAGCAAATGTATGTAATAGTTTAAATAGTTGATAATGCTTCATCTGCTGTGTGTATTAGAACTGCGTGGATAATGCAGGGGGGTGTCTCTTGGAGTATCAAACTGCCTACAATTTTAAAGGTTCAGTACAGTGAATTTGAAGCTCTTCCCAGAACAATTCTTCTCAATTGTCTTCTGTATATGCATGAACATGAACTTGGGAAGGTCCTCAAAGGAGCTGAGTCATATTTTCAGGAAAATACACTGCTCAAAAAAATAAAGGGAACACAAAAATAAGACATCCTAGATCTGAATGAATGAAATATTAAATACGTTGTTCATTACATAGTTGAATGTGCTGACAACAAAATCACACAAAAATTATCAATGGAAATCAAATTTAGCAACCCATGGAGGTCTGGATTTGGAGTTACACTCAAAATTAAAGTGGAAAAAAACACGACAGGCTGATTCAACTTTGATGTAATGTCCTTAAAACAAGTCAAAATGAGGCTCAGTAGTGTGTGTGGCCTCCACGTGCCTGTATGACCTGCCTACAACACCTGGGCAAGCTCCTGATGAGGTGGCAGATGGTCTCCTGAGGGATCTCCTCCCACACCTGGACTAAAGCATCCCCCAACTCCTGGACAGTCTGTGGTACAATGTGGCATTGGTGGATGGAGCGAGACATAATGTCCCAGATGTGCTCAATTGGATTCAGGTCTGGGGAATGGGTGGGCCAGTCCATAGCATCAATGCCTTCGTCTTGCAGGAACTGCTGACACACTCCAGCCACATGAGGTCTAGCATTGTCTTGCATTAGGAGGAACCCAGGGCCAACCACACCAGCATATGGTCTCACAAGGGGTCTGAGGATCTCATCTCAGTACCTAATGGCAGTCAGGCTACCTCTGGCGAGCACATGGAGGGCTGTGCGGCCCCCTAAAGAAATGCCACCCCACACCATTACTGACCCACTGCTAAACCAGTCATGCTGGAGGATATTGCAGGCAGCAGAACGTTCTCCACGGTGTCTCCAGACCCTGTCACGTCTGTCACACGTGCTCAGTGTGAACCTGCTTTCATCTGTGAAGAGCACAGGGCGCCAGTGGCGAATTTGCCAATCTTGGTGTTCTCTGGCAAATGCCAAACGTTCTGCACAGTGCTGCGCTGTAAGCACAACCCCCACCTGTGGACGTCGGGCCCTCATACCACCCTCATGGAGTCTGTTTCTGACCATTTGAGAAGCCACATGCACATCTGTGGCCCGCTGGAGGTCATTTTGCAGGGCCCTGTCCCTCCTTGCACAAAGGCGGAGGTAGCGGTCCTGATGCTGGGTTGTTGCCCTCCTTTGGCCTCCTCCACGTCTCCTGATGTACTGGCCTGTCTCCTGGTAGTGCCTCCATGCTCTGGACACTACGCTGACAGACACAGCAAACCTTCTTGCCACAGCTCGCATTGATGTGCCATCCGGGATGAGCTGCACTACCTGAGCCATTTGTGTGGGTTGTAGACTCCGTCTCATGCTACCACTAGAGTGAAAGCGCCGCCAGCATTCAAAGGTGACCAAACCATCAGCCAGAAAGCATAGGAACTGAGAAGCGGTCTGTGATCACCACCTGAAGAACCACTCCTTTATTGGGGATGTCTTGCTAACTGCCTATGCTTTCCACCTGTTGTCTATTCCATTTGCACAACAGCATGTGAAATTGATTGTCAATCAGTGTTGCTACCTAAGTGGACAGTTTGATTTCACAGAAGTGTGATTGACTTGATTACATTGTGTTGTTTAAGTGTTCCCTTTATTTTTTTGAGGATTAGAGCTGTATTTGCAGCATTGCTATAAATAAGATATTTCTAGGAATGTGTTAACACATTTTGATGTCATATGATATTGTCATATATGTTTTCTTTATTCATAAAAAGCAAATGTGATATTGTCATTGGGCCTATTCACACATCACTAATTAATGATCAATTATCAGCAGTAGTATTTTATGTTAGCTCTCCAACACATGGAATTAGTTATCCAATAACAAGTTAATGCTAGTTCAATGCTAACATAGGTTATAATAAACCTATATGTTTATTGTTATCCTGTATGTTTGGGACATCCAAAAGTATCATATGTACCAAAGTACAGATAGGTAATATGGAATCTGTATCTGCACTTTTCACAGGAAGAATAATAAATTGTAAAGTGGCATGTTCACCACTTTATGTAATGGTTCGGTTATATAGTTAAACACAAAAGCAATTGTAATTTCCTTGCTTATTGCTTACATTTGCTTACATTTGGTTGGGAGTTGGGTCCTACTTTAACAAAATATACAGGGATGTCACATTGTCCAATGGTCATTTCTGTTTTCTTTAGGATCCCCAAAGTACGTGTTTTGGAGGATGAAAGAGGACATGAAATTGAACTGTCTGATGATCCTTTTGACTGTATTCGACTCAGTGTTTATAACATTCCTTGTATTGTTACCTTAAGCAAAGTAAGTCTTAAAAATTCAGAACTTTTCTTTTGATGCTTATTTTAAACTGAAAGTTATGCAGAAAATTTGACTTGTGTTTTATGTGACCACAGCCTTGGAAAGTTCTTGGAAACCATATACAAGATATTTTGTTCTTATTTCTTCCTCAAGTAGAGAAATTTCCTTTTTAGTCTTGAATTTGTTTGTTCCTTCCTTAAACATCTTTGGGAAGCAGATTGTTTATGAACATTTAGATATGTTATAACGTAAAATTAGTTATGCAGAAATGCAGAATGTATGCTTATGAAACTCTTAAAATTCCTCTTTCAACTTCTGAGAGTTGAGAGTGAGTGATTAACCCAAGATCATTCAGTTGGCTTTTATGCTTAATGCAATATTAGACTTCATGTTTCCTCACTTCTAGTCCAGCAGCTTAATCACAGTGGCAAGCAGACTCTCAAATAGATTATATTAATACTTTGGTGTTGTAAGAAATATTGCATATTCTTGGGAATGTATTGTTTGTTGATCCCAAAATGAGTAGGAAATTTCTTTTTATTTGTCAACTCTATATTTATAATTTTACTCCCAGCCTTCATTAGAACTTGACCTAATGCCTCAACAGTTCAATACAGATATAGTATATATGCTTTTGTTTCCAGATTGGCTATAAGCATGTGGTCGACACCACTCTTCAGGAAGAAGCATGTTCCTTGGCTAGCCTCCTTATTTCTATAACAAGTCAGGGTGTTATCACTTGCATGAAAAAAGTGGGAAGAGGGAGCCTTGACCCAGAGAGCATTTTTGAGATGATGGAGGTAAGCAAGCACTGGACAGATGATTAGATTTAAAATTACAATGAGAATTCTGAAAAAAAAATCAGAAGTAAATCTTAAAAATTGAAACAACCACTCTATGTTATTTTAAAATCTAATTTTAAAAAATGCTTACATTTGCATGCACTTTTTATATAATGAAAAGCAATCTATAGTTATCATTGTTCACAGTTATCATTGTTCACTGATTGTTACAGTTATCATTGTTCACTCTCATTTAAACAACATTTAGAGTAAAATGTTATCAGTAATTCTCATTGTTCTTTGAAATAATGCATTTAAGAATCAGGAACAATCTGCCTTGAGTTTTTTATAAAAATTATAAATGTGGGATAAAAATCAAATAAATAAACAAATAAATAAGTAATAAAATTAATTAGAAAGGATATTGTTCTGATTGTCACAAGAAGTGTAAAAAAAAGAAACCAGTTTGTAACTGCTTCATCATTCAGTCAAGTGGAGCATTGGACTCTACTGGCCCTGAGGCAAACATAACTTCACTTTTTTAATAAATCCCATATGCTTAGAAACATTTAGCATATAAACTTCATGCCAGCTTTTATTTATAGTGGCACTAAATTTCTATACTTTTTACTGTATTTTTATCATTTTTGCCTATTTTCTAAGATACTTACATTATATAGAAGAGGAATTATTGTTACTTTTCATGCAGTATTAGCATAATCCTATTGCTGTACCCCTTGATCCTATAACCTCTATTTTTTTTATCTTCTTCACAAATCATGTGCAAATCAAGAGGTTTGGAATACTGTTACAAAATAACAGCTTTTTCTAGTGCGGTATTTTTCAAACTTGGCAATATTAAGATGGGTGGAATTCAACTCCCAGCCTCAGCTATTTAAAAATTTCCAAGTTTGAAAAACACTGCTCTAATGGGAATTTAAGATAGTTTATGACATTATTCTAATATATCTTTTCCTTATATTCTTCCTTTCTGGCTTATGGCAAAAATTTTCATCAGCTGTAGACCAGACAATATGTCTTTCAGCATTTTGAAGGATAGCATTTTGTTTCACAAAATAATAAATGAGGATCTAAGCCTACCCCCGTATTAAGCAATATGCTTAAATGGATGTAAAGAAATTCTGCACATAGATGCTGAATTTATATGCATATAAATTTTGCATATAAACTTACAACTATTTGACAACAATTTAAAGTTATGATGTCCTTGGAAAAAGTGACATTACCTGTATTCACACTTACGACCATTGCACCAGGCTGTGCAATCACATGATCGCAATTCAGCCACTTAGCAACTGGCTCATATTTATGACCGATGGAATGTCCCATAGTCACATGATCTTTTTTGCAAGTTTCTGGCAGAAACACTAATTGGGGAAACTGGATTCATTTGCTAACCTATTGATTAATTTAAAGACTGCTGTAATTTGCTTAATGATTGCTGTAAAAATTGTAAAATTCAACTCAACAACTTCAGTGACTTCCAACAGAAATTCAATCTCAATTGTGGTTGTCAGTCAAGAACTACCTATTGAATGAAAAGTGATTAGGGATGGCTCTTACAAACATAATTTAGTTTATAATTTTTTCCCATTTTATATTTTATTCCAATGAATTAATTTCAATAGAATAGCATACCTTGGCTATGAATATATAAAGAGAAACCTAGTGAATTTTGCTTCTTTTAATTCATTTGTGTTGTTTTATATAGTTTATTTTTCATTTGTATTCTAGACTGGAAAGAGAGTAGGCAAATTGCTGCACACATCCTTGCAAGCTATCTTAGATAAAGAAGAGAGTCTCGGAACAGCACGAAAAAAAGTTGGATTTTTGGGATGAGTTGCCATCATCAGTTTCAATCAATTGAATTTTTACTTAAAAGTGTGTGTTTATTGGTTTGTTTGTTTCTACAAAATCAAATATATTTTAAATAAAGAAAGGATTACTCATGTACACTTGTGTTAAGGGATCTTAAATGTTTACAACAAAACAGAAAAAATTATAGTCCAACTCCACAAAAATGTACAAACGCCATTTCATTTTACTTTCTATAAAGTCCAAGTCTTTGTCAACAGTTTCTGCACAGATCTGTCCACATGATATATTTAGTATCCTTGCCCTTTTGAGTACATGTTTTTCTTATTCAATTTCAGATTCTAACATTGTTTTATATGGTATAATTTTTGTTTTATATTTGCCTTCCAATTTTTTTTATTGATTGCTTTTATTCTGTTCTTATTTTATGTTATTTTTCATTTTTGAAATTGACACTGAATATATCAATACTTTTAATAATATGGCAAATATATTCAATTCTTGAATCTGCATTACCTAACCTCATTTTGACCCAGGGATATGTGGTGGGTGGAACACAAATAGAATAACAGACATGCATGCTCATAGGATCTATTCTTGTTAGCCCTAGATTTTCTAAAATCTAACCAAATGCTGTATGGACAAGTGGACTGATGTTGAAGACCTTAACACAGATTTGAATGCTTCAGAGTGAATATTCTGGTCTATCTAACAAAAATAATGGGTGTGTTTCTCCAAATTTCCTGTTCATAGAACTGAAATTATTGTCTGACCCATAATGGCTTGTTTACCATAGCAGCTGTTGCAATTATGGTTAGTGGAAATTTCCATGTGTGGCTGTGCCACGTTTTCATTGTCATGTATCCAGTACAGCAATAAACAGAAACATCTGTCAAGCAAAAAGCTCAGCCTTTGTTCTATAAATATTTAATTTCACTTGTCTTATACGTAAGCCCAGAAATTCAGTAGTTCACTAAAACTTAAGAGAAAACAAAATATCCTTCCCAATAGTTAAAATATTTTGCTTTAAGTCAGAATCTTAATTAGGACGACATACCTCTGAAAGGCTACACATAAGGGCCAGTGGAGATGACCATCCTTTTCTTTAAAAAAAATGTCCAGGTTTTAGTTTTAAAGCAATTACGGTCAGGGGTGGGATTCTACCGGTTTGCACCAGTTCAGTAGAACTGGTTGTTATGGTTCCCGGTAGTTCGGAGAACCGGTAAATCGGGCCTCTGGCTGGCCCTGCCCCTCTCTGCCCGCTTCCCCGCTCCCTGCCCAGTCAGTCCCTATCGCACATGCACAACATCATGTGCACGCACAACATGCCTGCAGCCTGCTTTTGCCCAGCTGCCAGGCCAGCCATTGCTGCCTGCCTTTTGCTGCGGCAAAGCAAAAAGTTTGCAAGTCCCCCTCCCTTCGCAAAATGGCTCCTGTGCAGCAGAGAAGCAGCCCGGTTGAATCCTGTTTCTCTCTGCTGCCCAGGAGGCATTTCCCAAAGGGAGGGGGACTTGCAAGCTTTTCGCTCTGCCGGGAGAGGCTCTCCCAACAAGAGCAGGTGAGAGAAGCAGCCCGGAGCCGACACAAGCCTCTCCACTGTTTCTCCCAGCTGATTTGATCTGCCTGCTCACAAGGAAGCCTGCAAGTTATGCTAGCCCTTCCCCCACTGTCCCCGGGCCTCCTCGAGCCTTGCCCAGCCATCTCTGAGGCTCCCTGAGCCTTGCCCAGCCATCTCTGGTGCTCCCCAGGCCTTGCCCAGCCATTTCCAGGACTTCCAGGCCTTGGCCAGCCTACCTATCTGCCCCCGCCCCATCCCTGGGCTTGGCTGGCTGGCTTCCCCACCAACGTGGCCCCATCCCGCTGGTGGTGCTGGCTGGGGCCTACCTACCTGCCCCACCATCCCCAGGCTCAGCTGGCTGGCTAAGCCACCACGTGACACTCTCCCAGCTCTCCCTATCACATGGTGGCTGTGGCATAGCAAGCTGCAGCTGCGGTGCTCCGACCAGTAGGGCGACGGACCCAACTGCCTCCTGTAAGCAGGGCTGTCACTGCAGCACCTCTGCCACTTCCGCCCATTTCTCCTGGGGCCAAAATGAAAGGAAGCGGGCAGAGGCGGCGGAGGCGTTGCAGCAATGGCCCTGCTTATGGGAGGCAGCCAGAGCCAGGTCTGCTGCCTCTGCCACCCATGGAGGTGTTTTGGGAGGGCCGGGGAGTGCTCAAAGCGCCACCACCGCTTATGGGAGAGTGCTGCTTATGGGAGGGCGCCGCCATTGCTTACAGGAGGGCACTGCTTACAGGAGGGCGCCACCACTACCACATACAGGAAGCAGCCAGAGCCAGGTCCACCGCCTCTGCCACCCATGGAAGTGTTTTGGAAGGGCTGGTGCCTGGGGGGTGCTCAAAGCATTGCCGCCGCTTAAGGAAGGCCGCCGCCGCCTCTGCTTATGGGAGGCCGCTGTTTATGGGAGGTTGCCGCTGCCACTGCTGCTTACGAGGCCATCCCAGGTGAGTGTGTTTGACAGAGAGAGACAGAGAGAGAAGGAAAGAAAAGAAAAGAAAAGAAAAGAAAAGAAAAGAAAGAAAGAAAGAAAGAAAGAAAGAAAGAAAGAAAGAAAGAAAGAAAGAAAGAAAGAAAGAAAGAAAGAAAGAAAGAAAGAAAGAAAGAAAGGGAGAAAAAGAAAGGAAGGGAGAAAAAGAAAGAGGAAGGGAGAGAAAGAGAAAAAAGAGCAAGAAAGAAAGGAAAGGAGAAAAAGAAAGCAAGAAAGAAAGGGAGAAAAAGAAAGGAGCAAGAAAGAGGGAAAGAGGGGAGGGGGAAGAGAGAGAAAGGGAAAGGGGGAGAGGGGGAAAAGCGAAGGGGAAAGAGGAAGACAGAGAAGGAAGAGACAAGAAAGAAAAAAAGAGAAGGGAAGAAAAGGGATAGACAAAGAGGTGGGACGGAAGGAAGGGACAGAAAGAAAGAGAAAGAAAGTAAGTTATGGTACTGTAAACTCTTATGGCAACAAATTTCAAAAGGTTTATATGTGAAGATGGAATCATTCTTTAAGCAACAAGCCACATATATAATACCAGTGAGACTATAAGAAAGAAAATTATTACACTTACCCATTATTTGATACTGTTTCCAAAAATATTGGAAGAACTCTGCTTCTTTGGAAGGCAGGTTTTGCAACATTCCAGAACAACAGAATGTTTACCCACGTGGTAAGGGAGAAATCAAATTGGATCATGCTGCTTCTTCTATAGAGATATATGCTACATTTAGTTCCTATATCATGATATTTAGGCAGGGCTATCTTAACCTCATTCTACTGATCAGGAAATGAAGAAGGTAGTTTAGCCACCTTCTGTATACTGGGTATGGTAGAACATAAATGATCATTTCAAGCGAGATATATCTGTATATTTTTTATGTTAATATAGTTTTATATGTATTTTGATATACTAATTGATTACTGATTGTGTTATTTCAAGTTGGTATTGACTTTTAATGCCCACGTAGACTTTCTCTAGGATGAGCTGTCCCCAACCTAGCCCTTTATGCCCATTGCCATTATAATCAAATTAACCATCTTGCTACTAGTTGTCCTCTTCTTTTTCTTTCCACATTTACCTGCATAGACTTCTCCAGAGATCTTTGTCAATGTCCAAAGGAAATTAAATTGAACTAGAATATTTATGTTTTAAAGGAAAATTCTGGATTGATTTGTTCTATGATCCATTGTTTGTTTTCTTGGTTTGATCCATGTAATTCTCAGAAGTCTACACAAATTATCATGTGTCTAGGACAACTTGCCATGGTCAATTCACCACAGCCAACTCACTGTGGCCAATAGTTGCAAAATGACTCGCTGCATGACAAGAAACTAATATACTGTAGAAGAAATGATGGAATAGTAGAATCCTTAAAGAAATGGTGCCAAAGGAGGGACAAAATGAAATGTGAATAACAAAAACTATTTTTTTAATTATTATTTAAAATCAGTGGTTCCCAAACTTTTTCGGTCCATCGCCCCCTTGGTGCTACAAACTCATCTTCGGTGCCCCCCACCCAGGGGTGGGATTCAAATTTCTGTGGGCATGGCCTAATTTGAGGGTGTGGCTTGCTGGTCACATGACTGGGTGGGTATGGCTTGCTGGTCATGTGACTGGGTGGGCGTGGCCAGGTGACTGGCAAACCAAATACAAGTGATCCTCACTTAATGGCCGGTTGTTTAGCAAGTGTTCTAATTTATGACTGGCCTCCCCAGAGCTACTAGACCTGTTTTGCAGTTTTGACAGCTTTAGATCAGGGGTCTAAATCCCACCCCTGCCTGTGTGTGTGAGAGAGAGGGAGAGAGAGAGGTTGGATCAGATCTCTCTCCCACCAACGCCAGAAAGCCACCATCAGTTAAAATTCATATAGTGGTCTCTGGGATTTAAAATTATGAGTTTGGTGGTCCCTGAGGTCCAAAACTTTGGCGACCCCTGATCTAAAGGGGTGAGCCTGAGAGAGGGAAAGAGAGAGAGAAAAGAAAGAGAGAGAGAGAAAGAGAGGAAGAAAAGAAAGAGAAAAGAGAAAGAAAGAAAAAGTGACAAAGAAGGGGGGATGGAAGGAAGGGACAGAAAGAAAAAGAAATAAAGAAGGAGGGAGAGAGGGAGAGAGGGAGGAGAAAAATAATGAGATATCTATTCTAGTCCAATCACCTTCTCCAGCAGGGTTAGAAGGGAGAGAGAGAAAGTGTGTGTGTGTGTGTGTGTGTGTGTGTGTGTGTTTTCTCTTTGTAATTTACCAGTACATTTTGGTTTTGCCTTCTTCAGAATTGACACTGTAATACATTGGGGAAAAGTAATTTTTAGGGTGGAGATCTGGTCCAATAGATCCTGTTTAAAGCCTCAACAAAATGTGAGAGCTTCCTGATAGTATTGACCATGTTTCGTCCACAAAACCTTTAATAGAAGCCAAAGATGTTTCAATGTGGAAAAGGGCCTCAGTCTAAACTAGGCCTCATTCAATCTGATGCAATCTTTCTCTCTCTCTCTCTCTCTCTCCCTCCCTCTCAAATTGGCTTTGTTCTACTTTCCCGAAGTGCCTGCTGGAGCTTCGAACATGGATGGATAGATGGATAGAGAGAGAGAGACAGGCAGGAAGAAAGCTTTTGGATTGATGGATGGATGGATGGATGGACGGACGGACGGACAGACAATGCGACAGCAGCGATACTTCGGGGAAATGGTGGCGGCGGCTTTTCCCAATGTGCTGCCGCATTGGAGGCGCTGGCTCCAGAGCGGTGCTAGTCAATGGGTGAACCTGTAGGGCCAGCCGGCGCCTCAAACGTCCCCCTGCTGCCTCTTAGCGTCCCCAAGGGGGCTGGCGGAAAGGTGCTAAGAGGCAGCAGGGGGGCGTTCGAGGCGCTGGCCAGCCCTGCAGTTTCACCCATTGACTAGCACTGCTCCGGAGCCAGCTCCTCCAATGCGGAAGCAGTGGCACATTATGTGCCGCTGCAGCCGCGTTCGACACACTGCCCCCCCTGCCGCCTCTTAGCGCCCTTCCGCTGCCTCCCTTGGGGATGCTAAGAGGCGGCAGGGGGCGTGAGACGCCGGCCCTGCAGGTTCACCCATTGACTAGCATCGCTCCAGAGCTAGCGCCTCAATGGGTGAAACTGCAGGACCGGCCAGCGCTCGAATGCCCCCTGCTGCCTCTTAACGCCCTCTGCCAGCCCCTTGGGGATGCTAAGAGGTGGCAGGGGGGGCGGCATGTCAAATGCGGCCGCAGCGGCACATAACATGCCACTGCTTCTGTACTGGAGGTGCCGGCTCTGGAGTGTTACTACAGTCAATAGGTGAACCTGCAGGGCCAACGCCTCGAACGCCCCCCTGCCACCTCTTAACACCCCTCTGCCAGCCCCCTTGCCTCTTAGGACCCCACCAAGGCATCCCACTGCCCCCCAGGGGGCAGTACTGCCCACTTTGGGAACCACTATTTTAGATAATTTAATTTTTGAATTGCCAAGTGGTGAGTTGGCTTGTGGTGAGTTAGGCACAGTGAGCTGGCTTGCAGTGTGTTCGCCATGGCAAGTTGGTCATGGCAGGTGGACTGCAGCAAGTTATCCCATTCCGTTCAGAGTGCTATTGGCTGAGATTGGTGTTATTATGACTGCTCCTCCTTTGCAGTTTCTACTAGGGAAGTTATAATGGAAAATGCTTTTTAGTTTGAGTGACAGATCACAAGTGCATTTGAAGGGCATGAATTGATTAAGGTACTGTTGATTGTGACCTTTTGTACTCCAAATACTACCACTCTCTTGCAACACTTTATAATTGTTCTCTCTTGATTTACCCAACCTATTACACCCAATTGTGGAGACTCATGCATGGCAGAGTGAACCTTTTCTTTCAAATTAGGGTCTTCTGCCACACATCTCTCTCCTGTCAATTGGGCTACTTTACGGATACAAGTTTGTATCTTTCCAAATGAGTAGTATTCATGTGTTTAAATCCCATAGGACTAGTAGTCTTCCAGAAGCTTGCAAATTCAGTTTCAAAAAGCCCTAAAGTGACAGTTACATGCATTGGTGACCTAACATTCAGGCTACTTAAAAGGTATCTAAAGCTATCCTGGGAACATGCCCAGAATCACCCAAGTTACTCCACCAATGTTAATACAATGTTAATAGCTGTACAGAGGAATCCATAAAGCTTGTAAATTGTGTTTAAACCGTCATTCATTAAAACTATAAGAACAGCACCAGTCTTGTCCTTGAGGCAAAACAGACATTGGTTTTTGGGCAGCACAATTGATGCATAGTGGCAGATCCGGGTATCTGCCATTGTTCGGTGGAAGAAGGTGGGGGGTTGGATTTGATACATTAGTTCTTTTTCCTCTCTCTCTATCCTACATATCCCATTTCTTGCCTTGTCTTTTGCATAACCTTTTACCTGATTTATAACCGTTGCCTGGTGCCTCAAATGCCTGGAAAATTCTCACCACTTGGAGGAATACAAGGGGAGGAAGGAACCATATGGATTGCAATGCTGAAAGATAGCCCTGAGAAACCTTTCTTATCTGCTTTCTCAGAGATGCCGGTAGAATAACATCTTCACACCTGCGGATTGGTGGAATCCACATCGGACTGTTGGGAGGGGGTTTTAATTTCTTATATCCTAATTGTATTCCCTGAGGGATCTAGAGCCTGCTTTGAATTTTGACTTGCTTTCACCCCTTTTCAATAAAAAGGGGTTTTTTTAAAATACAAAGTTTTCAATAGTCTATACTTGTTTTGAAGGGGGGAAGAGGTTGGTCCTTACACATAGCTTCTGTCAATTCAAGGAGGAGAAGAATCCAAATTAACATGGTAATGAAGAACAGCCTTAAGATGCCAGAGGACTGTGGAACTTGTTTTAAATTATTTATGCTTGATTATTTCATTTTTAACTTTGTTTTCATTTCAGTTGTTCACTGAATTTTGCTAGCCTGAATGCCTCTACTGAACAGGGAAATTGAGTCATAAATTTTAATACAAAATAAATGTATGTTGATTTGTTCATAAAAAACCAGCTACAATGGCTGGTTAAAAGATCGGCAGAGGCACTGTATTGGGACTGTGAAATAGTGGAAATAAATCTTGTCAGTCTTGGTTTTAATTTGCAAATTTTAAAAAAGCCCAGCAAAGTAAAGAAGCATCCTGTTTCCACATATACATCCCTTCCTGCTTAGTTGGAATGCTTTGAGAATTGGATCCCTACCAGAAATCTGCAAAATAACCTCTAATCATTGGAACATTACAGAAGAAATTGGAACTGATTCTTGGCCAGACATTTTAGTTAACGCCATGTTAAAAAGCTTGACTCTAGGCAGACCAAATCCAGTTTTGTTCCAATCTCTTTGAGGGCAACAGCAGCAAAATGCCATTCCGAGGAATTTGTGTTCTGGTCTGTGTTCTTTGTGTGACACAGATAACAGCTCAACAGAACACCAGAACCAAGAAAAAGCCAGAATCAAGAAAAGGTAAGAAGCCAAGAAGTGTCTGTTACATTGTGATCTTTTTGTTTTGCAACATTTAGTTGTGTGTGCGCACGCGTGTATTGTAGCAAATATAGATTAAAATTGCAGCTAATTGTAATCAAGTTACAATATACTGAACTATGGTTATTGGGTAGAATAAAAATGATTTATTATATCTGCTTGAAAATAAATGAAATTCAGATTCTTCCATATGCAAATCTGTCTTTAATGCAATCAAGCAAAGACCTATTTAATGTATTTGATGTAGCAAAAGAATAAGATCTGTGTCTGCAGTGCTTGTTCCTGAGGAGTGATGCATACCACATGTCTATTGTTTACAGTCTGATAATTTTTACAGATTAGATTACAGATTAACATGGTTGCTGTAATGCAAGCAAATAGATAATTTGATTGGATTGCAATAATATAAATGTGCAATAAATAAACATTACTCTTACACTATTTTAGCTGTGGATAAAGAATGTTAGGCTTAGTGAGATTTTAAGAAGATCCTTTAATGAAACGGTCATATATTATTTTTTATACAGTATATATGCACATAAGATGGTTATATTGCTTTCTTATTCTTTTCTCTTCACTATTTTAGTTTTTTTTTCCTATTCTGTTTTATTAAGTAAAGAAAGCCAAAAACATAAACCATATTGTATTCTAATTTTTAACTTTTAGGAAATTCCAAAGAGTTTTTAGTAACTTAAAAATACATTATTTTCTTTGTTTCTCAAATGAGGCTAGTTAACTTCTTTGTTTTTTTCTATATAACTTGGATATGTTGTATAATGTTAGTAATGTGGATGTTGCTTAGAGAATTTTTGCATGGCTAAAATATATTTTTTATTGATTTGAGGAAACTAAAATTCTTGGGATTTATTGACAAGTAGGTATATGAACACGATTGAATACTTCCTAATGGACTATAAAATTTAAATGCGATTTCTAAAGCTCTTTTCCCAAACAATAAAATAAATAATATAGTTCCAACCTTTTGTTCATTGGAGAATTCAGTTGTATCCCAAATTGACATGATCACATGTTGACCATTTTTGGCAATCCTGAGTGGAAATGAAATCTTAGACAGAAAATCAGTTAAACTGTTTTTAAGTAAAGAAAATTATTGTTAGAAGAGGTGTTTACATTAAGATTTTAAAATCTTAATTAGATGGGATATGGTATCAAAAATACCTGGTATAGAAACATGGTTCACTTTGAAGTGTGTTGCAAGTGATTTGAGAATGGAATGGATAGGGCATAGCAAAACTTCTTCAGTTTTGCATATCCCACTCTTCAATACATCCAAAAGCGAAGCTACTATATTAGGTGATTGAGCACTGGAATTTGGTGGTGTATTTGGATGAGTTTCCAGAGTGTCAGAAATAGATTCTAGGGCTGTAGTTTGTGTTAGATATTTGCATACTAACCTGTGATTGGCTGGACCACAGAAGCAGGAAAAGCAAACATCTGTCAATGGCTGAAACTGGACAGATCCCTTTAAAAGGAGTTGCCATGGCTAGAATTTCTCAGTCCTGTACAGAAGCCAATAAACAGTATTACTGATACGAGCATCCAGCATCTTCACTCCGCCCGCGATATAACACTGGTGACGAGGGTGTGATCCTGAAGCAACAAAGGACCAGCTCATCCAGTGACCATGTGGCATCACTGACCATTACTCAACAAACTGGCCAGCAAGATGTCAGAATCAAATATCTCCCCAGCACCTTTCAACCTGGCAGGGGAAGACTGCGATTCCTACATAGACCATTTCCAAATGTTCCTGGAAGCGAACAATCTCAATATTTCGGAACAGAGGAAATGAGCCATCTTCTTAACACACTGAGGGCCCATGGTATTCAAAATGGCCAAAGCACTATCGACATCCAATGAAATTAAGACAATGGCCTGGCCAGACCTGGAATGAATCCTGAGGGCACACTACACTCCGCAAGGATTGTCCCTAGTGCGATGACATGAATTCTACAGATGGGAACAGAAAGAAGGAGAAACCATCAGTGATTTCATGGCCAAGCTACGAGAAATCGCCGCCGCTTGTGAATTCCTGAATGTGGACAAGGCAATGAGGGATCGCCTGGTCCTGGGACTCCGAAATCTAAACCTCCTGAGCTGATTACTTGGTAAGCCAAAAATAATCTGAAAAGAAGCTCTGGAGGAAGCCTCCACCACTGAAGCCTCACAATAAACTGCCATGGCAATAAAAATGATGAACAGGCAGCAACCACCAAAAGAAATGGCCTCCATACACCACGAAGATGTCAAATCAGAACCGGATTCAGAGAAGAACGAAGAAATCCACCAACTACAGCCAGAGAGAACCCCAAAGAACCAAGAGAAAGGAAGAAAAAACTTCTGGTGTGCCAGATGCGAGGAAACCACCCACGGTCAGAATGCCAGTTCTAGGACGTGATCTACCAGAGATGCAACTGAAAGTGACATATAGCAAGAGCCTACAGGGCATCCCAGCCAATCAGCCAATGCCAGAAGCCTCCAAATTCACCACCATGAACCAGGGCAAGCCATACTGGAAGCCTGAGAAATAACTACAGCCAGAACAGAAGGAGCGAAGAGCCAGCAGCTGAGAGAGGAGAAACGCACCAGACGATGACTGTGGGCCATTCCAGCACAACCAATGCATGAAAGGTACACATAAAAATAAACATCGAAGGGAAGTCCTGTTAAATGGAGCTAGACTCTGAGTCATAACTATACATGGTTTCCTGGGCGATCATTCAGAAATTAATCCCTAACATAACCAAAGCCAAACTCAAACTGCAGAACTAATCCTAAAGGACTACCAAGGGAATCATATTCCTATCATTGGGGTTGGCAAGTTCCAAATAAAATTCAAGAATTTCTCCAGAAACCTACCATTGATCGTAGTAGACTGGGACAGACCCAGCCTGCTGGGGCTTGAATGGTTCCAACCATTGGGGATAGAGGTCACAGGAATAAATTGCATCACCGAAGCAGAGTGGGAAGACAGCCTCATTGAAGAATTCTGAGACGTCTTCAATGGACAATTAGGCAAGTGCTTGGGGACCCTTATTTCATTTAACTTAGACCCCAGCATTGCCCCTGTCTGAAGCAGGTCCCATTTGCTCTGTGGCCCAAGATTGATGAGCATTTGGATAAGCTCATTGCCCAGGGGATCTTGGAACCAACCAACCACGCCAAATGGGAGATCCCAATAGCCACCCCAGTTAAGCCAGATGGGTCGGTGCTCATCTGTGCTGACTATAAGGTCACCTTGAACTGCGCATTACAGCAAAGCGCATACCCCGTCCCGGTGGTACAACACCTTTTACATTCCCTGGGGTGAGGAAGAATATTTGCCAAGCTTGACCTCACCAAGCCTACCAACAATTACCAGTAGATGAAGAAACGGTGGAAGCCCAAACAATAGTCACACATAGGGGGGCATTCAAATGCAAATGGTTACAGTTTGGAGTAAGCTCTTTCAGTTTGGAGTAAGCTCTTTCAGAGCCTAATGGAGCACCTCCTGCAAGGATTAGAGGGCGTGGTGCCCTATTTTGACAATGTCCTGATATCAGCCAAGGACACAGACCAATTACAGAAACGATTAAGGGCAGTTCTGAGCCACTTCCATAAGGTGGGGCTGAAAGTAAAAAAGGAGAAGTGTCAGCTAGCAGCAAAAAAGGTGGAGTTTTTGGGGTACTGGATTGACAGTTCCGGCATACACCCCACTGAGGGAAAGTTAAAAGCAATCAAAGAAGCACCCACACCAAAAAATAAAACTGATCTGCAGGCATTCCTGGGATTTCTTAATTTTTATAATATATTTCTACTGCAGAATGTGACGATCGCAGAATCATTACACAGACTGCTTGACAAAAAAGCAGCCTGGGTATGGGGGCATAAGGAAGAAGCAGCTTTTAAAGAGATCAAAAGACTTTTAACATCAGACAGTGTATTAATCCAAAACAGTGAGACCCTTCCATTGATGTTAACTTGCAACGCATCATCATTCATAGTAGGTGCAATACTCAACCACACACTTCTGGATGGAAAAGAATCTCCCATAGCCTTTTATTCAAAGACATTATCCAAACCAACTACAGCCAACCTGACAAGGAAGCGTTGGCTGCCACGACAGGGATTAAATGTTTCCATAGATATGTGTACGGAAGGAGATTCACCCTGGTCACAGATCACAAGCCCTTACTGGGGATTATCACAGGAGACTGGGTGACACCAAACATCCTGTCACCAAGGATGACCAGATGGACGGAATTCCTTGCAGCATATAACTATGAACTAATATACAGACCCAGAAAGAAAATCGACCACACCAACGCACTCAGCTGATGCCCCCTGCCAGACCTAGAAGACCCAGCACCATCCACGTCCATGCTACTAATAGAGACTCTTGCAACAGTGCCAGTGACAGCACCGGACATTGCAAGAGCTAGTGCGAAGGACAAAACCCTGGCGCAGATTTTGAACTGGGTGTGGAGGGGATGGCCAGAGACAGAAACGGCAGACAAATTCAACCTGTTCAAAAACTGCCAACGCAAACTGTCAGGAATGAAGGATTGTTTCTTATAGGGAGATTGGGTGGTTATTCCAGAGAAATTAAGGGAAGGGGTATTAGAAATGCTACATGCGGGACACCCAGTGATTGTAGAAATGAAGTCTTTGGCAAGGAGTTATGTATGGTGGCTGGAGATGGACAAGGACATAAGCACCTGGGTGGCAACATACACAGCCTGCCAAGAGTCCCAGTCAGCACCCTCCCCACTGCACCCATACATAAGTGGGAAACACCAAGGGCTCCATGGTCTAGGCTACATATAGATTTTGCAGGACCACTGCAAGGGCACAAGTTTTTAATAGTTGTAGACCTGTATTCCAAATGGTTAGAGGTCAGCCTTATGAAATCCACCACAGCCAAAACAGTTATTAGAGTTTTATGGAAACTGTTCACAACACATGGGCTGCCAGATGTGGTGGTATCAGATAATAGGCCACAGTTCACTCCCACACAATTTGAGGGATTCCTAGCAACCCATGGAATACGATATGCCCTATCCACAACGGGATATCCCTCAATGAATGGTCAAGCCGAATGAATGATTAGATCTATGAAAGAGACATTAGCAAGAATGGGGCCAGGGGACACTCAGGCCAAGATTGACAAACTATTGAGCATACAACACATCACACCCAGCACGACAACAAATAAAAGTCCCGCTGAACTACTAATGGGGAGGAAGCTATGGTCACAACTGGATAGACTGCATACCCAATACAATATAGACACCCCATTAGACTCATCAAGTAAGTGCAAGTTATTCCATACATGAGACCTGGTATACACCAGAAACCAAATAGGTGAACCCCTATGGGTACCCACCAAAATAACACAAATAACAGCCTCCTGTTCAAACCAGATTGAAACAAATGAGGGGAGGATCTGGAGGAGACATATCGATCAACTCCGGAGTAGACAGTCAAGGGGAAAGCCAGAACTCCCAGACCCCCAAGGGGGAAAGGGAAAACATGCAACTCAAAAGAACATAAATAGACCAGGCCCTGACAACTAACGAGGCAAGCCCTCCACAACTAACACCAAACCTGAATAAAAAACAAGATCACTTAGCTGCAGTCCAGCGAGGGGCCAGCGAAGCCAGGGAGGAACAATCCGGGTCAAGGAGTGCAAGTGCGGCCTCTAGTGGAAACAAGATGGCTGCACCCACTGAAGTCTTCAAGGAGGTTCCAACAGTAGAATCCAGAGATGATAGATCCATCCGAACAGACCATGAACCCAGAGGTGACTGAGCTGTGCAGGTCAGGTCACACCCATAAAAGCCCCTCTTATTTACAGGACTACATTCATTAGGGAGTCCTGGATAGGTGGGTTCTGAACCAGTGGGGAAGAGTGTTAGATATTTGCATACTAACCTGTGATTGGCTGAAACGCAGAAGCGGGAAAAGCAAATGTCTGTCAATGGCTGAAGTCGCAGACAGCTCCCTTTAAAAGGAGCTGCCATGGCTAGAGTTCCTCAGTCCTGTATGGAAGCAAATAAACAGTATTTTTATAATCCAAGCGTCCTGCGTCTTCACTCCACCTGCAATCTAACAGTTTGCTTATTTTGTTTATAGATCTTTACTTGATTAATCAGGAATGGCATGTAAGACTTGAGGGAGAAGTGTATTCATTTATAGTGAGTTGGTGCAGAGGTACACTGAACAACAGACCTCTAGAGGAGATGTTCATGAATACTTTCCTGACCATTCAATAATTAGCAATTACATTAATTAAACTGAAATACTAGAATGCTAGAATAGTTCTACATATAGAGACAAGAACACAATTTAAAACAAGACTGATATTGTAATGACTATAACTAGCTTATTAAACTGAATTTGACCAGTGCCTAAAGAATCATCAGCATTGATACTCTTCTCATATGCTTTCTTTTTAATTCGTAAGGTACTTTTAATTCTCATAGTAAATGCTGAACCTCAAATACAACATGAGACAGAAATTAGTTGACCGTATCACTTTATTACGATAACATTAAACAAAATAGTCAGGTTTGAGGATATTTAATGTATTTCCAAACTGTCTTTTATATATACTCTTTCAAAAGTCACTCTTCTACAAGCCCATAATGAAGAAAGATGCCTAAGAAAATTCCAGATCACTGTGGTGGACAAGCTTTTATTTATGGATGTTGATCTTCCATTGGAAACAATTAAGTTACTATATATGTATTCTGTTTAGAGTATTTAAAGGTTAATTAGAAGCTGAAGTTTCCTGAAAGTCTAGTTAATTAGAGACTACCAACTTCTCCCTCATTGTGAGATTGTGAGTTATGTAACAGTAAACCCCACTTTAGCTGTTATGCATTAGTAGATTAGATGTAATTTGAAACCCAAGGGAGTTATATTGTGATTTAAAACTTGTGGTAACAAGAAGTAAAGTCATGTAAACAAGGTTTGATTTGCATAAAAATCTTGAGTTTTATAGTTATACAGTGCCATAAATGGAAAGAAGAAAATTACATAATTGTATATGGTGCATAATATACAATTAAAACCAAATGGGAGTGGTCATATGGGAAATGTAAATTATTTTGATAAAATAAAGTTATAAGGAGTAGAGAACATATGCAAGAAACTAGGATTGCTGTTTTTAGCTCATTCTTTAAAAAAAACTATGCAGTAAAATGAAGGTTATATTTTGTGTTTTGTTTTCCTGAGGTATGGAATATTTTCAGTTGATAGCTTTATAAAACATATGAGTATACAAATTTAGGACAAGTACACATAATTGTTTCCTTTCACTTGAGGTTACATCATCAATACAGGGGAAAGTTCTTATTCTACTCATCAGTTTGAATGTGTAGTTATTAGGTTTGCAAACTGATGTTATCCTTTATCTTAATAGATGCTGTAACCCTCAGAATGATTGAAGACCTTAAAGAGCTACTAGAGAATCTTTCTCAAGAGGTGGCCTTACTAAAGGAAAAGCAAGCACTTCAAACAGGTATAAAATCCATCCGTTGTAACTTTTTTAGACCAGAAAATTGATTGTGGAACAAATTAAAAAACAGATTTTATTCCAGGAGGCCCCAAATTTTTGGACTAGTGGGCATATTTGCTATATAGAGTGGATTCATGGATGTTTTCTGAAAATGGCTGATGCATTGTTTAGAGCTAATTAGAGAGAAAAAACCCATAAGTGTTTGTTCAAAAATTCAGCATAAAGCAGAGATAGTTTGTGGGTTCCAAAATGTTGAAACATTCTTGAACTCAGTTTTCAACTTCAGCACCCATTTCACATAAAATAAACTAGGAAGTTCAGAGGCAAATAATTGGCAAAGAAACTGAGTGAAACAAAAAGAGGGGTCATAATAACAAACACCAAATTACTATAACTTTTTCTTCCCCAAAAGGTTAAAATTATAATAAATGATCTCACACCAGATGAAAATTCTCAGAGCAAAAAATTACACAAAAACAAGCAAATTTCAAGTACGCTCCCTATCTTACCATACACATACCATACATAATCATCCCCTTTCCCTCTGTTACTACAACCTCATTGCTTATGCAACATGTATGAAATTTCTAGGAAATCCACAATATGTTGATATGAACTCAGAACTTGATATTCAGAACTGTCCTTTTTTACTTAGATTATTCTCTGGTCTCAGTTAAAGGCCACAAATCACTTAATTGTCAGTCATAAAAACTTGAATAAGCAAATGACTTGCTGCCAACAGCAAAAGTTGCTGAGACTTTTTTCACATAGCATTAATTGGTTATTCAAAGCAACGGAAAAAGGGAAAACATGAACGAAGTCTGCTGAGTCAAAGGACAGAAAAAAAAACCCTGAGTGATCATCTGCAGAAATGGTTCAAGAGAGAAATGCAACACAACTGTCTAAAGCAGGGGTGCCAAACTCAAGGCCCGTGGGCTGGATCAGCCCATGGGCTGCTTAGATCTGGACCGCGGGGCTGGGCTGGAAATATAAAAGGACTGACCCGTGGTGCCTGCTGGCCAAAACAAGCCACTCGGGGGGGCCCGATGGCCCGTTTTGGCTGGCAGAGTGCTGCAGAAGGCAGAACCTTCATCTTCTCATTAGCAGCAACTGCTAACAGAACTAGATACCATCCAAGATTGGGTTATTTCCCCCCCCCCATATTTCCACCGAAATATTAACTAGGCTTAACTCTGCATAGCTTCTAAATCCAGATAAGGAGAACCAGATGCTAAGCTTTGAACTACTGAGATAAGTATTGTATGCAAACCTCTTGAAACTGATCTAATGTTTCACATTTGATTCATTTAACATTTGTTCTTTTTTCTCCTCCAATATGGTGTCTAAATCATTTGGCAGCAACATAATGACATAAATACAGTTGTGTCAAAATTGATTAGGCCCCAATACAGCAAGGTATTCAAATAATTTTCTAAATAGAAGCTCATTAGAAGATAAATCAATCTCTGCTGCCCATTTTGGCTAGCAAACTTTGGCTACTTCAGGAGGCAGCACCTTATTCACTTCATTTTTAGCAGCATTTGCCAACTAGAACTAGGTACCCGCCAAGATCTGGATGACTGTTTTCAATGACCCTGGGTGGCTCACAACAATAAAAAAATATAAATAAATCAAGGTAAAAGATTAAGATAAAAGTTGACAAACTCAGTGATATGAGGGGGCTCAGTCTCTCTCATCAAAGACCTGGATGAAGAGCCAGATGTTTTTGACATCTGTCTCTTTTTGTTTTTTGATTGATTTGTATTTTTTATTGTTTTGAGCCACCCAGAGTCATTGAGAATTGGGTGGTATATCAATTTTGTAAATTGTTACTAATATTAAGTCTTCCTCTAGGGCTGTGTCAGAGATAGTAACAAATATTGATAGACTGTTGGACAGACAGTTTTTAGAGATATCTAGAAAAATTGTCAGTTCATTTATGCTCTGCTCCTATACAAAAGAGTCAAGCCCCATAGCAGCTGGGGACTCTACATGTCTTTAATCTCTACATAATAGAATTTGTGCCAGAAAATAAATTCCAGACAAAGGGAGTCTGGAATAGCTGTTTGAATGCAAAGAGGAAAAATGCATCTTGAACCTGTGTCAAACGCCCACCATGATCATACCCACCATGGTCACACCCACCCCAACCATGGCCACCTCAGCCACACCCTACCACCACCCCTAGCCCTCTGAAGTCAAACACAACCCTGATGTGGCCTTCAATATAAATCGGGTTTGACACCCCTGGTCTAAAGCACCTATCTACTGGACATATGCTATCACCATCTAGTTGGCAGGGAAATGGGTAGTGTTCTTGCTGAAACAAAATGGCAAACATTAGATAACCAACTATCTAGGTTGCTAAACATTTCATCTATTCCTCTCCCTGTGCCAGGTACTTTAAACTCCTTGCAAGCAAAATTACTGCCTGCAATTATACACTTGAATGTTTGCCAATGATTATCTTTCAGACTTTCCCTGAAAAAAAACTAGGCATGCAATTTTTTATTATGGAACAGTCCTTCAGTATTTGCTTCTTGACCCAGCAGCATGAAGACAGCTAGCAGTTGTGAGGAAAATAGGAGGCAGGAATATTAAGATTATAAAAAGATGGGTTAAAAGTCGTCACGTGTGGCATTCCTTTTTTATAATACCTTGTTTTTCCCTTCTTTTTTTCTTATTTCTTATTAGTTTGTCTGAAAGGTACAAAGATCAACCTAAAATGTATCCTGGCTTTTTCCCATGCTAAGTCCTATCATGAGGCCAATGAAGATTGCATTTCCCAGGGTGGCACCCTTAGTACACCACAGACAGGTGACGAAAATGATGCTGTCTATGATTATGTGAGGAAGACTCTGGGGAATGAGGTGGAAATTTGGCTTGGCATCAATGACCTGGCAGTGGAGGGCAAATGGGTGGACATGACAAGCAGCAGCATTAGCTATAAGAATTGGGAAACAGAGATCACCACCCAACCTGATGGAGGGAAGCAAGAAAATTGTGCAGCATTGTCTGCAGTGGCTGTGGGAAAGTGGTTTGACAAGAGGTGCAGAGAGCAGTTGCTCTATGTATGCCAGTTCATGATTGTTTAATAGATTCATCTCAGGGAAGGTTTAATCAATATAATCCATTGATCCCTGGAGTTTTGAGTGTGCATCTTTGTTTGCTTAAACATATATAGATATTTATGATGAGCCATATACATATGTATACACATTTAACAGAAAAAGTAATGGCAATGGATTAGAAGAAATTAGATATTTGCTGCACTTTAATTGGTTATAAGCTACATCCTATTATTAGAAGCAATATTATATTTACTTGGATACAAATCATAAATATCTATATTTTTACATTTAGAATTTATTACAAAGATTTCACTTTTGGGAACATTCAATCTTTGCCAAAATTTCAATTTATTGTTGCATGCAATTTTTCTGCAATCTAGCAATTTTCCTGCTAATCACACTAATGAGTGGCTTTTGTTAAACTGTCCCTATTTGTTGGACTAAATAGTTAAATAGTTCATCTGAAAATGAAAGTGTTTTTAGCATCCCTGCTTTCATTTCAGCACTGAACTCAAAAGTAAGCAGAGTTTATTCTATGTGAACAATAAAAGAAGCAGCAATGAAGGAACTAACAAAAATGTTTTACATGTTTTGCTAAAATATATATTTCTAAATTGCTTGGCTGTATTTCTTCTTGGCATATCTAGATTAGGTAAAAATGAAGAAAAAGTAAAGTAAGGGAAGAATTCTGCTGCAAAAAATTGTACCTATGCTTGAAAAGGAAAGTGAAAGACTTCAGAAGGTGGTTGTAACACCAGTCTTCATCTAAGTAACATGGTCATGGGGAGGGGGACAGGAATCCAGAGTATTTCTTCAAGGGCTCCTATAGAAACATTAGGGAATCAGTTATCAACTTGATTCTGGATAAGTATACTGATATACCCAGTGGCTCATTGGAAAAAAATTATATAAGAGATTTTGGGCTGTCTATCAGTACAGTAATTTTCTTTTATACACACATACACACACACACATATAGCCCATACCATATAATATTCCATTTCTTTTTTTTCTCTAATTACCAATGTTAATCTATTGATTTCTGCATATTCAAATATTTTTTCAATTACTTTTCCCTCTGTTGTTATCTTACCACTTTTCCAATTCTGAGCAAATACAATTCTAACTGCTGTTAATACATGTATGATTAAATATGTTTTTTCTTACTGTAACCTTCAGGTACCATTCCTAATAAAAATATTTCAGGTTTCAAGTCTATGTGTTGTTTTATAATTTTTTCCAGCCATGTGTGGTTTTTTGTCCAATATCTTTTAGCTTCTGCACAAGTCCACCACATATGATATGTTCCCGGTGTTTGATGACACTTCCAGCATTTGGCTGATTTATTTTTAAACATTTTAGCTAGCTTTGCTAGTGCTAAGTGCCATTTATAGAACATCTTATATAAGTTCTCTTTATATGCTGTCGATATTGTTAATTTGTAGTTTCTATTCCATAACTTCTGCCATTTATCAAAAAAAAAATTGCCCATGCTATCATTGTTTCTTTAACTTGTTCTTCTTCTAATTTAACACCTATTAAATAGCAACATAATTGTCAGCCTTCAAGAATCCTTTCCTTTCTCTTGCATCTTTCAGCTGCCATAGTAATGGGGAGAGGGGGAAATAATTGGGCTTTGTGGGTGTGGGAAATGTGCTGGAAGTTTTAGAGAATGAACTGTATAACTTGGGGGGGAAATGTTATTGTTTTTGCTCGCTTGCTTACTGCGCAACTGCAGATCTTTATCAAAATAAGCCAAGGTCAATGGTCAGATGTCTGCATCACCACCTGAAGATGTCCCACATGACATTATGCACATCTTTGATTGGATGGACAGTTTGAACTATTGTGGGTGGGAATGTTGCCATCACTTTGTATATGTGTTTTTCGTGCGTAATTCCTCAGATCTAGAATTACTTTGATGCTACCACTTGAATTCCAGTAAAAGTTCTTTTCTCTACATTAATGGAGTCTAAGAGTGTCTTTCTTGGATTTTGAATGGAGCACCACCTGACATTAATCTTTTAATCATCTTATCTTCTGTTCCTGTTAATATTTTATCCAATTCTGTCGACTCCTTGTTAATCCCTTCGACTTTGATAACTTTTTCATACCTTGATTGTATTTGCGTATACAAATACCAATGCATTTCTAACCCTTGTTCATTCAATTCTTGTTTTGTTTTCTTTTCATTTAAAATATCTTTATGTCTGGCAGTAGTTCCCATTTTACAAACATTTGAAACATATGAGTGCTTCCATTGTTTTTTTTTTTTAAAAAAACAAGTTTTATTAATTTTCAAAACACACAAATCATCATTATCCATTACATGTTTAAACCTTTTTCCATTATAAATTTAACAAGTCAGATAAACTATAATTCTGTTTTAAACCATTTCCATATAAACATACAAAAACCTCTTGTCCAATTTCTCTTTACTTCTCTTTACTCTTATTCAATTTCATTATTATTATTTCATCTATTTCTTTCTGACTTAGTTACCATTATTCTCATTCTATATTTCTGCAAGGTTTTATTAATTCTCCCAAAAAAAAACCATATACACACAACACATAAAACATAAAAAAAATCTTTTTGGAAAGTAACTTGGACCCAGGTATCTCTCTCTTCATGGACTTCAATTATATTCATGCTCATCTTACATATCATTACTTATTTTATTTACCATTCTAAGCTTTCTATATTAACTTCTCCACACATTTCACTCTTCTTAATTCTATCTTAATTAATCATCTTAATTTGAGTCATTATATTTGTATCTTTTGTCCATTCTTTATTGTCCCTTTGTCTCGTTCCTTATAAAAAAAAAGAAGTTTCTCCTGAAATCACTAATCAGAGTATGATGCCTTTCTATCTCCCCCCTAAATTAATCAAATTAACCTTTAAAATAACGCCCAATACCCAATCCGATTTTGCTTGGTACATTCTATCTAAATAGTACATCCAGAGTAATTAAATACATAGTTAAACAATAAATCTAAATATTAAAAACAAATACTATAATAGAAATTTTATAATAACATCAATACCATAATCTTATTAAACTCTTTAATTAAAACTCAATATTCTAAACCTCCCATCATATTATTAAATTTTAAAACCAATCATTATTAAACATTTCAACATTTTAATCTCTTATCAACTCTTAAACCATTTAAGTTTTCTATTTCTAATACCATACTACAATATCATCTTATGTACCTTGCAAAATCTTTTTGAAGAAATTATACTTTATCCTTTATCCCTAAAAAAGATTCCTTTTTTCCCATTTAATTTCAAAACTTTGTAGCTTTTCTCCACCTTTTCCCTTTCTTTCTTCTCCCAACAAACCTTTCTACCCCCCCTTCTTCTAGCCTCTGCCTTACTGGCTTCCCTTCTCTGTCGTGTTCCTTTTCCTTTTGTTTACTATCATTATATTGATTTTGCACCTTATTTTTTCCCTTTCTTAAGTGTTTTTTTAAATCTTAAGTCCTTTATTTCTCTTCCTTTCACTCTTCCTTCTTTCTTGGTCGAGTTCTGAAATTTAATAAAAATGGCTTCCTCTCCTTCTTCTTCTTCTGCTGTCTTCATCTGTTGTAATGTTTGTTGATAGTTAATAAGCGCCATTTCTAAAAAAAAGGAAGGCTTCTTTCAAACCAGATTTACCATTTTTTTTGCTTGTTCATAATCTTTTCTCAGTTCCTCAATAGAAAGAGCCATTATAAATCTTTTCTTTTCCCCTTCTTTCTTCTTACAACAACCAGAATATTCCAAAGAAAAATAAAACAGTCCCAAAGTTATCAATCAGTCCAAACCAAGGCAGAGTTCTCACTTTCTCCTCCTGGGGTAGTATCAATCAAAGAAAAAGAAAGTCCAAATCTGTTTCTTAAAATCTTATTGCAATATATTTTAGTCTTCAAATCCTTAAGGCATCTCCTCCAACAAAGTCTTAGCATACAAATATTTTTTTTTAGTCCTCTCTTCCCACTCATCGCTCAAAGCCAGTTTTCACCTAAAAGAAATAGGTTTCTTAATATCCACTTATTTATTCCGTAGGAAAAGAGGGTAAGCTTTCCTTTCAGCACCACCAAACTGCTGCTTTTTTCCTCTTCTAGAAGGTATCATTCAGAAAATCATACTTTTCAGGAATTTTGTTAAATATGTCTTAGAGTCCTAGGAGCCAAGAAAAACTTTCTCCTTTGAAAACTTTCTCCACTTCCTCCTGCGCATTCTTACCCGGCTGCCAGCTTCTTTGTGGCGGCCATTACGGACCGCCGCTGCACCGCCTTGGGAAAGGGGGTTCTGCCGGCCGGGAGGGGGTCTACAACACCCCAAACCCCTCTCCGGATCCCCTACCTTCAGCTGCCCTGCAGGGCAGCCTAGGTCCGCACTCCATCCGGATTGGAGCCCCAAAACGGCTAGCGCAGCAGGGATCGCGCAGCTTCGCGAATCCCTGCCGCTCACGAAGCCGACAAACCGGAAGTCCATGAGTGCTTCCATTGTTGACAACCAGACTGGTATCTTTATATAATAGCAATAGCACTTAGACTTATATACCGCTTTATAGTGCTTTACAGACCTCTCTAAGTGGTTTACAGAGTCAGCATATTGCCCCCAACAATTTTGGTACTCATTTTACCCACCTCGGAAGGATGGAAGGCTGAGTCAACCCTGAGCCTGATGGGATTTGAACTGCCAAATTGTAGGCAGCTGGCTGCAGAAGTAGCTTGTAGTACTGCACTCTACTGTGCCACATCCTAATGTTGTTAATTAACAACATAATGATGTTCTCTAGTTTTCCCCCATCCCAATAACAATGAATTCCTGACCATATGCCTTTGAAAATACCCATGTGCTTCTCCCATACCACAAAAACACATGCCAGCCCATCTGCAAATCATGCTCTTCTAACGTTAATAACCTTTTGTTATCCATTCTTTCATCCAAGTTAATGCCATGGCCTGATAGTATATTTCCCAATTAGGTAGCCCAAATTTTCCTCTAGTTCTAACATCCTGCAACATTTTAACATTAATTCTTGCTTTCTTCCCTTGCCATATATATTTCCATACTATTTTATTGATATCTTCAAAATATTTTATCAGAATTGTTTGGAACAAATACAACACTTTGAGTAATATATTCATCTTAATTGCCACAATTCTTCCTGTTAATGATAACTGCATATTATCCTATTTTTCTAAATCTGCTTTAATTTGTTGTTTAAGTTTATAATAATTATCATCTTTAATAGTTCCACATCTTGCAGTCATCTGAATTCCTAAGTACTTAACTTTCTTTACTATCTGAATATCTGTGTTCTTTGTCAATTCTTTTTTCTGTTTTTCTGTCATGATTTTTACCAATATCTTAGTTTTCCCTTTGTTTATTTTTAATCCAGCCATTTTACTATACTCCTCTATCTTATTTATTAGTTTGAGACCTGTTCCTAGAGGCTCTTCTAATATGAAAACTAAGTCATCTGCAAATGCCTGCAACTTATACTCCTCTTTTCTTATTTCCATCTCTTTTATTTCCTTCCCTAATACTTCTATTTACTACTTCCAATGTTAATACAAACAACAACGGTGACAATGGACACCCTTGCTTTGTTCCTTTCTCAATAAGAACCTTTTCCATCAATTCTCCACTGACTTTGTGTATTGTTTATAATATATTGTCTTAATCATATTAGTAAACCTTTCTCCAAATCCCATTTCTTCCATCTGAGTCAGCATAAATTGCCAGTTCATGTTGTCAAAGGCCTTCTGTGCATCTAGGAATATCAATGCCATTTGTTTTTCAGGATGTGCTTCATAATATTCCAAAGTATTTAAAATTATTCTCATATTGTCTTTTATTTGCCTCTTAGGTAAGAACCCGTTTTGATCTGAATGTATAAATTGATTTAAATATCTCTTTAGTATTTCAGCCATTATTGATACAAATATTTTATAGTCCGAATTTAGCAATCATATTGGCCTATAGTTCTTGATCTGTTGTAAGTCGGTATCCTCTTTCGGTATCAGAGTAATATATGCTTCCATATTTTTGCCTCAGTCACTATCTCATTTACTATTTCTAATAATATATCACTTAAAGAATCTTGAAGGGTTTTATACATTTCTGCAGGCAGGCCATCCAGCCCTGGCACTGTCCTGTTGTTTTGTCTTTTAATTGCTTCTGTTAGTTCCATCATTGTAATTTTTTCCATTTAATTTCCTCTGGTACTTTAGGTAGTCCCACCTTCTTTAAATATTCCTTTATATCTCCTTTCCCCACTTGTTCTTTTTCATACAATTCTTTGTAGTATCTTTATATTATTTCTTTTTTATCTTCATTTCTGTGACATAAGTTCCCTTTATCATCCATTAATTGAGGAATCCTTTTTTTCTTTTTTCAATCTATATGCTAACCACCTTCCTGGTTTATTTGCATTTTCAAAAAGTTTGGTTTACACTGTCTTATTTTTTGTGCTAGTTCTTTATCTATTATTTCCATTTTGTGCTTCGTCAAGTTCATTTTATTTTGAATTTCTTTTTCCTTTTTTTTGGCGGATTTTTAGTAGTTCTCTCTCCAGTTTTTTATATTCTTCTTCTAACATTTTTTGTATCTATCTTTTTTTTCTATTTCTCTTTCCAATATATGTTATTGTAAATCCTCTTATGTAAGCTTTAGTTGTATCCCATACATTTTGTAACAAGATTTCTTCTTTTTTGTTTTTCTCAAAAAAGAATTTTAGTTCTTTTCTACAAAAGAATATTCTACATATTCTTTTTCTCTTAATATTGAATTATTCATTGTCCATCTTGGCCTCTTTTTTTGTCCCTTATATGTTATTTTAATCGGATTATGATCTGCCCATGTACTTGTTTCAATGCTTATATCAGGTATATTAGTAATTAACTCTGTTGTTCCCCATATCATATCTAATGTGGACCATGATAAATATCTATTCAAATAGAATGTATATTGTGTCTTTTCTGGATATCTTTCTCTCCATGCATCTTGAATTGCTAATTCATCTGCCATTTTAAAAAATGATTTTGGTAATATTTTCCTATTCTTTTTATTTATCTTCTATGTCTTATAGTCCATTTTTGCTTCTACTATTGCATTAAGTCTCCAAAAATACAAATGTTCTCATATTCCCATTCTGTTATTTTCTTTTTTAATTATATTTTTATTAAATTTCTGTTATTACAACATAGAACATCATAGTTTCAACAGCATTCTCGACATCTATACTGGTATCTTAAGTATCTTAAGTATCTTAACTTACATTTATCTAGTATTAATTAATAACTTTAACTATAATTATTGTTCTTATATTCTTATATATTTTACAAATTTACATTTTACTTTCTTAAGGATTCTTGCAATTAAGTTTCTTGTCTTATTTCTTAGTTCTGTTTCTTACACAGTCATACTATTTATTCCAAATTAAGAAATATTCAGAGTCTTCTTTTTCTTTCAATTTCAGCGTTAACATATTCATTTCAGCACTTTCCATTACTTTTTGTAATATTAGTTCTTCATTAGGAATATTGGGAGTTTTCCAAACTTATGCAAAAGCTATTCTGGCAGCTGTTGTAATATGTAGCAGTTCCAATTCTGTTATTTTCTTATGTAGTTTATTATAAAATTCTTCTTGACTTTCATTTGGGGCATGAATTGCCACTAATAATATTCATTGATAATTCATCAATACTTCCACTATTAATACTCTTCCATCATTATCTTTGTAAATTAATTCCATTTTTACACTCTTTTATATATAATGCTATCCCTCTTTTACTTTGTTGTGCCAATGTAGTATATAATCTCCCAATCTTAGAATAATCCAGTATTTTTTCATGTTGTTTTTTAATATGCACTTCTTGCAAACAAATTATGTCCAATTTTAATTTCTCTAATTTGTTGAATATTCTTTTCCTTTTAATTGCTGAATTTAATCCATTTATGTTAATTATAATTGATTTTATTTCTTCTTCCATGTCTTTACTTATATGCTCTTGTTGCTTTTGTCACTCTCATCTCCCTTGGTTCCTTTGGTCTCTCTTCTCTGATTACTCTCTCTTCCCATTCTCTTTCCTCTTCTCTTTGTCATCTTTCATCCCTTTCAGCTGTTTCTTCTCTTAGTTTTATTTCTTCAATTTCTCTTCTTTTTTCTACTTCATATTCTCTGAAGTATTGATCATAAAATAGTTCTGTTTTTTTATTGTATCTAATCTGTGTCTGTTACCACCATGTCACCATTATCCCATCTGGTACCACCCATCTGAAATTAATTTCTCTTTTAATTAAACATTTTGTCAAAACTGGTAATCTCTTCCCAAATCTCTAACACTTCTTAGTATTTGTTTCAGTACCATTATCACCTTTTCTTTATATTTTAATGTATCATCTCTCACAGTTTTTAGTATTTCTGTTCTTACAGCTTTCTTTGTAAATCTAACATATTGGTAGCTTATTTCTCAGTCCATATCTAGTCTGGATCCTGAAAATCTCATGTATATCAGATATAATGTTCTTGTTTGTTACCTCCAGGGCCTCTGCTAGTAACTCCGCCATTATTTCTGCCAAATTCTCATCTTTTTCTTCTACAACATTTTGAAATCTTAGATAATAATCGGACTTGTCCATCTCCAACGTGATAATTGCCCCCCTAACTTTGATCTGAATTTGTCAATCTAAAGTCCATTTCTCCTGCCTTTGTTCTATTGTAGATGCTTTCTCTTCTATTTTCCCCATCCATTCCTCATTTTTCATAATCAATTGTTGAATATTCTCTATTTTTTCTTTCACATTGTCTACTTTCCTTTCCACCTTCCCTACTTTTTCATCCACCTTTCCAATTTGTTCTTGCATTGTTTGAAGTATCATTTTAATTTCCACCTATATTGTCAACACCTTCTCTTGTTGAGTCATCAAATCGATAGATCTTTGTCTGCCAGGACTAGATGCCACAGAAGATGATGCTGAGGAGCAAATGCCCGTGTTTTTCATTCTTGCTGTTATTTTTATTATCTTTTAACTGTAAAATCAATTATAATCCACAGGGTCTCTTTCTCCCAAAAAATTCTTCAGGCTCTTCTATACCCTAATCCAATAGAAGTGATGTTGTATAAAGGGCAGGTAGAAATAGTATCCAAGATAAAAAGGCTCACTAAAAGTAAAAATTGAAAATGAGAGAAAAAAAGAAAAAAATGAAAAGAGAAGAAAAAAATCCTCCCCTCCAAACTAGTTGAAAGGAGATAAAAATAATAATAAATGACTATCAAAAAGGGGAAAAATAAAAAAGGAAGAGACCAGAAAAGAGAGCAAAAAAAGTATAATACTAAAAATTGAATTTAAACAAAGAGAAAAAAGAGAAAATTTTTACAAAGAGGATAAGGAAAAAAGAAGAACAATAATAAAAAGTTATTCAAAAGGAAAAAAGAAGAAAAAATAAAAAATAAACAAAAAATTATATGTTGATATCCACAAAGAAGGGTATGATAAAATCCAATTGTAGTTCACCTTGTATAACCAAGTCTCTGCATCCAGTCTTCTATTGCTTCTCTTTAATAAACTTTGAAGTGCAATTTTGCCACATTAATCAAAATAGCTCCCACAGTGCAAAGAGAAAGTTAATCCAAACAATTCAGTAGAAGGAGTTCTGGTTTATATTTCTTTGTATCTTCTTTGTTTCTTTTAGTGTCCAAGAGTTACACTGTTTTCAATATAAGTTCTCAATGTAACTCTCTGTCACTGTAAACAATTGTATTTTATCTTCCCTTTTGTCCAACTGTCAATGTCAGCCTTAAAATCCAAAACTTAATTCTCCTTCCCTGTAGGTGGCATTGTTGCACTGCTTTCCCTTTAACTTTGAAAATTATATTTAAATGTCAGTATTTTAAAAATTAGTGCAGTAATTTTCTGAAGGTGGAACCAAATTAGGTGTGGCAAAGAAACCATGAAAAGAGATGTTACACCTGAAAATTGGTCAGATTGGCCTTGTGGCTTCTAGTGCATCCCTGGAGACAAGCAATTGGCCAGCTTTTCTCTTATGTGATACATAAGCAGATACATGCAGTTTTAATTGGCGAAGTCTATAAACATAAGTTTCAATCTCTAGATCCCCACTTTTGTACTTTTTATGCATTTAGGACAAAAGACTAGAAGAGAAACATTAGTTATTAGATACTCCAATCATGAGTACTGTACATTTGTTTTGGGACTCTTCAGCTTTTCATGGCAAATGCTATGTTTGACCTGGAGCCTTTGCATATCACTATGCATACTCTTCCTCCGCTGTATGTCCATTTTCATTAATTAAAATGTCTGAGCAAATCTATGCAGAGTTACATCATATTTAAAAAGAAAGGACTGCTGACTGTGGAAAAAGCTCACAGAGGGCTGAAACAGAGGTATGAGATAAAATGTAAAATTGTATTATGTGCTGCATTTAGTTGGCACCACACATGAAATAAAACTGTGCTACATGAAATCAGTCCAGAGGTTTCCATCTCTTGTGTGATATCCCCACATAAATGTGATACTTATAGCCCATTAATCATATTCCTTAAAACCAGATACATTCAGGCCCCATTAGGGTTAGGGGAATATGTCTATCAATTTCTTTGATGCAAAAACTCAAGACTGGGTTTTGAATGAACTTGTTCAAAACTTTTGCTATATTTCTTATTTTATCATCTTGTTAATTCATATGAATTCCTGTGATTGTAGTATGCTCACATAAAAACATTCATTGAGCATGAGGTAAGAAAGAACTGTGTTAATATTATTGAGAGGCCCAAGCAGAGAAGCTTTTCAGTATCCATCTGTTTAGTGTCATGATGGATCTCTCAATATTTTCAACTAAACCAGACTTGTCAAACAGTTCTTGATCCTTCCTATTTATGCTATTCCTACACCTAATAGGTTTCTGTCTCTACAAGCCACACAAGATAAGAAAGGACCATGGAAGAAAACATGGCATGACAAAAAAAATAGAAGCTGGTGACTTTTTTAAAAAGTGATTTTGGGGCTCTGTCCAGAACTCTGTAATACTCCTTTCATCTCGATAACTCTGACTTGGTTTGAAAGAGTTAAAATGACAGTTTTCCTAAACAAGTAGATTCCAGCTATTCAACACCAACCATGACCATTATTTTAAAGCACTCAAAATCCTACTATTGAGACAGATGATAAAAAAACTTCTGCACCCCTAATCCCTATTTATGGGTTAATGTCTATGCCAGCCTTTTCTTCAGATGTGTTAAAAGTACAAACTCTAAAATTCCTATTTAGCGTGACAGTGATGATTGGGAATGTGGAAATTCTGGGAATTGTAGATCAAGCATTTTAGAAGAATGCCATGGTGGGAAAGACCACAGGATTTAATTGTTTTTGATTAGCAGCATTTAGGCTTCACTTGAGGAAATCAGAGAATTTAGTAGCATAAAATATAAGTAGCTTCTGTGGGGAGGGGAGATGTGAATGCTCTACAGAGCCCTAATACCTGAACTTATCTTAAGTTTATCTGGTCTACAGTATATAGCAATGAGACATTGCCATTTGAGGTCCTATAGTAAATGGCCTTATGGTACTCTAATGAATGGTTAACATAAATTTTAGGAACATGATTAATGCTGTCACTAAAATCACATGAATAAGAACCAGCAGTAGCAAACTGATGTGGAAGATAATAATTTTGAGCAGAGTTCCTGCATCCCTTTCCCACAGAATTGTAACATTTTGAATTTTGCTTTACAGCAGAAATCAGAAGAGACCTTTGAGAAAAATGAAATATATCATAACTAAAATTAAGATCATTGTGTTTTATGCTGTATTTTTTAAGCAGCCTTTGGAAATATTGGCTAATGTAGAACATTATAGAGTGATATAGATTGATGTCATGGTAATGGCCAATGATTTTGCTGCTCAAAGTAAAAATGCAATATTGTATCCACCTGTACTGCATATACAGAAGCCAGCTAAACTGATAACTGATATTTCTTCAACAATACCACTGAATCTAAGGGCAGCATGTTGGGACCATATTATTAAAAGGACATTGATTTGCTCTTAAATGTCTTGTCAGCACTCTGTTGTTTGAAATTTAAAATTAGATTATTTCATTTTGTTTAAAAATATGAAGGATCCTTGAAAACCATTTCCTTTGGCCATAACTGGAATGTCATTGGCTCTTATTCCATTTCTTTGCCTAATTAAATAATGAATTATTGGCTAAGAGTTTTAATTCTATTTTGATCCAAAATATTTAAAGGAATTCTTTCCCCTGTGACCTCTGTGTTCTCTGAAGATTTACAGAATATTCTGCTCCAAGTTCAGGAAGCTTAATAAAAAGATACTTTTGTCAATACATGGATTTTTTTTAGTGAAAATGAAATAAATTTCTATGTAAAAATGAACAAATAAATATATATTTATTGAACTAGATGATAGATGTAAAAGGGATGGACCTTCAGGTATTCTTTGAGTGAGTTCAGAAATGTGAAAAATAAAAATAAATAAATCATGCAATCACAACTGCTATCTTGCCTTTTTAATCTCCCCCTTCAAACAGCCCTATTTTTTCTTGATACTAGTCCAGAACAACACAATTTGCTATTGAATAATTTTAAAAACAAGAATCTATAGTTAATACCAGAAAATCTAAATTCATTTTATAGTCACTCTCAAGAAGTTCCTTCTCACACAATTTGAATATAGTTTCCAAAATGCATGTAGTTAAGAGCTAAAGGAGAATGACTAGCCAAAATCACCTGGCTTCTGTTGCCATGGGAGGACTAAAATCTGGATCTCCCTGTGCCTGGTTCAATACTTCTTTTTTTATTGGAACTAAAGCCTCCCCGCCCCCCCGCCATTTTTTTTAAAGCAGGGAGAAATGAAAACAGAATACTCTGAGCAAAAAATATCACTGATTTAATTAGAAGATGTGCCAATCAAGTCATTAAAAGAAGCGGAAGTGAGGGAAAATGAGATTTCATTTTGCAACTCTATGGTTTGCTTAGCCGATTGTCTGAGGAAGTCGACTTTCTGAGCAAGTGGCTTTCAAAAAAAGCAATCCATACACACCTCCAATGAATGCTCCCCCTCCAAATCAGGAGGAGTGAGGCTGACAGCAATGAGACAAGAAAGCTAAGGAGGCCGAAGGAAGAAAGCTCAGCGCCAGCCACGATCCCCTTCGTGTCGGCTCAGGAAGGAGGAGCTGCTGTGGGTGTGCGCACGCACAAAAGTGAGAGAGATGAGAGAGGAGGGGGGGGGGAGAATTCTTTTTTCTCTCTCTCATCTCTCTACTTCCCCCTTGTGTGGCAGGAGGCGAGGGCTGCCTTGAGTGCAAATGTGGCATAAAGACAAGTACTGGGCCGCTTCGCTCCTGCACTAAGGCTCTGGCAACTGGGGTGGGGCAACCAGGAGTGGGATTTGGGGGGCTCTCAGAACCCCGCAGTGTCTTAGCTAAGGGATTTCCTGAGCCCCAGCAGCCCCCACCTGAATTATGTCAGGACTTCCATTCATCATTTGTTAATTTCTGGGTTCATCCTGAGCAAGATTAAATCTAGAGTCAATTCCATATAATTCAATAAGTACATTGCTTATTAAAGTAAAATTCTAGATGGATCACTAACGGTATGATTAAATTCAGCAATTAACATAAGCACTGGAAAAGTTTAATTCAGCGAAGCAAAATGCATTACCATATGACAATGTGGAGTAAATGAGAATGAGCTGGCGGTTTCAAACATCTTTTCACGTATTCATAAAAGACAGATTTCTTGACACCTGATTTTGTTTCCTGAATTTAGGGAGGGGAGGAGCCAGGAGGTTAGCTGTGTATTTGCTCCTCTCAGTTTTGTTTTATCAAAATAAAATAGTAAAATTGTACTAGTCCAACTGGATCCTTCTTTATTTAACTAATATTCTAACAGCTAAAGGTTATGCAGATAGAGATACAGATAAAGGTGTTTTTTTTTTGCCTGGGACTAATAAGACATGGGGGGAGAAACACCATGGTACCAGCCTAGGATCTCTCCCACCTGTGAAAACTGCAAAGCAGCCAAGAATTGAGGAGCACTTTATTGGAAAGAGAACTGTAATTAAAACTAACCCCCCCTCCATCTCCAGCAAATTTGAGATGTTAGAACATGACCTGTAAAGAGAATTGACAAAACAATAGCTATCCTGATCTTTCCTGATCTTTGGAGGGGATGGGGAGCGAACTGACAGCCAGCTGTCCTCACAAACAATTAGTCCAGTTACATCGTGTATGGCAGGGATCCCCAACCTTTTCGACGCCGCGGCCCGGTTCCGACATCAGCTGGGCGCCGCGGCCCGGTATCTGGCGTCAACTGGGCGCCGCCATCTTTTTATGACGAAACAGCGCTTCGGTGCGTCACGAGCGCTGTTTCTCATAAAAAGATGGCGGCGCTAGCGCTTCTGGTGAGCTTTTTCGGGTAGAAATGGCTTTCTACCCGGAAAAGCTCACCGAAGCGCTGGCGCCGCCATCTTTTATGACGAAACAGCGCTTCCGGTGAGCTTTCCAAAAAAGATGGCGGCGCCCAGCAACCAGCGGCCCGGTAAGGCTTGTTCCGCGGTCGGTACCGGTCCGCGGACCGGCGGTTGGGGACCCCTGGTGTATGGAGTCTGAGATAAAGGCTAAAAAGACCAAGAACAACAAGCTAATTCAGAATATGGTGAGATTACTATGGAAAAATAAAACTGTTTATGGCAAAGCAATGCCTTCTCATAGCACAAACTGTTGTTTCAATATTTGAGTAACTAATAGCCATACAACATGATTTGGAGACATTGAGAAAAGATATAGTTGTTTTTCTTCAAGCACAGGATCCATGCACCCCACCAAAGACCTTGCAGCAGATTTGGTTAAATCCCATACTCTGGATAAGTCTGTGGATAACAAGCAAAGAGCCAAGGAAACAGTTTTAAAAACCTGCTAAAAAGTGGCAGCCTATTCAGAAAAACTGTCTTTTCCTGACAAGGCAGCAAGAGTGGGATGTATTAATAGAGAAGTTTCCTTGGAAGCAAGTAAAGCATCTCTCTCCCCCCTCCCCATTACATCAATTACATCATTCATTGCAAATACAACAGATTGCTCTTAGAATCCATATGCACAGACTTAATTACAGATGCTGGAATACCAAGAGTGCAATACTAAGTTCCCTAAGCCAGCTTCTTCAATGCCAATGGGGACAGATTGATCTCCATGCTGCAGAGTGGCTCCCCGAGGCCCCAAATTGGAAGCAGACACTCCTGTCTTTCAAGCAGCCCACCATACTGCTGATGCTATTTAAGATGAAGGCACACCTGGTCTCCTTTCCAATTTTTCCCATCAGAGTTTTCTGTGAGGAAATGGTTAAACCCTCAACTGTTAACATGCGAGCTCCCAAAATTGCTGTCTTTTCCTCATTTTCAACCTTGGGAAAGCAAGAGAAAGAAAGGGGAAGTCAGCCAGCCTTATTTGGTGAAGATGTACTTAACACAGAAGCTGGCCTCATTGATGCTTTTGGCTCTCTACCAAGGAAAGAACACGAAAACATACTATTCAAGTTAGAAAAGTTAAAGAAATTCTTGTTGGTCACAATCAACACAGCTGAGCCACTTATAGATCTGGTCTCCCCAATAATTTCCTCCCCAAGTTTTTTTATTTTATTCTACATATACACATCAATACATCAACAGTGTGGCACCTAAGTATCATACATTTTAGTGCAAACAAAAATGGCAACATTAATCATATCTCTTACATTCATCAAACTTATATAATTCTAATGTTAATATACATATTTGTATTAAATTATAATCCTTCATTATTTAATTATTCAATATTCCAGTATATTCTTCTAATGCCCATCACCATATTGTTTAAACATAAATAATAATTTCATTATTCAATACTTCTTTTGTTTTTATATTTTAAAAAAAAACAACTCTTTTGACGAGCAGTGTGGTTCCAGGTTTTTACATTTCAATACAAACATGATCATAGTTACATATTCATCTTTCTTATTCAACTTTATATCACATTATAACTTATTCTATTTTTTAAAATATTCTCAAATATTAAATTCATTATATTTTATCCGATTTCAGTTCATATCTTATTTCATTTTTCTTAAAATATTCTCATATCTTACTTTACACTATTATCTGAAATTCTTACTTCATTTCTATATTCATTACACATATTACTTTTATCTGTCACATTTGCAATTTTATCACATACTATTATTCAATTTATTATTCAATAATTCCATCTTTGTTCTAATAGTTCTAGAAATTGTCCCCTTTGGTTGTCAATTCAAGCTTACCACCTATTTACCTTATACTTTCCCTCCATTTATTCCCTTTAATTCATTATAAAAATTTACCATAGTGTAGTCATTTTTTTAATTACCTCAGTTCACATTAATAACAATATTCTTCTATCTACTACATATCACATACATATATATTTTAAGTCAGATTCCACATGGTATTCTTCTTCTCAATTGCCTTATAAATCCTATATATTTCAAACATATTAATCTATTCAATTAATTAAAGAAACTGATATAAATTTTTCCATCGTGATTCTCATAATTCATTTTAATTTTATTCATTGCTAATTGTCAATTAATATTCTTCTAATAAATTTCCATATCTATTTCAATAAAATCTATATCTGGTATAACAATAATCCGTAAAAAGAAAAAAATATCAGTTCCAATCTTATCTATTTTCAAATCCTTATTATATATCACAACACATTACCTTGCAGAATCTCCTTCCCTATCCTTCTTTTACCCATTGTCTCTCATCCTCCTAATTATGTAATTTCTTTTCATTCTTGTTTGCTTACTGCCTCTCTTTATTTTCTGTTCCTTTCTCTTAATTTCCCTTTTCCTCTTTATTATTTCCTTCCATTTCTCATTCCAGTTATTAATTTTATCCCCCTCCATCTCTCAATCTTTCTTCTGTAATTCCCTCTTCTGCTTTTCCTTTTTCCTTTGTTTAACTTTCCGAACCATTCCCCCTTTCATTATCACATCAAACCACAGATTTTTAACTTTAATTCTCCTCCCCCTGTTTAAATGTTTGTTGTTCCACTTGATCTTCAAGACTGGTTTCCTCTTTATTTAACTCCTCCCCCTCTGGTTCTCTTTGTTCTTCTTCAATCTGAATCACCATTTCTAGTTTTTGTACTATATTACTGCACATTTCCAAATTTACTTTCATCATTTCCTTTGTGTCTTGTAGATCCAGTCTCATGTCCTCAAATAGTTCTCCCATTTTATATGCTTCTCCTTTCCCCCACTTCCTTGATAATTATATCCAATCCAAATGTCCAGTAAGTTATTTCAACCAGCGTCTTTTATATTTAATTTCAACAATCAATGTCCATAAGTCTTTGTTTCCAGGTTCCTTCTATTAATTCTTTTTTCAACTTTTTCCCAGAGTCATCAGATAGTTCCAAAGCAATTTCTTCAAATATCCTTTCCCCCTGTAATATTCTAGTAATTCACTTTTCAGGGTTTTTATTTTATTATAATGGAGTTCCTCTTATTTTCTTTTAAGTTCCAAATTTCAGGGCTCCAACAAACCCACCCTCATTCAAATCAAAAGTCTCTAGCTGCATCTCAGAGAAAAGTAAATTGGTTTATTAGAAGTTGCCATGTTGGCGTGTGGCTTGGTGCAGCCGATACTAAATTACATCATATATTTCCCCCTTGACCCTGGTTGGCTGAGGTTTGGATATTTAAAAACCCTACACATGGTCAGATGCCAGTTTTGGTGGCCAAAAATGAAGCAAGACATTGAGGATTATGTAAAGAGTTGTGCCACAAGGAAAACCAAACCAGGAAAAACCCCAGGATTATTACAATCTGTAGCAGACCCATCCCGGCCCTGGGAGGAGATAGGGATGGATTTTATAGTAGATTTACCTGACAGTGGGGGGCACACCATAATTTGGACTGTAGTGGATTTATTTTCAAAACAAGCTCATTTTATTCCATGCAAAGGTCTACCATCAGCCAGGAAATTATCCAAAATGTTTGTTAATCATATATATAGAGATTGCATGGAGTGCCTTGCAGAATATTTCAGATAAAGGGGTTCAGTTTACTACAAAATTATGGAGGGAATTCATATAAGCAATTGGGTCCTCTCAAGGTCTGAGTTCAGGTTTCCACGCGCAGACCAATGGACTGGCTGAGAAAACTAACCAAATTATTGGACAATATTTGAGATGTTATCTAAATTATCAACAAACCAACTGGGCTGATTTGCTGCCATTTGCAGAGGTTGCTTATAATAGTGCTGTACATAGTAGTACTGGGTTAACACCTTTTCAAATCATTACTGGGATGGAGTTCGTTCCCATGCCTGAATTGCCGAGGGACTCCCCACTCCATGTCAGTAACTGAGTAGATGGATGCAATTAAAGACTCTTGGGAAAACACAAAAAAGGCTTTGAATAAGGCAGCACAAATCCAAAAAATATAAGCTGACAAACAGCATTCCCAGCAGCCACAATTTAAAGTGGGGGATAAAGTTTAATTCTACTATGAAATCCATTGTGATCTCCTCCCATGGCCTTGTTGGTTCTGCAACTGTCTATAGCAATCCGGGGAGTTTTCCTGGTCATTTTTTCATCACGGCACAAGTGGTGCAACTCTTCACATAGCTGTCCAATCTTTCTTTATGCCAGGCCACCAGAATTGCTTCCGAGCTAAGTATAAAGTTTTTAAGAACCCGAAGTGACCTGCCAGTTTTGCGTCATGGCTGGGTGCAGCCGATACTAAATTACATCATACATTTCCCCTTTGACCCTGGTCTTTCCTCCATCCCCTGGATGTGACTTCCCCAATGGGATATATCCACCTCCAAGAATCATCCATCATGCTCTCCAATAACCTTCTTATGCTCTGACAACTTTGGGCTGCCAGGTGATTATTTAGGCATTTCAAGAATGACTTGTTTTCCCCCACTCCCCTTTTCTAACAGCTAAAAAGACCAAAGGAGTATTTTTTTAATTGACACCAAGATCCAATTTTAAAAAGACCAAACACTTTTCAGAGTCCCTGAATTTTTTTCTATACTATTAGGTGGTGCTCTGTTTTATTTCCACGTTCCACCCTTTCTTTTGCTTTTTCCTCTTTTTTGGAAACTTTTATTAATTTCACTAATTCCAGTTTTTAACTATTATTTCTTTTTCACACATTCAAATCCAGCATTTACTTATGCCTATTTAGTGCCAAAAGTCCAATAATTATCCAATTTAGTTTACAAGCCTTTTGTGATCAATTATTTGCCTCTGAATCTTTACCTCCAAATTAATTCATTTCAATATTCAAAGCCAGTTTTATAAGTTCCTATTTCGTTCTCTCTCTCTTTGATCACCGCTTCTACACACTTTCATCCAAAATAGTTTTTTGTTTCTTAATTCTGGGGTAACTTAATGTCCATGTATTTTGCCTGGTTCACCCTCCGCTCCCAACTTCACCACTCCAGCACAGTCTTAGTTTCCTAGACTGCTTCCTATCTTCATGGTGGCCATTTTTGACCACCGCTGCAACTTGTCTTTGGAGGGGGTTTATCTTGTCAGGGAGGGGAGATGCGTCTCCCCTCGACTCTCCAAGCAGTTCCCCCTTTCTTCACCAGAATGGTTCAGATCCCAATCAGGACCCTACAACAAGCGAGCTTGGAGTGAAACCATGCACGATCATGGATTCAGCTCCAACATGATGGATGATCAACTGGAAGTTGTCTCCCCAATAATTGAGCCTCTTACTCCCCCCACCCACCTGAGGGCAAGGGATCAGAGGTGGTATTCAGCCAGTTCACACCAGTTCTGGCGACCTGGTAGCAAGAATTTGGTGTGGGTCACGGAACCGGTAGCAACTTCTGGCTGGCCATGTCCCTGAACTGGTTCCCTGGTTGCCAGTTGCTCAGTTGCCCCACCCACCCAATGCTCGCTTGCTCATGCAGCTCACCCGCCTGCTGCTCGCATCACCCAGTCACTCCTCCCTTCCTATGTGGCATGCTGGGTCCTTGTGGCTTGCCCAACCTGACTTCCCCACGTGGTGCCTGTGCCCCAACTGAGCAGCCCTGATCTGCCTGCTCACAATTAAGCCTGCAAGTCACACTAGGCCCTTGCCCACCACCCGGGGCCTTTACAGGCCTCCTCCCCACTGCCCAGGGCCTTTATGGGCCTCTGTCTCACTGCCTGGGACATTTCCATGTGGAAGGAGGCCAAGATGGGGCACCATTTTTGAGCTAGTCCAGAGAGTGGGTGGGTGGGCAGCGGCAGTGGCAGTGCAGCTATGGGAAGCAGCCCCAGGAGTTCACAGCTTTTCTCGCTCCCTTTCGGGGTGCCTCTGCCACTCCTCTCAGTTCCAGAAGCACAGAGAAAGTGAATGGAAAGCCATTCGCTTTCTCCCTCCCTTTCGGGGTACCTCCACCACCCTTGTCAGCTCCAGCACAGCAGAGAAAGTGAACAGCTTTCCGTTCGCTTTCTCCCTCCCTTTTGGGGCACCTCCACCTCCCTCTCAGTCCCAGCACAGCAGAGGCTTTCCGTTCGCTTTCTCCCTCCCTTTCAGGGAACCTTCACCACCCCTCTCAGCCCCAGCGCAGCAGAAAAAGCGGAAAGCCATTTTTTCCCTCCCTTTCAGGGTGCGCCCACCCGCCCCCGCCTCCACCCATGTACTTCAAAAGGGAGTGCAGATGGATGTTCCGGGGCTGCTGCTTTCTTCATTGTCCTGCCGCTTGCTGCTCTGGAGTTCACCGAATAAGTTCTTCCCAGAAAAAGTATTTGTGTGTGAGCTAGAGACAAGGAAGGAAAGGAAGGAAGGGAGGGAGGGCAGGAATGAAAGAGCAAGAAAGGAAGAAAGAGCAAGAAAGAAAGAGGAAGGGAGAGAAAGGAATAAGCCCCTTAAAAGCCTGTTGCGTTCAAAATCCAAGAAAGAAATACTTAGACTCTTGTAATTAGAGAAAATATATCTTTTACTGGAAGTCAAGTGGTAGCAACAAGAGAATTCTGAATCTGAGGAAATAGGCATGTACATCACATATATCAAGGGAGTGAAATGTCCCCACCCCCAATAGTTCAAACGGTTCTTCCAATTAAAAGTTGTGAACCTCATCATGCGGACATCTCCAGGTGGTGATGATTAGTTGACCTTGGCTTACTCAGATAAAGGTTTGCAGTTGCGCAGAGAAGAGAACGCCAAGCAAGAAATAGAAACCCTCCTCATACAATATCAGTTAGTAACATCTCCAGCCCGTTTCCCATACTTTTCCCTCTTCCTCCCCCCGTTGCTCATGACAGCCAGAAAGAAGATATTGAAGGCTGACAATCACCCTCTTGGGCAAAGCATGTGAGCCATTTCCTTCTTTCAGTGGTCCATGAAAGTACATCTATAGTACATAGATAATAAAAGAAAAAAAGGTGAACAACATTTTTACAGAACTGTAGATATGTTGAGGCTGGGTATGACAAGGAATGGCTTGGAGAGGAGGGGAGGGGGCAGGGAAGGCACCCCTTGATGTGAGTGACATTGAGTTGGCCACACCCACCCAGGCATATGATCATCATACCATACCCATCCAGTCACATGACCACCAAGAATGCCCACCCCAGTCACATGGCCACCAAGCCATGCCTACCTAGTCACATGACCCAAAGCTATGCCCACCAAATAAGCCACACCCACAGAACCGGTAGTAAAAAAAAATTGAATCCCACCACTGCAAGGGATTGCATGAATATGAAATCATGGAAAACAGAAGCCAAGATCCATCAGGGCCAATAGAGGTCCTGGTAGAGATGGAGATGCTATCATCCTTATATGAATATCCTATGATATCTTCAGCACCAAACCAAGAGATTGAGAAAGAACCCATGCCAGTGTCACCATTTCAAAGTCGAATGCAGCATGACTTAATAAGTCCTTGCCCTACACTTCGAGAGGAGGCACCTGAAAGGCAAGTTCTGTTAAAGCCTCTTACTCTGAACAAGTTCTTCGGGAGTCTACACAGGATAAGATCCCCCTCCTTTTAGAGAAGGCCAATTTAGTTTGTGACAACATCCTCAATCCAATTTAACAGCCTTACAACTTCTCTTTGTAACAATCATATTTCCTGATGAGCTGCAAATGATGACCCTCTTTCCCTTATAACCTGGAATATAGCAGGTTGGATTGTCCCATCAAAAGACCAACTGTTTTTTGACTATATCACAATTTGACATCCTCTTCTTATAGGAAACCTGGGCCTTGGCAGAGATATAGCTAGATGGTTATTGGGCTAACTCTATTTCGGCTGTCCCAAGTAAGGTGGGTGGGAGGGTATTGTGACACTAGTTAAAGGGTATTGTGACACTAGTTAGTACATCCCTGCAATTTAAATGTGTATTACTGCCATCTTTTCAGCCATGGATTGTGACTACCTTACTCTTATCTAAACAGGTAGAGACTTTGCTTTTTAATATCTATATTCCTCCATTTAATAAGAATGAATTGATCAACAATATTTGGGATTGCACAGAAGATTTTATCCTTGGCTGCTCAGACAAAATACCCACAGTGGTAATAATTATAGGGGGGGACTTAAATGCTAGGATGGGCTCAAACCATCATGCATTGTTTAATCAATTTAAGATCCATTATTATAAGATTCATTCCAGTAAGATCCTGCATTACAGACAATTTAAAGACCCCAAAACAAATTGGGCAGGTTTGTGTGTAAGACAGATTATTCTTGTCTATTGCTGGTCTTGACTGTAATAAAGCTCAATTCTATTCTTCTATTCTTATCCTGAATTTAGTATTCAGACTAAATATATTCAATTATTAAAGGCTAAATTGCAACTCTTATTAACTTTCTCTACTTGTGAAAATTCTCTGGGCATTTTAACAATCATATCCTGAGCCAGATTGGTTGTTGGCCTGAGGTAGAATAAAATTTCTTAGAATTTAATTTAAAATAGAATCAAAGTAATCATTCCAATGAATATTACATATAGGAGATGAAATGGCAGAGCCTGTGGTGTGGGTCTGGGACAACTTGACATGGCCAACTTGCAGTGGGACAACTCGCTACAGATAATTTCATGTGGCATAATTAATACCATAAAAGCTATCAGCCACTGTTTCTTTGACATTATTTCCATTTTTGTCAATGGGAATAATGGTGGATAACATTGATCATGTTGAGCTATCCCATGTGGAATTATCCATCGCAAGTTGGCCCATGTTGAGTTGGCCCTGGCAAGCTGTCTCGCAATGAGTTGTCTATGGCAAGATGGCCACCACGGTGAGATGGCTACAATGGATTGGCCATGGCAAAATGGCCACAGCAGTAAATTTTTTAATGTATTTTTCCAATGATAAAGATGGACAAATCAGGAAAAGGTATCACATTCGCACTAGCATTTTATGAGTCTGAGCAGGCAAATATTTGCAAATTTGCACAACTCTTTCTTTTTACAACTGATTAATCTATATACTACGACACAGCTTTGAATGGTCAGCATTGATTTATTTCTCTATACTCCATTTTTGTAATGGCTTCTGGGGAGGGGAGTATTGTTGAGTAAATATAACAAAACTAGCCTTAATCATCTTATCTATCAAAAAAGAAAAGAAAAAGAAAAAAACAAACCCGTTAAGAAACCAATGTCTTGCACTAGCATTAGCACTTACTTACATACCACTCCATAGTGATTTACAGCACTCTCTGGCCCTCTCTTTACAGCCCCCAAAAATCTGGGTCTTCATTTTACCAATCTTGGAAGAATGGAAGGCTAAGTCAATCTTGAGTCGGTCAGGATCCAAGTCTTGGCTGTGGGCAGAATCACCATACAATACTGTGTTCTAACCACTGCATCACCTGTGATATCCTAAAACAATTACATCATATAAATCATTTTTTTCTGAAAATTTTAGAGAACACCTTTATCATATGGGCCTTGGGGGAGAAGTATATTGCAATGCTCCATTTTCTAGAGTTGAATTATTTTCACCTCACCATCAATTTAAGCTATTTGTGCAGTGAATTTTCTGGATACTACTTGAAACTGTGAAAGATATATATAGTCATTGCCTTATCATATAGAGGAAATTAAATGATTACTGTTCTACATGCTTCCATTTATCATACAAAATATAGTGTAACATTAAAGGTGTAGAAATTATGGCATATATGGTTGAATCTATATTATAACCTACCTACAGAAACATACATTTATTTATTTATTTATTTATTTATTTATTTATTTATTTATTTATTATTTATTTATTTATTTATTTATTTATTTATTTATTTATTTATTTATTTGATTTGCCAATTGTTTACAAGATAATAAGTATAAGTGTATACATAGTTGTGAATACATGAAATGGGTACATATAAGAAAAATAAAAGAATAAGAGAAACAATAGGACAGGGACGGTAGGCACGATGGTGCGCTTTATGCACGCCCCTACAGACCTCTTAGGAAAGGGGTGAGGTCAATAGTAGACAGTCTAAGGTTAAAGTTTTTGGGGTTTGGGGAAGAGACTATAGAGTCGGGTAGAGTATTCCAGACATTGACCACTCTATTGCTGAAGTCGATTTCCTACAATCAAGTTTGGTGCGGTTTACTTTGAGTTTGTATCTATTGTGTGCTCTTGTGTTGTTATGGTTGAAGCTGAAGTATTCATTGACAGGTAGGACATTGCAATGTATGATTTTATATACCATGCTTAAGTCAGACCGAAGACGGCGTAATTCAAGGTTTTCTAGTTTTAGAATTTCAAGTCTGGTGGCATAAGGTATTCTACAACCAGTAGAAGAGTGGAGAACTCTTCTTGTGAAATATTTCTGGACTTTTCAATTGTGCTAATATCAGATACGTAATGAGGGTTCCAGACTGATGAACTGTATTCGAGTATTGGTCTAGCAAATGTTTTGTATGCTCTGGTTAGTAGTGTGATATTACCAGAGAAAAAACTTCGTAGGATTAGGTTAACAACTCTTAATGCCTTTTGGCTATGTAGTTGCAGTGGGCTCTAGCACTTAGATCATTAGAGGTGAGTATTCCAAGGTCCTTTACAGAGCTTGGGTCATCAACAAGATCTTGACTATTCAGCTTGTATTTTATTTTCTGATTTTTTTTGCCAATATGTAAGACAGAGCATTTATTTGTTGAGATTTGAAGTTGCCATTTGTTTGACCATTCAGATACATAGTCAAGATCTTTTTGTAAGGTAGCAGTATTGTCTGTGGTATTGAACAGCTTTTACATCATCAGCGAAGAGAACGCAATTGCTCTTAATATGATCACAGAGGTCGTTTATGTAGAGTATGAAGAGAGTTGGTCCTAGAACACTGCCCTGGGGGACACCACTATTGACAGGTACTGGATTTGATAGAACGCTCCCGATTTTGACCATTTGTTGTCTGTTTGACAGGAATGCTTCTATCCAGTTATTCAGTTGTCCAGAGATACCATAGGATTTTATTTTTAGGAGTAGTTTGTCGTGTACCACTGAATCAAAGGCTTTACAGAAGTCTATGTAGATTGCGTCAATTGCTTTGCCCTGGTCGAGTTGTGTCGTCCATATGTTTTTGCAGTGTAAGAGTTGCAGATTACAGGATAGTTTTTTTCTGAAACCAAATTGTTTATTGGAGAGTAGGTTGTTTGACTCTATATTAGACATTAAATTAAATCAAATTATCTTTATATATTTCAACCAGTTTTACAATAAAAAATAGAAGTAGTGTGATTCAACCATTTATTATTGGGAAAAACAAGAGTACAACAAAGCAATATATCTAATTAAATTTACAAAGTTGAATGACTTGGTGAAGATATTTGGTCTTCTCATACGTTAGTGTTGCATTAGCATTCCTTAAAAATAATAAACATAAAATTATTTTTGGAATTTCTGTATCTTGGTATGGTCTACTTTTAAATTCCATGGGTGGACATTATAGGTAGAGATGTCTGACATCTCTACCTGTAATATCCACCCATGAAATTTAAAAACAGACCACACCAAGATACTGAAATGCCAAAAATAACTATTGGACTCAGAGGGATGCAGATAAATGAGAGATCCAGCAGAGCTCCATTCACTGCCATCTAGAATTAATTTTCTACTAAAATTTCTCAAATATATTAGCAGGGCTCTAAGGAAGAATCACATTTCTCTTTCATACATCTACAGTATTTTCCAACAACACCACTGCATTAAAACAGTGAACAACCAACAGTTACACACACTTTACAGTGCTTCCAAACCTAATCAATCAAACTAGTTAAGTAGAAACCAAATAAGATCTTGATGTTTATTGTTCATTTGTCAGACAGCTACAGGAATATCATTCTGTTTATTTGAAAGGCAATTATAGCACTCTTATCCATATAATTAAGGCTTTTAAAGAAAACTTCTTTGACAACATCATGTCACTCTATATATAAAAGCATCCAATTCTGAATCCTGGATATTACTGAAGAAAACTACATATGGCAATTAGACTACCATTCAGCAGAACTGAACCTTCTCTTAAAGATAGATTGTTTCAAAAATATGTTGTTGCCTCAAAGAACATTGCATGAGTCTGGCATTGTTTATCACTTCTTTAGTATAGTTTATAAATTTTCCCAGTCAAAAATTAATGAAAACAGGATAGCTTCCTTGCTTTATCAAAAGGCTTATGATTATCCAGAGTCTTGGTCTGCAATGATTTAAGAACAGGAAAAAGAATACTTATTAATTTCATTTTAAGAATCCCCACTAAGTTTCTCTTCTTCAATTTTTTTCATTAACATATCTGACCAGAAAAATATCTTAAAAAACCAAGACTCTCTTTCCTATTATCCTGTGGTCATTCATATTTTTAACACTCAGATGTACCATATTTGCCGGCGTATAAGACAACTGGGCGTATAAGACTACTCCCCCAACATTTCCACTCAAAATATAGAGTTTGTTATATACTCGCCGTATAAGACGAACCCCCACTTGGAGGCATGTTTTTCAGGGCAAAAAAGTCATCTCATACGCCGGCAAATACGGTAAGTTGTAACACTTGGGGTATTCTGGATATAATTCTTGATTGACACCCCCACCCCTTTCCCCCAAACTTACAAAGCCACCAAAATGCTTTAGAGAGGCAGCTTCGCCTTTCTCAGGCTGGCACTCAATTCCTCTCCCTTTCTTTGTGACAGCCCCCGCGTGCGTGCATCGGGACTCCAAGGGTGGGGGATAGACAGCTGCCAACTCTCTCTCTCTCTCTCTCTCTCTGTGTGTGTGTGTGTGTGTGTGTGTGTGGTGTGGAGGGTAATTCCGGCTATCTCTGGCCTCCGCCGGTTTTAAAGTCACTTGGCCGGTTCCCAAGTCGCAAGCGCGCTGGCCGGGAGACGCGGCGCCGGGTGGCAGCTCGGTGCAGGGGAGGCGGATCTTTCTCTTAAGTGAGGAGGGGACAAGAGGAGGGTGGGACGGGACGGGGTGGGAGGAGGTCCCTCGCCTTCTTCCACCGCTCACCGGACCCTTTTCTTCCCAAGGGGACCCTGGAAAGCAGCTCGGGAGCCGGGTGGCCCTGCCCAGCAGGGTCCCATCAGGAATTTCCCGAGGAAACCCCCCGCCCCAAGCACAGCCCTCCCGGTCTTTCAAAGAGGGAGGGAGAAGGGAGGAGCAAATTGCCGCCCCCGCCCGCTGCCCAGAAGGAGGGGCGCCACAGTCCACCCCCACCACCTTCTCCCTCCCACTCCCGGGCCATTACGCGGCTCGGGCTGGCTGGGCGAAGCGGCCCGCCAGAGACCCTCCCGCTCCACCCCCACCCCACTTCCAGATTGGCCTCCGCAAGCGCCCGAGCCGGGCGGAGGGTGGGGGGTGGGTGGGGGGAGGAGGAGGAAGAGAGACTCCGGCTGGGCTTGAAGGGGCTTCAAGTTGCGGAGCCCGCCCCCATCGCTTCTTGCACCGAGTGACAACGCATTTACCGGCGTATAAGACGACCCCCCACTTGGAGGCATGTTTTTCAGGGCAAAAAAGTCGTCTTATACGCCGGCAAATACGGTAGTCCAAAAATATAATAACTCTAGGACAATAGCATTTCAGAAAGGAATCCTTGAGATTTTGGTGTACATTAATCAGCTTCACCTGCTTCTCATAATTAGGCAGAGTTGGAGCTTATATTTTAATCATCTGTCAGGTACTTTTACTTTGGTTAAACTGCATATACTAAGGTAGATTTCTGCCCTGGAAGAAACTGTTTCTTACTGGTTACAAACTGTGGGAGTTCTTGTCAACATACTTGGAAGCTATCAGATTAGCAGAGGCTGCACTACTGCATCTAAATCTAGTTTACAAACATCTGACAATCAAAGTGATAAATAGTTCTCATCCCAATAATCATGTCTTCAATTAAATGTAAAGCCATTGATCTTCAAAATTGTTCACCTTTTTATCATTGTAACAAATATCAAGTTAGAAGGAATGAGTTAGAAGTGATAATAAATTTGTGACTCACTGAATGTATCTAATCAAAACTACAGAAAGTATTGAGACCATGTAATTTGGTAATAGGACATGCCCCAGGGTATTATAGGTACTGACAAAAAATGGCATTCCTAATATCTTATTCCCTGCTGCCACAAAATATAATCTTTTAGAGGAGAGGATAATGATTTCAAGCAGGTAATACCAAATTACTTTCCTCACACAAGTTCTGTTGTATCCCAGAAAGCATGTTAAATATTTGTACAATTAATAGAATATGTAACTACCGTGTTTCTCCGACAATACGCCCCTCCCAATATGAAGACCCAGCATGTTTTCTAGGCATAAGGTGAAATTAAGCCCCTCCCACAAAATTTAGGCCTATTTAAACCATGCATTCCCCACCAATTCTCACATTGCTTGAACTATATGACGTGAAAAGAAATGCAGCGGGGGGAAAACTTGCCTTTAGGAGCCCCCTGCAGGTAGCCTTGGCTAGGCACCCCACGGGCAGACTTGCCTCTATCGGCCGATAGGAATGCCCTGCGGCAGAATCGCTCACCATGAGGCCGCTTCTATTGGCCAATAGAAGCTCCCTGAGGCCAGAGTCACCAGCCGCTTCTATCGGCCGATAGAAGTAGCCTCATGGAGCACATGCCTCGCCATGGCAGCCACGCCTCGCCATGAGGCTATTTCTATCGGCCAATAGAAGTGCACCGAGGGCAGAATCACCAGCCGCTTCTATCAGCTGATAGAAGTGGCCTCGTGGTGAGGCATGGCTATGCATCGGATTCCCAACTGCAAACTCAGTCGTGCCCCTTGCCATCCACTAGCGTCTTCAAGGAGGAAGGTATGCTTCAAGGTGGAACGCGGAGATTGCTGTCCGTAAAACTGCGAGCTAAACAGCCCACCTTTCTCCTACCTTCTTCTCTAGGTTTTGCTTGTAGTCCAACCACTGACAGATGGTTGAGTCCAGCTTCATCTCTCCCTTGTGTGGTTGGTGGGGGTTTTTTGGCACCTCTTTTTTAAACAGTACAAGGGCGAGGGTAATCCACAAATATAGTTTTGACTTATGCACAGACATTGTTGTCTGTGGTGTGGTTTGCACAAATACGGTACCTATCTTGCCCCGTTCCTGTACTTTGCCCGTAGAATAAGATGATACACATCTCTTAAATCCCCCATTCAAATAACTTAAATATTACAATATTCATAGACAAAGGAAGGGGACAGTGGCATGTGTGTTACTTTTCCCCAAAGTCCAAATAATCACAAGTCCAATATTTATTTGCATTTTATTCTACCCTTCCTTCAAAGTAGGGTGGTACTGTATTCTTCTTTAATTAATAATTTTCAAACAAAAAGTAAGTTAGAATAGTGCATGGATCAAAATCATTCAAGAGACTTTGTGGCCAAGCACAAAGTTGAACTACTAAGCTGTCCCTGATCTAGTGACAGGATTGCTCACCCCATATTTAGGTGTGTATATATTTCATTTCTATTGCATGCCTAGTTGGATCCTTTAAAAAAGAGTGGCTAAAAAGAGTCAGAAGCACACTGCAGTTATTGTGAATATCTAGATTTCATCATACTTAACTCATCAATCTATATTTTCTGCTTCTGTTTTTTTATACAATAACAAAAATCCATTGAAAAATAATAGGTGAAATAACTGCAGTCCGTTTCTGACTGGCAGCATTAGCCACTCTTTTTTAAAGTTATTTGAATGTCCTGGCATATCTAGGAATGGGGAATTTAAGAGATGTGTATCGTCTTATTCTACGGGCAAACTACAGGAACGGGGCAAGGTAGGTATTGTAGTTGTGCAAACCATGCCACAGACTACAATGTCTGTGCAGAAGCCAAAACTATATTTGTGGATTACCCTCACCCTTGTACTGTCTGAAAAAGAGATGCCAAAATACCCCACCAACCACACAAGGGAGAGCTGAAGCTGGACTCAATCACCTGTCAGTGATTGGGCTGCAAGCAAACCTTGAGAAGTAAGTAGGAGAAAGGCGGGCTGTTTATCTCACAGTTTTATGGACAGCAATTTCTGTGTTCCCCCTTGAAGCATACCTTCCTCCTTGAAGACGCTAGTGGATGGCAAGGGGCACAAAGATCCCCCCGACCTCCCTTTGAAACCAGTTGAGCAATTGAGTAAACTGCGAGTTCCCTTAGTTGGCAGCCTAAGCGGAGGGGCCTGGAACTGCCCATTGCAGGTGATAGGTAGAATCAGCTTCTTTAGTGACCCTCCTGTGACCCATTCCATCCAAGTGGTTGCAGTGGGAAATCGGGGGTGGGGGGAAATAGGGCTATCTGAGGGGACAAAGAAGAGCGGCTGGCTCTGGAAGCAGAAATGCAGCAGGAATCTTGAGATTGTCTGACATTTACTCTGACAACGGTATATGTACACAATTGAGTTTGCAGTTGGGAACCCGATGCGTAGCCATGCCTCACTATGAGACCACTTCTATCAGCAGATAGAAGCGGCTGGTGACTCTGCCCTTGGTGCCCTTCTATTGGATGATAGAAACGGCCCCATGGTGAGGCGTGGCTGCCATGGCGAGGCATGTGCTCCACAAGGCTACTTCTATCGGCTGATAGAAGCGGCTGGTGACTCTGGCCTCAGGGAGCTTCTATCGGCCGATAGAAGCAGCCTCATGGCGATATGAGTGTGTGTGCGGCACTCTAGGTGGGGGTGCGCATGGGGGGGAGCAAATTAAATCACCCCTGAAAAGATGGCCCAGCCATTTTTTCGGGGCTCAAAAAAAAAAAAAAAGGTCCGGCCTTATTTTGTGAGAAACATGGTAGATCCAAGAATCTTTATTGGACTTCATATACAAGATACTTATTCACATACAGAAACCAGCCAACCTTGCCAGGTATGATTCACATAGCTTTATCCTCTAATGGAGAGAAATATTCATCATTTTTGTGAAGGTAACAATGTTCAATAGTAGATTATGCATATATGGGCAAGAAACAAACATCTCTTCATAGGCATAAGAGTTACATGACTATGACTCACACTCTCATAAGGAAAATAAGTTATTTAAAGCAACTACAATCAGTCTAAAATCTTTAACCGAGCAGCAATCAAACAGCTTCAACAATTGAATCATGAGCTGCAAAATAACAAGAATGACAAAAAATAGAGGCAAAATAATGTATCAGAAAATAAAATGTGTTTCAATTACAATACTCTTCCTTTTCAGGTTGAAATCAAAGAGTATGCAGCCTTTCCTAACATGCATAATCAAACATCTGGCAAGAACAATTCTGACCAAACTCTGCTATTAAATGGAGTCTGATTCAACAGAACTATTTTAGATCATAAGTATTCAAACAGGTACAGACACAGCAGAATGAGGAAGTGGATGTTATAGTCAGAAATCACAGATATGAGTTTGCATTTTTAAAGGAAAAAACATGCTGGATATTTTTAAGTTTGTGAATTGCCACATCTGCCACATTAGTTTGCCAACTACAATTATTTCCTGGGAGGTACACTTTCTAAAGGAGAGAAAAGCATGGTTTAGTCTTCAGCGCTGATTAATATTGCACTTTGATCTTGCAGGACATATCTAGTTTCAATCAAAAGCATTTGGTGCAGCCATCATATACTTCTATTAAGAAATATCAAGTTTTTAATCAAGTTGGCATGTTCTTGGGTAAATCTTAATGTATCAACAGATTAGTATTAATACATAATGGAAATAAATCAGACACACAAACAGCAATAGAGATTCTCAGTTTAAAACAGCAGTTGTCTTCAAGATATACAAGTTCTCTTGATATCAATGAAGCTCCTATATAGGCAACTACATTGCACAGACAGAATGTCTAGACAAACAAAAACAATATACAAGTAGAATTCTTTATTAGCCAAGTGTGATTAGACACACAAGGACTTTGTTTCCAGTGCATAAGCTCTCAATGTACATACAACAATTGTGATATCATTAAAATTTCCATTGTAAAATACATTCATCATAAAACATTAGATATAACATTTAGTGATAGTCATGGATACTAAATAAGCAATCAACATAAATCATACTAGGATACTAAGTGAACAATATAGATTGTAAGATACAAGCAACAAATTTATCGTCATAAGAAGATAAGGAGTTAGGTAATAGGGAAGATGAGAATAATGATGGTAATATTGACTTTTAAGATACTTCGAAAATGTTGTGGGAATTAGTTGTTTAGCAGAATGATGGCACGGGGGGAAAAACTGTCCTTGTGTCTAGTTGTTCTGGTGTGCAATGCCCTATAATACGGATGTCAAACTCAATTTGGCCAGCTCCTACTGCTGCTGTGCTTGCTCTCCTTGGCCAGGTTGCTCATGGTGTGTGGAAGGGCAAAGGGTGTGGGGCAGAGGGAGGCTCACTTCCTCTCCTTGCCAGGAGATATGACTGTTTAACCAAAGCATTCCCAACAATAGGATGGGAGACCACTTGCAGAGATCAGGAGGAGGGGGGAAAGTTGACAAAAGGCAGCAGGGCTGCTGATGGCCAAGTGCTAAGGCAGGATTTTCTTTAGACATTCCCTCCTTCTCATTATAATCTTCCTTCCTTCCCTTCCTTCCTTTCCCCCTTTTCTTCTTTTACCTTCCCTCTTCCCTCTCCTTTCTTTCTTCTTCCTTCCCCCATTTCCTTCTTTTTCCTTCCTTGCTCTCTTCCCCTCATTTCAGAATAGAGGTAAGATAGCTGCTTTTCTATAAATATATAATCTTTAAAAGGTTCTCCTGTAGGGACTCTGCCATGGTCTAATTCAGACTGGAAATATAGCAAAGGAAAATATTTCCCCCCACTCTGCTTTGTCCTGTTTTACCCACTGGAAATGGCTGTTTGCAATACACAAGGAGGGGATTGTTATGAACTAAAGCAAACACGTTAGCTTAAAAACCCTAATAGTTTTATCCTACAGCAGGCTTGTAAACCTGCACTTCTGATTGGCCCGCGAATAGCGAGCTGTGATTGGCCATCTCTGGCTGATCTGATTGGCTGACAGCGGGTCACCCCTGATTGGACGCTTTTAGCGCGGGTAACTTAAATCATTGGTTGTTGTGGCTGCAGCCAGCTCTATAAAAAGAGCTGCTGCTGCCCATTTATTTGCTCTGTTCTGAAGTCACTAATAAAGAGTTGAAGTCACAGTTCAATGCCTCGTCTCTGTTCCTTGTGCCCATGCTCAGGACTTAACAGGGATAGCTTGCCAAGAGCTCACAATTCAAGAGTTAAGTGCACAGGAGACATCTCAGGGTGGGGAAGCCATGGGGGACCTAGTGCTAAAACAGGCCCTCAAGGCCTCTCTGACCTACTAAGATACCTCATGCTTCTCCTTCCCTTCCTGCCACACTGGACTTACTTTGCAAACATCTGTTTCCTCTCTGCCACTGTTTTTTGCCTTTCAGGGAGGGAGGGGAGAGTTGGCTTGGAAATGCTTTTCGTGCTGAGAATGGATGCTCCTGGGTGCCATAATATAGCACAGGTTCAGGCATCCATCCTCTTTTGCAGAAAGTCAGGGACCCAGAAACTTTCATTGTTGGCATGAAAAGTGCGGTGCCAGTCTGCTGCTCCTCCCCCCAACTACTTTCCACAACAGCTGTGACAGGGATACTCCTACCTACTAAAATCCATGGTGGACGGAGCTCCTTCAACAATCCATCACATGGCTTGGGAAGGTTGCCATGGAATTGGCCAGGTGCAGGACCCAATGCTGTCCAGGGCCTGGGTGTGCTGCTCACTCACATGCACAGGCCTTACTGTTTGAGTGCGCTCCTCACACCTGGGTCACACCAGAGTTTGCTGCACCCAGGGAGGAATGAGATCCCATTGTCCTATGGAGCACATTTACATGCAAATGGGGCACCTGGAGCAATCTTTGAAGGCAAGCCTGCAGCTGCGCCTCTGCTTTCTTCAGGTTGGATGCAGTCGGGGCATCCAAGCTGCTGGCAGTGGCAGCCACCTGAGCAACCATGATTCCCCCTTCCCAGCCAGCCAGCACCACCTGACTAATTTCTTGCCTGGCCAGTGCAAAGCCTTCATCTGGGGCAAAGCCTCCATCTGCTTCTCCTCCTCCCTGCTCAAGCTGCAATGGGCTCCATGGGACAGGGTCCCATTCCTCCCCTGATGTATCAACCTCTAGCATTGGGCTCCATAGGACAACAAGGTCTCATTTCTCCCCTAACATGGCAAACTCCAGTGGGCTGGACTTGGGTGTGAGGGGCCTGGCCCCATGATGCTGCCTCATTCAGTTGAAGGCTTCATATCTGCACTCAAACAGTAAGGCTGGCTGTGGAATCGTAATCAGCTGGGCGCAGGAATCAATGCCATCCTTGGCCAATGGGCGCTGCTCACTTGTGTGCATCAGCCTTACTGTTTGAAGGCAGGAACAAAGCCTTTAAGACAGGGGGCAACACAGGGCCAGGCCCCTAACACCTGTGTCCAGCCTGCTGGAACTCACCACACCAGGGGAGAAATGAGAGACCCCCATTGTCTTTCCACTTAAGATGAGAGGAGGAGGAGGAAGAGAAGAACAGTGAGGCTTTGCACTGGCCAGCTGGCCAGGCAGGGAGTAGGTCTGGTTGGTTGGGGAGGGGAGATCATGGCTGGTCAGATGGCTCCTGCCACCACTGCCACTGCCAGCAACTTGAGTGCCCCAGCTGTGTCCAAGCTAAGGGAAGTGGAGGCGCAGCAGCGGGCTTGCTCTCAAAGATCACTCGAAGCACCCATTTACATGCAGATGCTCTATTTGCGTGCAAGCATACTCCGTGAGACAACAAGGTCTAATTCCTCCCCTGATGCAGTGAGCTCCGATGTCCTGTACTTGGATGTGTGGGGCCTGGCACCACGGTGCTGCTTCATTCTGTTGAAGCCTTCACTCCTGCACTCAAACAGTAAGGCTGGCTGTGGAATTGTAATTGTCCAGGTGCAGGACCAATGCCATCCTTGGTCCACATGCACTACTCACTTTTGTGTGCCAGCCTTGCTGAAGGCAAAGCCTTCAACTGAGTGAGAAGGCATCACAGGGCCAGGCCCCTAGCACCCATATCCAGCTTGGTGGAGCTCGGCATACCAGGGAAGGAATTCCCAAACATTCCTTGCAGCAGCGGGTAGCCAGAACAAGCAAGACCAGCCACACAGTAGCAACACACCACTTCCACCAACTTGAAGTCCTTGCCCTGCACTGCCAAAACCCCTCATCTCTCTTTGGAGAGGAGCTGTAACACACAGCCTTTGCTGGCAGTTGCCACTTCAACCTCCCATCCACACTCTGCCATCAATTTACTACACACACACACACACACACAAACACACACACACACACACACACCATGGAATTTCTCAACTTCCCACACTTCAGATCTAGAAAAACATGCTAATTGCCAACTTCCCACACTTCAGATCTAGAAAAACATGCTAATTGTCAGGACTCCAACAAATTCACCCCATTCAAATCAGAAGTCTCTAGTCACATCTCAGAGAAAAGAAAACTGATTTATTAGAAGTAGCCATGTTGATATTGGCAACTGATACTAAAATACATGATTCATTTCCCCCTTGACCCTGGTCTTCCCGTCACCCCCTGGATGTGTATTCTCCAATGGACACATCCATACCCAAGAGTCATCAATCATGCTCTCCAGTAATGTCCTTGCGCTCCAACAACTTTGGGCTGCCAGAGTGACTATCTAGGCACTTAAGAAATGCACTGTTTTCCCCCACTCCCTTTTTCTGGCAGCTAAAAAGACCAAAGGAGTATCTTTTTAGTTGGCATTAATTTTTAATGGTCTCATCAAGCTACAAATGCCTCTGAACAGGGCCCAGATCTCTAACAAATGGGGGGGGGGGTGGATAGAGGCTGTTCAGTCCTATGCCAAGCTCACAAAGCATTGCAAATTTCTCTCCCTTCAGGACTTAGATCTGCAGTGGTGCTTTGGCCCTGCCCCCTGGGCATGCTCATAAGAAGCAGCGAGTGCATGAGTGCTGGCATCCTGGGCAAAAGGGAAGAACCCAGAATGCAGTCCCCAGGGATGCCAGGCCCCAGTGCTCGCCACCTCTTGTGCACCTGCTAAGAGGGTGAGGGTTAGGCAGTGCTGCATATCTAAGGCTGGCTGTGGTCTGGTCCGGATGGCTGCCACCAGGTTGCAGATCAGTGCCCAGTCGGCCTGGGTTGGAACCAAGATGCCACAGGTCAGTCCTTCCGTGTTTCCAGAGTGTGCAGCGAGCTGGATCTAACCACCTTGTGGGCCAATTCCAGCCCATGGGCCTTGAGTTGGACACCCCTGCCCTATAGTGTCATTTTGAGGGTAGATGTTGAAACAATTTATGTCCAGGATAGCAGGGATCTTAGATATTTTCGCAGCCTTCTTTCTGGCTCATGCAGTATATGTCTTCAATGGTAAGCAGATTTGTAGCAATTGTTTTTTCTGCAGTTCTAATTATCTGCTGAAGTCTGTGTTTGTCTTATTTGGTTGCAGAGCCAAACCTAATAGTTATAGAGGTGCAGATGACAGACTCAATAATTCCTCTGCAGCTGTATCAGCAGCTTCTTAGGCAGCCTGAGCTCTCTGAGTTGGTGCAGAAAGAACATTCTTTGCTTTGCTTTTTTGATGACATATTTGATGTTAGGGTCCATTGTAAGTCTTGAGATATTAAAAAATCTAGAAACCTGAAGGTTTCTATAGTTGCTACTGTGTTGCCTAGTATTGTGAGTGGTGGTAGTGTAGGAGGACTTATCTTAAAATCTACTATCATTTCTACAGTTTTAAGTATGTTCAGTTCAAGACTGTTCTGGCTGCACCACAACTCTAGTTGTTCAACCTCCTGTCAATATGCAGATTCGACGTTGTCTTGAATCAGACCAATCACTGTTGTATCATCTGCAAACTTCAGTACTTTAAGAGGGAGATGCAGTCTTTGAGATGCAGTCATTGGTATAGAGAGAGCAGACAGCCCTGAGGGGCTGGCTATGCTAATTGTACAGGTATCTGATGTGATTCTCCCTGGCATCACTTGCTGATTTCTATCTGTTAGAAAGCTTATGATCCACTTACAAGTGTAGTCAGGCATGGCTAACTGATCTAGTTTAGCTAGAGGAATATCTGGAATTACTGTATTGAATGCCGAGCTGAAGTCTACAAAAAGGACCCTTGCATAGGTCTTTAGAGATTCAAGATATTGTAGGTAGGATATAGTGCAGAGCCCTATTGACAGCATCATCTGCAGATCTATTTGTTCGGTATGCAAATTGCAAGGGGTCTAACAGTGGATCTGTGATGGTTTTCAGGTGGGCAGTACTAGCCTTTCAAAGGTTTTAATAACTAAGGATGTCAGAGCAACCAGTCTGTAGTCATTCATTTCCTAGATGGAAGGTTTCTTTAGCACTGGGATGATAGTAGAATGATAGTAGAGGGAAGATAGCACATCTCTAGTGATTTATTACAGATGTGGGTGAAGATTGGGGCCAATTGATCAACATAAACTTTCAAACAAGGAGTTATCTTGTCTGGACTTGGTGCTTTTCCAGGTTTTTGTTTGTGAAATAGATCGTGCACATCATTTTCTGTAATCACCAGAGATGAGGGGCCCAAAGGGATGCGGTCAGTTATAGGAGGCTTGGCTTTTCTTAGTGTATCTGATATGGAGGTGTAAAAATAGGTAACAGTGCTTTCCTCTCAAATTTACAATAAAACACATTCAGGTCATCTGCCAGTTGTCTATTTCCTTCTGAATGGGAAGGAGGTTTGATGTAATATTTGTAATATTAAGAGTTTTCCACATATTTTCTGGAATCTATTCTTTTCTGTTGAGTACTGATCATTTAGCTTTTCAGGGTAGCTTGTTTTTGCTGCTCTGATCTCCCTTGTTAATATATTTCTGGTTTGATTGTACAGCTTTCTATCTCCTTTCCTGTAACCTTCCTTTTTGGCACAGCGTAGCTGCTTGAGTTTAGCTGTAAACCAAGGCTTGTTGTTACTATATATTCATAGGTTTATGGTCAGCACACGTAGGTCTTCACAAAAATTAACATATGATGTTATAGTATCCGTGAGTTCATCTAAGTCTGCAGAGGTATCTTTGAAAACATTCCAATCAGTGCAGTCAAGGCAAGCCTGTAGTTTTAACTTTGTCTCCTCAGTCCAAGACTTCACTGATTTAATTGTTGGTTTTAAGCCTTTGTCTATAAATAGGTAAAGGTGAATCATACAATGATCAGTGTCCCATAGCTGCTCATGGTAAAGACCGATAAGCAACTTTTAATGTTGTATAACGGTGTTCAATTGTATTCTTGCCCCTAGTGAGACAGTTGACATGCTGAAAATATTTTGGTAGCTCTTGGCTTAGGTTAGCACTGTTGAAGTCTCCTAACACAATGGGGAGTGAATCTGAATTTTACTTCAGCCCACATAATCTGATCAGTTTGTAATGCATTGTTTATGCAAGTTTGTGGAGGAGCATACACTGCAAATAGTAATGAGGAAAACTCTCATAGAGAATAAAATGATTTGCAATTGATAATTAATGTATCTAAGTCCACATCACAGAATTTCTTTAGTGTAGTTATATTTTTGCACCATATAAAAGCAAAGACCTCCCTCCCTTCTTTTTACCAGATATGTTTCTGCAATTCTGCCTGCCTCCTGTATCTGAAACCATGGGATATACAGGCTGCTATCATCAATTGACTCACTTAGCCTGGTTTCAGTGAAGCAGAGAGCTGCTGAGTTGTAAAAATCAGAGTTGCATCTGTTTAAAAGAAGTATTTCATCCATCTTATTAGTGAGTGAACGTAAATTAGTCAGAAAGAGTAGAGGAATTGAAGTCTTTATTCCACTTTTTCTTAATCTATTTAAAATCCCCTCTCTCTTACCTCTTTTCCGCCTCTGTTGTCTCCTTTTGTTTTTGTTTGTTCTTTGTTTAGTTTATACTAAAAGTTTATGATATAATGGAAATAAGATAAGGGCAGATGTGACCTTCTCCAGAAGGAAAGACTGGAATATTTTCTCAATTGTTCAAGTAATCCTTAAGCTATTATTGCTAATTGAATAGAAAGCCATACAATTATACTCAAGAATTGGATGCATGCTACTGAGATCAGAGGAGAGGCTTTGTTTGAATTTTGTTCTACTAGAACATTATGCAAAATTAAAGCTGCCATACACAGCCTGCAAAACTCCACCAACCAATCTTTAAAGTTATGCTGGTATTTAAGAGTCATAAGCATGATTTCAACCAAGATATGGTAATTCTAACTAAACTAGGCAATATATTTGAGGAAGTGTTGGATACAGCTTCAGTCTCTGACAGTAGATTGAGACTCATAGGAATTATAGTACAAACATGGGGCAAGTGGTGGGGAACCAGTTTGCCTACACTAATTTAATATGATACACTCCAAGCTTCCTAAAGATTAAACCCAATATGAGAAAGAATCTTCTTAATCTCCTTGAAATTTAAATACAGAAATACGTGCATTTGCATTGGATAGACCAATAAGTAGATTGTTTGTGGCAGAATATAAGAACATATATTTTGTAAAAAAAAAGTTTATTCTTAAAATGAAAAATCAACTTGAAAAACATATAGATTGTGCAAGTAATCTAACTGGAAAAATTCCAGTGTGATAAAGGAGATAAATCTAAGGCCCTTTTCTTTTTCAGTCAGATTCATGCCAAACTGTTATAATTCAGCCATATGACCCTAACACAACCTTCATTCAACTGATGCCTTTTCTGTTTATTAGAAATGCAAATCTCTGGATTCTGAAGCAGCACAGTGTGTAGCTAGACAATTTAGAAGGATTTCTGTGCTGATTTATTGAGTTAAGGAACCATTTCTGGTCTGACAAATCACTAATGCAGCTATCTTTTATGCTGCTGCAGTATGCTCAAATTCTAATCTATCTAGATTGGAAGAGGATATTATTAAATAAATGTCAAAATTAAAGTCAAGATTCAGAGAAGAGTCCATGACTCTATTTTAATCAGTGATGGGATTCAAATTTTTTAACAACCGATTCTCTGCCCTAATGACTGGCCAGGTGGACATGGCCAGGTGGTCATGTGACTGGGTGGGCATGGCCAACATCAAGGGGTGCCTCACCAGGTCCCTCCCCTCCCAGCCATTCCTTGTCACACCCGGCCTCAACGTATCTATAGTTCTGTAAAATGTTGTTCACCTTTTTTATTGACTTTATTATCTGCATCTACATACTATAAATGTTCTTTCATGGAGAAAGGAGGAAATGGCTCACATGCTTTGCCCAAGAGTCTGATAGGCAACAGGCTTTTGAGGGGCTGCCACAAAGAAAGGGGGAAATGTATTTTCCAAAGAAGCAGAGGGCAAAACAAGAAGCAATGGATGGAAACTGAACAAAGAGAGAAGCAACATAAAACTAAGGAAAAACTTCCTGACAAGGAGAACAATTAACCAATGGAACTGCTTGTCTCCTGAAGTTTTGGATGCTTGATCATTGGAAGTTTTAAAGAATAGACTGGACAGCCATTTCTCTGAAATGGTATATGGTTGTCGTCCCCCAAAGGTCCCTTCTAAGTGTTAATCTTTTATTCTGACACCTTCCCCAGGCCCTCTACTCAGATGTTGGCACCCTCAGTTTTCCTGCCTGAGCAGGGGACTGAACTAGAGCAGGGGTCGCCAAGTTTTTGGACCTCAGGGACCACCAAACTCATAATTTTAGATCCCAGGGACTACTAACCAGTTCTGTGGGTGTGGCCTAATTTGTGGGTGTGGCTTGGTGGTCCTGTGACTGGCTGGGCATGGCTTGTATGTAAATATTATAAATATTTATATAAATATTGATTTTTTTTTTATAAAAAAGAGCAACTTTTACCCAAAATCAGGCAAAGCAGGCAGATTGAATTGCTCACAGAATCACAGATTCATTCAGAGATCTATCTATTGGCCATTTGGCTAGCTCAGTCTGTCACATAAAATTTGCTTGCAAGCAAACTCACGAAATTAACTCACAACACACCATGCATGTAAATATTGAATTTTTTATTTAAAAAAGCAACTTTTACCCCAAACCAGGCAAAGCAGGCAGATTGAGTTACTTACAGAATCATTCAGTGATATATCTATCTGCCATCGGCTAGCTCAGTCTCTCAAATTTTCTTGCCCTGAGTCTGCACTGAATTTGCTTGCAAGCAAACCTTCAGTCCTAAGGGAGGTTCAGCTGTGCTGAGCCAAAGATCTAAAGACTAGCTAGAAAGCAAGAAATCCAACCATTTCCTGCTTCCTAGCTAACCTAAATCTCCTGGCACAGTAGAACAGATGATGGTAGGAAAAAGGAAAAATAGCAATTTAGCAGGCAAGTTTACCTGGTAAGGAGTGAGTGGGTGGGGATGGTTCCCGTGGGCCCAGTGGGCAGTGTAGCCTTGTGTTTCTGCACAGCCTGGATTAATTGCTTTGTGGGGATGCTCTGGGGGTGAGATTTCTCTGTGGCCCACCAAAATTTTCTCACAGCCCACCAGTGGGCCACGGCCCACTGGTTGGTGACCACAGAACTAGAGGACCTCCAAAGTCCCTTTCAACTGTGTTATTCTGTTATTTCTGAGCTAAATAGCTAAGACCCTTGTGCTGGTTAGACAGTATATAGTTAGTTTAGGAATGAGAGCTGCCCCCTTAAGGGAATGCTTCATGGAAAATGTAGTGAATACCTCATGGGAGATGTAGTTCATGTCACATGGTCACATCTATAATCCTGATTGGTCACTGACTTGATCTCTGGTTGGGCTGGGGGAGTTTTTTGGGCATTACCTGGACCCAGCATCGAACGGAAGATTCCCTTTGCTATAACACTATGGGATGAAGATAACCATCTTTTCACTCTATGGAGGCAACTATTGAGGCAAAGATTGGACGTTAGATAAATCTCAACATAACTGTTATACTTTGACAGTTTGAGGATGCCTAATAAATACAATAAACTAACTTTGTATGGAAGCCTTTGTAGTGTTTAACTGCTTGTCCCAGAAACTTTGGGGACTTAAAAGTATTGCCTAGGACAAGAAAATGAAAAGATGAGTGTTTTCTGATTTCCTCTTAAATCAGTGACAAGAGTCAGTAGCATAAGAACTTAAGCCTCTCTGCACAGGAGAGCAAAAAACCTGTTTGAATTGTTTCTTAGAAGATACAAGGAAGGGCCATTAAATCCCTTTATTGGCAAGAAGACTGTTGTATTCACAAAACTGACTGCAGTCCCCACTCAGGTCCGCAGTTCTGGCGGGAGCGCCGATCGCTCCCATTGGCTGATGCCGTTTGACAGCCGGCTATAAAAGGAGCTGTCAAATGGCATCAGCTGTTGCCGCCAGCTGATCTGCCTAGTTAGCTTCGGCAGCCGCGGCAACCCTTTATTCGCTGAATAAAGCTTTCTGAACGAATGCTCTGTGTCTGCCTCGTATCTCCGCCGCTCTACAACAAAGACAGAAGAGGATCCGTTAAGCAAATAGATGATTGCATCCCCCCCTCTCTCTTTCCCCCTGTGACCCTTCGAGTTGGTACTAAGAAAGTTATTGCCTTCAGTCTTTTTGCAAAACCGCAATTGAAAGAGACTCAGTGATCCTTTCTCTTGTCTTAAAACTAAGAGAGCGAGGAAGCTGTATTATCCCTTGTCTCTGATGCTACTAAAACAAAGATTTGATTCCTCTTTGTTTGTTCCATGGAGGAAACAGGCAATAAAAGGGGGCCCATCCTTACCTTGAGTTTTAGGACAGTGGTCTCCAAGCCAACCAAGTCATAAATACCTTTAGCCACTCTGCATGCAAACCAATCCCCCTAAAGAGGGAGTCTATGTCTGTAATGCTGCAGGACCATGCTCAGAAGAAAAGTAATCAAATCCAGCGTGTTGTTTTAACTTTGTTTACAAAGCCTATATTCCTCAACAAGGGGAAATCACCTGATCACAGTTTGATCCAAACATTAGTTTAAATCACAGCATCTTTTGGTGACTAATCTTCAAAGCTATTGCTTGCAAACAAGCTATCCATTGCAGCACCCTCTGGTGGATGATCAGCAAACTACAAGCTTGTATAGTCTTCTGAAGCCTGCAACACATCCCAGTGGCCAACCAGCGTATTGCATCAGTGTCTTCCAGTGCTTGTAATGCACTCTAGTGGCTAAAAGGTGAATTTCACCCAAACCTGCTAAATTTTCTGAAAAAAGAAGGTACGAGTAAAAGTAGAATAGGCCGCAGCTTTGCAGAAGGAAGCTGACGGTGCTTCACTCAACTTCACTCTTAAAGAGTTGGGAAGAGACAACCTAGATGAGAACCTATATTGACGAGCAGTATTCGCTACAGCACGAACTGGAAGAAGCAATGCAGTTAGCCACAACACTCCCAAAACCAGGAGAACAAAGAGGAGAACCTCAACCACCATATCTAAACACTAGTCAGAAAGCTGACGTCGTACGACCTAAAACCCAAGACTCCCTCCCTGCAATTAAAGAACCTACCCTGAAAACTCAAGACTCACAGGGCAATCAAATCATCCTGTCAATAACAATGAAGGCTTCTCAGCAGGTAGGTTTACAAGGAGCTGCAATCCCCGAGCTCAATCCAAAGGCAAGGAAGTTCCTGCCGGACCCTCAAGGCAACTTGAGCTTGGATGTACACAAAAATGAATGCAGTCGGCCCACACAGCAGCGAGAAGCACAATCATTGTTTGTGGCATGGGAAGACAACCTCCTCAGGAAGTACGTCAAAGAAAACTACGAGCTGCCTCTGACACATGACCCTGACCATGTCTACGAGAATACAAGGGGAGATCCCAATCATGCCCATAACGATGCCAAACACCTCAGTGTACCAACGCACCCTGCCAACAATTCTTATGCAGCCTCAGTAGGTGATCCAACATTCTGGAGAGAGTGGGCACTAGGAAGGGGAAGGCTAGATTTGGCAGTTAATGGCATGTATAAGTTTTCTGACAAGCCAGGCAGAGAATATCTACTATGGAAGCGTGTCTTCACACATAACTTTCAGATCGCAAGGCTGCAGCCAGCCGAAGTGCTTGTACATTTGATAGCATGGCTGGGACCACAGTCTGCAGAAATAGTAAAAGACATCTACTCAGCCCAATTAGGGGACCCCGACTCCGCCCTTGAATTAGCGTGGGAGACACTCGACGATGAGTATGGTGTGCCCACAGTGATGGAATCCTTGCTCTTGGATTGCATCAACAACTTCCTGGACATCAGTCTCAGCAAACCTCACCAGCTAAGGAAATTCTCTACTATCCTTAAACAGCTGCAGGCAACACAAAAGGATCCCGACTTGCCAGGATTTACTTGTTTTAACCAGTTCAGAACACAAAGCATAATCATTCAAAAACTACCGCCGCGGTTAATCGAATGATGGATTGAATTATGCCAAGTCTTCAGGGCCAAAAGCCAAAGCAAAGAGCCCTCCTTTTCCTTTCTCGAACAATTTGTGGTCCACCAAGTGAAGTTGCAATGGGGTGCAATGACCCCTGAACCCGCAGACTCAGAGCTAAGTGTTTCCCAACTGACAAAAGAGCCAGACGGAACTCTGCACTGTCCACATTTTTGACACAAACTGCAAAGGGAAAAACCCTCATGTCTGTACATAAAATGGAGGTTGCTACCTCACCCATAAAGAATATAAGTGAACAATCATCAGGGGCAACTCAATATAAACTTCTAAAAGAAAAGAAAGATCAGATTTGTCCATTCCGCAAGTCCTCGCACGCTGTGAACAGGTGCAGAGGATTTGGAAAGAAGTCCCTGGAGGAAAGTCTGCTACAAGTATTGCGAGTCTATGGATCACATGGCCAAAGCTTGCACAGCTAAAGTGCGATGGTACCTATGCAAAAGCAACAAGCACCCAGGCGCCCTGCATCCAGACTCTGCTGCCACAGCAGACAACCCCTAACCCTCCCTCAACCAAGGAGCCACAGCATGCTACCAAAGCGCACCTGGAGGTGGTAAAAAAATGTCAATTGTATGGCAGTATGTGGAGACTCACCATCCCCTTGCTCATGTCATCAGATCTGTTTAGTCAATGTCTACCCCGATGGATGCCCAGAAGAAGCCATGAAGATGAATGTAATACTGGATCCTCAGAGCAATCGCTCGTTGGCCAGGTCAGCATTTTTCAACCTCTTTAATGTTTGCTCCCTCTGGACTAATTAATTAAAGATCTGCCTCTAGACATTCATTTTAATAAGATTTTTTAGAAACTTGCAGTTGAAAGTTCTTCATGTCTCCTTACCCTGAAGACCCAATTTCATTTTGAATTTAATCCCAAGATGATTGCCCTTTTAGCATTTCTCTTGATACTTCTCCAAAATGCACCACCAAGAAGCCACATCTCTCTCTCTCTCTCTCTCACATACACACACACACACACACACTCAATTTAAGCAAATTCCCTTGTCTTGGAGACTTTAGAATCATAGGCTAAAAGAAAACACCTTGGACATCTTATAGTTCAAACTTCTGCTCAAGACAGAAGACCTCATATATACACCCCAGCTTTGACTGCAAGAACTGCAGCAGCCTTCCCAGCCACACATTTCCTCCTCCCACTGCCCCATGCGAGGCAGGAGGCCTGAGAAAAAGCACCTGGTCTGGGCACACAGCCTTTCATGACGGAGCCCTTCCCAGGGAGAAAGCGTGGCTTAGACAAACTGATCTGTCCTGAAGATGAGCTCCAGAGCAGCAGTGGTGGTGAAGGCAAAGGGCAAGCTCCAAAACGGTGGCAGAAGGTGGTGGTGGAAGGCAAGCACCAGAGTGGCAGCAGCCATGGTGTTCTGGGAGGGCAGGATGGCATCCCAGGGCTGCACATGCACACTACAATGGAGCAGCAGTCTCAGGCCCAGCACAGCATCTCGCCTGAGGGCCGGCTGCTCTCCCACTGGCCAGGCTGGCCCAGAAGTGGCACGTCCCCTATTATGCATTGGATGCAGACCCAAGGTAGAGGGGAAGGCAAGTAGGTGGCAGTTGCCCAGAGGCCCCATGAAAGCCAAGCATACCACACCCAAAAGTTGTGTGAGCCTTGCCATGTCTCCTAGAAGTGGCTCTTCGACTGAGTGCAGCAGGTCTCCCTCCCCCACCACCAGTGTTAGCCTTACCTTCTAGAGCTTCTATAAATCTCTGCGGGACTGAATACCATGCCCTTCACATCCCAATGGTGCCAGCACAGAGCTGATGGTGGGCATCCCTTGGGGGAGATGCCACACTGGGGCTGAGACTGCTGCTCCACTGTGATGCATGCATGTAGCCCTGGGACATCTGCCCACCCTCCTGGAGCACCACTGCCGCCGGGCGCTGGCCCGATTGGGATCTGAAGGACAGGGCACTCAGGCTGATGGAGGAGTGTGGAAAGTCTGCAGCTTGAGGACTTTAGGACAGATCAGGTCATCCAAGGCTTTGGTCCCAAGAAGGTATCCATCATGGAGGGCTGTTCTAGAGGCTTCTCGAGCCTCAAGAAGTGGTAGGATGCTGAGGGAGAGGAATGCATTGGAGCTGAGAGAACTGGTAGGAGGCTGAGGGAGTGGAACAGATTGAGGAGGAGAAAAATAGATTGAGGCTGAGAGAAGCAGTAGGAGGCGGAGGGTGAGAGAAACATCAGGCTTTGGAGACGAGCACCTCAGCTCTGCTTTGCCGAGGGGACACCAGCCACGCTTATCTCTGCCTCTGCTTCTGCTGCTGGAGAGGGTGGGAGCAACTTTTTCCCATTCAATTAACAAGAATGAACTTCTGAAAACCAAACGTATCAAAAGGAATCCTTTATTGAGATGAGACAATGCATGTAGGAGTTCAAAGCAGTGTCTGAGGTCCCTCAGGCATACAGGGATACATAAGGGAGTTTAGAACCCCTCCCCTTATCTCAATATGTATTTAGTGAAACAAAAGCCAATATGTTAATTCCCACCCCACCCCTTCTGTATAAACGATCTTTTCACAGTTTTCCAGGGCATACCTAATTTCCCCCACCCCTTTTTAGAACGAACTTTTCCAGAGATTCCCAGGACACATCTCACTGTGGAGTTTTTAGGATCTTCTCATCTCCTGGCTGTGCCTCTCAGAGGTGATAGGTTCCAGCCATCTGGGTTTTCTTCCTCCATTGTATCATGTGTGGGTTATACAAATTCGATATAAGATTAAATATATTCAGGTTACATCAAGAAAGGATTTCTTTATCAGTCTTCCCCCCCTTTTCTTCTTCCACTGAAGAAATGACAGATACACGGATCTGACATCCTGCCCTCCTTATAAAACAGATAGGTCTACCTGGAAAAAAACAAAAATCATGCATTACATTTGCAATTCAGGGTGGTTTATCAGGGTATTTTAGGTGGAACTTTCATAGTAATGTGGGTGCTTTTACGTGTCTTTGGCTACCCACTCATTTTCTGAGGAAGGAAGGTGTTTTCAAGCTACTAAATATTGTGTGGATCCACAATGAGTGCGTGAATCAAGGATATCTTTAATTTCAAAATGTTGTTCCCCATGTACAATGATGGGGGTTGGAGGTGTGGAAAGGTGGTGGGTCTGAGGTTTGAAGTGATCTCCAGTTTGAGCAAGCTACAGTGAAATACTGGATGAATCTGCCTAAGTGTTCTTGGAAGTTGAAGCTCTACCATCACGGGGTTAATAATTCTGGAGATGGGGAATGGGCCAATTAATTTTGGTGCTAATTTCTTAGAGGGTTGTAATGATTTTAAGAATTTTGTGCACAAATATACACGGTCCCCAATCTTGAAAGGTTTAGGTTCGCAACGTTTTTTGTCTGCTTTGAGTTTTGAAAACTGCTCTAGCTTCCTGTAAAGATAATCTTACCACTGGCCACATGGCTTGTAAGTTATCCATCCACTCCTTTAAGGGAGGGAATTTCAGGATCTTTGGTGGATAATTCCGTCATGGGGTTGAATTCTTGGCCCGTGGCTACCTGGAATGGGGTGAACCCCGTGCTACTATGGACTGAGTTATTGTATGCTACCTCTGCAAAAGGAAGAAGGGCAGTCCAATTGTCCTGTTGGTAATTAATAAAGCATCTTAAATATTGTTCTAATATGCTGTTAACTCTCTCTGTCGATCCATCCGTCTGGGGGTGACTTGATGATGACAACCCCTGGGTGGAGCCTAATAGGTTTAAAAATGCCCGCCAAAATTTGGATGTGAACTGAACACCCCTATCTGAGATAATCTGTTGGGGAGCTCCATGAAGGCGATAAATGTGTATTAGGAACATCTTTGCCAAGGCCTTGGCAGGTGGGATCTTTTGGCATGGAATAAAGTGGACCTGTTTGGAAAAAAGATCAGTTACAACTCAAATGACAGTATTTCCAGCACTTTCGGGAAGCTCCACTATAAAGTCCATAGAGATCTCTTTCCAGGGTGCTGAAAGTTCTGCCACTGGAGGTTTTCCTTGTCTTCTCTTTGCAGCAGCACAGGTGGGACAGCTCGCAACATAGTTTTCAATGTCCTTTTTGAGGGACAGCCACCAAAATTGTCTTTTGATGAGGTGCAGGGTTTTTACAAACCCAAAGTGTCCCGCTATTTTGGAGTTGTGGAAGCGTTTCATGAGGTCCATTCTCTGGCTTGCAGGGACATAAAGTTTGTTTTCTACCCAGGCCAGTCCATCTTTGAGTAAACAAGTGTTTTTGTTAGCCTGGAGCCAGTCGTCCTTAAGTAGTGCCTTCTTAAATATTGACGTTGTTGTGTCTTCAGTCAATGATGATTTTCTTTTCTCTTGTGCCTGAGTGATTACTTTGGCTGCTAGTTGGGTCGGTTGGATCATTGGTTTTATAACCTCAATCTTTTTGCTGTTGTATTGGGATTTTCTGGACAGTGCATCTGCTAAGAAGTTCTTTCTCCCAGGAAAATATTTGAGAGTGAAATTAAACCATTCAAAATATTGAGCCCACCTTGCTTGTTTTTCGAAGTTTCTGTGGATTTCTCAGGGCTTCCAGATTTTTGTGATCAGTCCATACTTCAAAGAGGATTTGGTTTCCTTCCAGGAAATATTTCCCTGTGAGCATTGCCCACCGCACAGCATATGCCTCTTTCTCCCATATGGCCCATCTTTGCTCGGTTTCTGTCAGTTTTTTGGATGTATAAGCACATGGTTGTAATTGTCCATTTCCATTCTTTTGGAGGAGGGCTGCTCCAACTGCAACATCACTAGCGTCTGCTTGGATGACAAAAGGCTGTTCGGGATCTGGGTGCTTAAGGACAGGTTCTGCTGAGAATAGACGTTTGAGTTTCTTGAATGCCTCTTGGCATTCCATTGTCCAGATAAAGGGTTGCCTTGGTTTGGGTTTCTCCCCCCCCCTTTGTTTTTAGCAAGTTCATGATAGGGAGGGCAATGTTTGCAAAAGCTGGAATGAATTGGCGATTAAAGTTCGCAAACCCCAGGAAGCTTTGCAGTTGTTTGCGGGTGTGCGGTGGGTCCCAGTCCAGTACAGCTTTTACTTTCTGTGGGTCCATCTCTATTCCCTTGTGGGATATTCTATACCCCAAGTAGTCAATTTTTTCTTGGTGGAATTCACATTTAGACAGTTTTGCATATAGTTCAGCATCTAAGAGTTTTGTGAGGACTACACGGAGTAGCTTGATGTGTTCTTCCATCATTTCCGTGTAGATTAAAATGTCATCAAGATACACTAGAACCCCGAGGACTTCCGGTTTGTCGGCTTCGGAGGCGGCGGGGTTTCGCGATCTCTGCGATCCCCGCCGCGCTAGCCGCGCTTGGTTCCTCCGACCCAGACGGGTCCGGAGGATAAGGTTGCCCCGTAGAGGCAACCGAAGATAGGGAGGATCCGGACAAGGGGTTGGGGTATTCGCAGACCCCTTCCCCACCCGGCACAACCTCCTTTTCTCAAGTCGGTCCAGTGGCAGTCAGCAATGGCCGCCACAAAGAAGTCAGCAACCGGATAAGATCGTGCTGGAGGAAGAAGGAGAAATTTTTGAAGCGAAAGTTATTTTGGCTGAACTGGGATTAGAGGATATATTTAACACCCTGAAATCTGAGATTTGGTTTTTTGTTTGAAAGATACTTTGTTTCCAGAAGAGATTGGCAAGCGGCGAGTGAAAGTGTTTCAAGTGAAAGTTTACTCTCCTTCCACATGGAATTAACGAATGAATGCTGAAAATACTACTATTCTATAAAAGGTAAAAATCTAAAGCTTCTGGTTATAAATGGGAAGGGAGAGGACAAAAGGAAAATTTATACTAAGATTCTGTTGAAGGAGATGCCTGGAAGTTTTTAGAGATTGGAAGTTACTGCAATAAGAACTTAAAATACAGACTGGCTTTCTTTTTCTCCCTTTGCAACTGATTTTAACCCAGGAAGAAGGGAAGAACTTTGTGCTTTGTTTGGATTGTTTGGTGACTTTGGGACTTTGGGACTTGCTTTAAGCTTGGAAATATCTTTGGCTGTTTTAAGAAAAAAGAAGAGGATTTACAATGATTTTATCTGCTGATGAACTGAGAGAGGAATATGGCAAAATAAAGAAAGATGATGCGGGGCAAATTTTTGCTTTTTAGAAATGGCGCTTGCTACTTATCAGCAAATACAACAATTGATGGAAGAAGATGAAGAAGAAGATGCTATCTTTAATGAACCCATAGAGGTGCTTAAGAAAGAAAGAAGAAAGAAAGGGGGAAAAAGGATATAAGACTTAAAAAAATATTTAAAGAAGAAAATAAGATGCAAAATCAATATGAGGTTAGAAAGCAAAAGGAAGAGAAATACAACAGAGAGGGGAAGTTAAGGGAGGTAAAAAGACCAGATGGGATAAGACAGGGAGGAAGAAGGGGAAAAAGGCCACGAGGGCATTAAACAAGATGTGAAAAAGAAATGGTTTTTTAGGGATAAAGGGTAATATAATTTGGTTTTAAAAGGATTCTGCAAGGTACATATGATAGTATTGTAGTATTTGTATTAAAAATAAAAATTATAACTTTATAAGATCTGAGTAAAGACTAAAATATTAAAAGTTTAATAATGGTAGAATTTAAGATTTAATAAAATAAGGTTTAAAATATTTAGTTTAAATGTAGAGCTTAATTGATTATTGCGTGGATGTTAGTATGAATATATTATTGTGATACTTGCTTTTGAAATAGATAATTGAAATGTTATGAGATTTAATGTTTGATGATATATTTAATTATGTTATGGATTCACTATTTTTTTTCTTTTTTCTTTTGTAAGTAGTATGTACTAAGCAGAATCAAATAGGGAATTTGGAGTTACCTTAAATGTTAATTTAGAGGTGCGATGGAAAGGCATCATACTTTGATTTGTGATTTCAGGAGCAATTTTTTTATTTTACTATGGGGAATGAAATATATAGATAATTGGAAAATAATGGACAAAGGATAGAAATATAATGATTTAAATTAAGTTAATAAACAAAATAGAATTAAGAAGAGAGGAAAGCGGGGAGAAGCTACAAAGAAATTACAGAATGGTAATTAAGATAGGTAATGGCATATAAGATGAATATGAATTTAATTGAAGTCCATACAAAGAGTGGTAATCCGGGGCCAAGCTACTTTTTGAAAAAGAAGTTTTATTTTATGTGTTTTGTGTGTTTCTGTTTATGTGAGAGCTGGTAAAACCTTGGAGGAAAGCGGGAGGAGAATAATTGTAAACAAGACAGAAGGAAATATGAATATGATGATTAAATTTAATGAGAAGAAATATTAAAATCACATTGTATAAAATAGTGTATTATCTGCCTTGTAAAAATTCACAAGGGAAAGAGGTTTAATGTGTATAAGGTTTATGTTTTGTTTGTCTTTAAAAGCTAATAAAAACTTGTTTAAAAAAAAAAAAAGATACACTAGAACCCCTTCATATAAAAATCCATGAAGGGTTTCATTGATCAATTGCATAAACACGGCAGGCGTTCCTTGCAGTCCAAAGGGGAACACTTTAAATTGGTAGCATCCCAATGGTGTGTTAAAAGCTGTCTTCCACTCATCTCTTTCCTTTATTCTTTATGCGGTAATATGCCTCTCGTAGGTCTAACTTTGAAAAAAAATTTCCTTTCGAGAGGTGGGCTAACAAGTCCTTCATGAGGGGGAGTGGATACATATTCTCTATGTAAATCGTGTTTAATTTTTTGTAATTAACACACAAGCATATGGAGCCATCTTTCTTTTTGTTGAATAACACTGGGGCAGCTATTTTTGGTCGGGCGGGTTCGATGAAACCCCTTTTTAAATTTTTGTTGATAAATGCTCTGCGTTCTTTTAGTTCTCTGGGAGACATGCAGTACATTTGTGGTTTTGGGAGTTTAGCCCCTGGTAGGATTTCGATAGCGCAGTCTGTGGCGCGATAGGGTGGGAGTTCATCACAAGCTTCCTCGCTAAATACTTGGGCCAAATCCTGGTACTCATTGGGGATGTTAATGGGTTCAGCCGACTGTCTGGTCATGGCTGACTCTCTGTTCTCTGTTCTTTTCTTTATCCTTTCCTCTGAGCTATTTGCAAATACTACGTCTCTCTGGAATTGTATGGTTCCTCGCCTCCAATTTATTTTTGGATTCCATTTCCGCAGACATGTGAGATCTATGACTAATGGCTCTTCCATTCCTGGGGCTACAATGAATGTGAGCATCTCACTATGGTTCCCTAATCTTATTTTCAATGGTTCTGTGGTAAACCTAGCTGTCTCCCCCCCCCCCCATTATAGTTCCATCTAATTGGCAGAAAGTGATGGGATTTTCTATTTCTTTCAGTTGGATTCCCAATTTATCTGCAAGGGAGGAATTTATTAAGCATTGGATGCATCCCGAATCCAGCAATACTGCAACTTCCTCCCCCTTCCCTTGGCTGGGGATAAACAGTCTTAAGGGTAGAATGATTGGTTCAGTTGGGTTGCTTACCAGTGGGTTGTCTTCTGGATTGCTTTTGGACTGGCTCAGGTCCCCTCGGAGCGTTGGGGGTTCTTCCTCTGGGTTGGGGGGTGATCAGAATCCCACAGTTACTTGGCCTCTCAGGCCAGTCTCCTTTCCTCAAGGGCTGGATGTTCCAGGTTTCCCCCCTGATGGGTGGTCTGGCTTTCTGGCAGGGGTCTTCAAATGGCATTCTGCTGCGTGGTGTCCCTCCTTTCCACACTTAAAGCAACCGGATGTTCTTGGAGTCATGGTGGATTGGGGTTTGAAAACTTCCCATTTCCCCTGGGGTGGGGATCTTTTCCAAAACTTGCCGCTGTGGTCCCGGTTACAAGTCATGTCTATCTCCGCCTCCTCTGCCATCATGTACCATTCATGCATGAGGTTTGGGGCCCCACAGGCCAGGCAGGCAGCATATAGCTTGTCATTTAGTCCATCTTTGAACCAACAGACTAGGATATCCTCTGGCCAGTTGACTCGGCCAGCCAGGTCACGAAATTCCTCGGTGTATTCAGCTACTGAGCAACAGTCTTGCTTTATGACTCTGATGTGGTCTCGGACTTTTCTATTGACGAGAGAGTCTTTGAAGCAGTGGCATAGGGCCATCATGAAGTGGTCAAGATTCCTTAATTCTGGGGCATTGACATTGTGGAGCGTCGCCATCCATCTGGCTGCTGCCCCTCAAGGGCCAGGGGGAAATTCTGCCCATATTCTTGCATGTAGGTAAGGACTTGCGCCAGGAAAAATCCCAGTTTCTGGGGGTCCCCATTGAATTTTACTCCCAGGGGTGGGACCTTCCTCTGCACTTGTATATCTCTGGGTTGGCCAGGGTTAATCCTCTGTCTTGGGGCAGTCAGGGGTCAGGTACCTGGTATAGCTGCTGGCTCTTCAGCTTGTCCCACTGCCTGATCATTCTCAGCTTTATCTGGGATGGCGTCTCGGTTTCTCTCATTTTTTGGTTCCCTCGCTCTCCTGCATATGCGTCCTGGTGCATCCCTCACCTTGAGGTTCTCCGGGGCTTCCCTCATGAGGCGATTTATGTACTGTCTCAGTTGGTCATCAGCCGGTGGCTCCTCTCCCCATCCTTCCTGATCCAATAGGGCCTCCAGCTCCAATTTCCATCCGGGTTTACGATTGCCCAGGGTGAGGATTACTGCCCTGCTTCTTCCATCCCAGCTGTCTCTCTTTCTGATGCCTATAGACCACCGGGGCTTTGTGGAGGTTTCGCAGGCAGCTTCACTATCTTCAATGAGATGCATCGATTCAGTATCTGGCTGGGTAACTGTCGATGTTTCTCCCCAGCATTCGGCTTCCCCTTGGTCCTTGCTGAACTCAGACATTTTCCTTTCTTGCAGGGTCCACTGCAATAGAGTGAAGGGTGTTTTTTTTTTTAATTTCCTCTCCGGGCTGACCTCTATTGCAGACTCTGCTTTATGTCAGGCTACAGAACTTTTTTCCCATTCAATTAACAAGAATGAACTTCTGTATCAAAAAGGAATCCTTTATTGAGATGAGACAATTCATGTAGGAGTTCAAAGCAGCGTCTGAGGTTCCTCAGGCATACAGGGATAGATAAAGGAGTTTAAAAACCCTCCCCTTATTTCGATGTGTATTTAGTGAAACAGAAGCCAGTATGTTAATTCCCCCCACCCCTTCTGTAGAAACGATCTTTTTCACAGTTTTCCAGGGCATACCTAATTCCCCCCCCTTTTTTAGAACAAACTTTTCCAGAGATTCCCAGGACACATCTCACTGTGGAATTTTTATGATCTTCTCATATCCTGGCTGTGCCTCTCAGAGGTGATAGGTTCTGGCCATCTGGGTTTTCTCCCTCCATTGTATCATGTGTGGGTTATACAAATTTGATATAAGATTAAATATATTCAGGTTACATCAAGAAAGGATTTATCAGTCTCCCCCCCCTTTTCTTTTTTCACTGAAGAAATGACAGATACACGGATCTGACAGCTGGGTGAGTTAATCTAGGCAAGCAAGGAGTGGAGATCAGTGAAGGAAGGCAGAGGCAGAGGCAGAGAGCTGGGTCGCAGCCTCCACATGGTACGCTATGGCAGAAGACAGGCAAGCTGGTTGGGCCATGTGGGAGGCAGATAGGCCAGGATTCAGGGCTTGCTCGCAGGCTCACCCAGGTCAGAGCTACTCAGCTGAGCTGTGGGGAGAGTGCTGCATGGGATGTAGCCAAAAGGGTGAAGAAAGGCAAGCTACTGTCATGTAGAGATCATGCGGTTGAGGCAAGCAAGGGAGCCAGACAGAGAGCAGCAGAAGCTATGTCAGGTGAGTGGGCAAGATGAGGAGTGACTGGGTGGGGTAGGGTGGGCGGGGCCAGCCAGTGGTGGGATTTGCCGGTTTGCTGAACCGTGCAGAATCTTAACAATCAGTTTGCCTGAACTGGTCCGAACCAGTTGAATCCCACCACTGATTTTAATAAAATTTTTATGTGTGTCCAACTGGGAAAATGAAGAAATAAAATAGCAGTGGATATTCTGCTATGTTCTAACTGGTAAATATTTCCATGAGAATTATTTCATTTGCATTTTAAAAGTCCATGTTTTGTACAAAGGCAGGAAATTAGAGTGAACCAGTTTGTCTGTTTGATAACATTTGATAAAAGTAGATTTGACAATAGCAGTGCTTACTAGTTGTCTGGTCACACTAATATTATATTTTACATATTTATGTCACTAACATGCTGAATGTTTAAAAGCATACTCATTAGATTAATAAACAGAGAGAAGGGGAATGAAAGAAGTATTTCTAAACTGCTATGGCCTACCCTTGCAATGTATTTTTACCTCCATATTTTTTTTAGTATGTGACATTTAAAGGAAAAGAAATGGAATAGGAAAAAAATGAAATGGAAAAAATCCCCAATCTTTTAGTTCAATATTTGAATATAGTTTTAAATCATGACCACACAGAGTAATATTAATTCATTAATTTTTCATTTTCTCTCTTCAAAAATACAGAGCAAATGCTATCTTTAGTCCAAGATTGTAAATCTGGGATAGCAAAAATATTTCTATCATTTTTATTACTTAAATATTTGTAATTAGTTCATAGTTCTTCATACATTAGCAAATTCCAATTGTTGGTATAATTCATTTTATCTTCCTACATTTATTTTCAAATTTCTAATATGTGAACAGATTTTATTCTGTGAGAATGGATCTAAGTAGTTTTTTATCCCTTTATATCTAAATCAGTGGTCGCCAACTGGTGGTCCATGAGAAAATTTTGGTGGTCCATAGAGAAATGTCCTCCTCCAAAGTAATTAATTCAGGCTGCATGGGAACACAAGGCTGTGCGTCCACATGGCCTGCCCATCCGCTGGCCTGCACCCTTCAGCTGAGCACAAACCTGCAAAAGCAGTGCAGCCCTCGCCGGCCAGGATGAGGTAATGGTGCTGTTGGGGCAAGGGGGCGGCAGCACAGGTTGGCTGAAGCTCGATAGAGATGGCCAGAAGGTGCAGGAGCGCTGTACTATTTGCATTTGCACGGTACTCCCGCACCTTCCAGCTTGCCTGTCCTGTCCTGGGCTCTTCCTCAATGGCCACGGGCTATAGGGATGGCCCAGGGCAGGAAAAGTACTGGCTGGTGGTGGTGGGAGGGGGCGGAGTGGGAAAGTCTGCACTCACCATCCAGTTCAGAGATCTAGAATGGGGCATCGCCATCATCAACTTTCTCGTCCCTCTTGGCACTCTGCTTTGCTCCCCCCCGCCACAGCCACAGCCATCACTGCACAGGAAAAGTGAGCAGAAACATAGCTCTCACTGGGGCAAAAGAGCGGAGATCGAGGAGGGCACAAGCAACAGAAGACACAAGCTGCTGCCTTGGAAAAGCGTCGCTTTCTGTTGCCTGTGCCTTCCCCAATCTCCACCCTTTCACACCAGCGAGAGCTATGTTTTTGCTCGTTTTCTTTTCCTGTGCCTTCCCCGGGCAGCAATGGCTGGGGCTGTGGGGGATGTGTGTGGCAGCAAAGACGTCAGGGTTGCTTCCCCCACTCAGGAAGCCAGGCCTCAGCAAGCCAAGAAACACAGAGAGTTGTGAGCGAGTGCCGGAGGGTCAGAAGACATACTCTGACATCTCTTGAGGAGTCCTCTTGTGTGGAGGCCGAAGAGGTGTGTGTGTGTGTGTGTGTGTGTGTGTGTAGCCCAGAAAACTTTGAGCTCTTGCCTGCACAACAGCAACGAGGCAAACTATGGGGCTTCCAAGGCATTCAGCTCAACCCAACCTGGAGTTCCTGTCGGTCCAACAACAAACCAGCAGCAAAGGTTGGATACCCAGACCAAAAGAGCACAGAGGAAGATGGGCTTCTAATAACCAGCCTATTTCTGCAGGCGAGAGCTCAAGCTTTTCTGGGCTCAACACCTCCCCTTCGGCCTCCACACAGGATGGGACCCTTCTCTGCTTGGAAGCGGCGGGAGAAACTTGGAGCTTAGCCTTGGAGAGTCCTCTTGTGTGGAGGCTGTGTGTGTGTGGGGGTGTTGCCTGGTTATTAGGAACCTGTCTTCTTCGGTGCTCATTTGGTCTGGGCATTTGGTCTTTCCCCCCTGCCCCATTTAAAAGGAAGGCCAGCTGGGCTTCTCCTTCCCTCCTACCCATCCCCCTGCTCCCTTCTCCCCACTCAATCCTACTTCGGGACAGAGGAGAGCGTGCTAATAACGTGTGTTGGCATTTCCAACACGCATTTCTGCAGTTCTTCACAATCCTCCAGGCCTGGCTTGCTGAGAGGGGAGAGCAGCCCTGACTCCTCTGCTGCCATCCCCCCACAGCCCCAGCCATCGCTGCCCAGGGAAGGCACAGGAAAAGAAAGCAAGCAGAAACATAGCTCTTGCTGTGGCAAAAGAGTGGAGATCGGGGAAGGCACAGGCAAGAGAAAGCGGCGCTTTTCAAAGGTGGCAGCTTGTGTCTTGTGTTGTCTGTGCCCTTCTTCGATCTCAGCTCTTTCGCCCCAGCGAGAGCTATGTTTCTGCTTGCTTTTCCTATGCCTTCCCCGGGCAGCAATGCCTGGGGCTGTTGGGGGGGGGGCAGCAGAGCAGAGCGCCGAGAGGGATGAGAAAACTGATGCCGCTGCCGCTGCCCCATTCTGGACATCTGAACTGGATGGTAAGCAGACTTGACCACTCCGCCCTCTTCCATTACCACCAGCCAGTACTTTTCCTGCCCCAGGCCATCCCTACAGCCTGCAGCCATCGAGGAAGAACCCAGGGCAGGAGAGGCGAGCTGGAAGGTGTGGGAGTGCTGTGCAAATGCAAGTAGTGTGGCGCTCCTGCATTTTCTGGCCATCTCCATCACTGCTTCAGCCTGCCTGTGCCGCCGCCCCACTCTTGCCGCAATAGCACCATTACCTCATCCTGGCCGATGAGGGCTGCACTGTTTTTTGCATGTTTGCACATTACAGGTGCCAGCCCCTATGGTGGTGATTTCCAACCACACCACAGGCCAGTCCCATATTCCAGAGCTGCAGTAGTCACAAGTCTGGCCCTTTGATCATCCCGGAGCAGCTCATACATGGCAGGCCGGTGCACAGACCAGTCATGTGACTACTGCAGCTCTGGAATATGGGACTGACTTTCCCAATGTCAGCAAGCCACTGTCAGTCAAAATTCATACTAGTGGTCCGCGGGATTTGATATTATGAGTTTGGTGGTCCCTGAGGTCCAAAAGGTTGGTGGTCCCTGAGGTCCAAAATGTTGTCGACCCCTGATCTAAATTACAAATCCTTCATGTTAGCTTTTAATTTTTATGTCAACTAGCTTGTCTAAACATACATGCATTCTTGAAGAACTAAAATTTAGTTTTAAATAGGCTATTTAATTCCAAAGATTATTAATTCAGTTTTCAGGATGAAAAATAATCTTCAAACCACAAACTAAAATGAAAATAATATTTATCCTTTTTTTATTAAACAGAAAAATATGAAGGAATAGTTGACTACCAAAAACTAACCCTATGCATTATCTTTAATTTCTAAAAGTATAAATTTTATCATACAATAAAAAGCAATCAAGCTTTATCTATTTCCCTTTAACTATTTGTAAGCTAAGAAGAACAAAATACACTCAACCAGAATATCTTTTCAGTAACTCCATATACTTTGTTTGCTGGATTTCAAAGCAAGCTTCTCAATAAAGAAAGAGACATTTGAGGTTTGCTTAAATTGGCTTTGTAAACATGTTTTATTTCATTTTGAAGAATGAACAAAGTATATACAATATGCATATACACAAAAATTTCAATTATATTTATTAATGCAAATTAAATAAAACAGCTGTGTCACAGGAACATATAAAAACCACCATGTTACAAGACTATGAAAACACTAACATCAAAACTTCCATCCATATTCTAAATATGACAAATATTTACAAATATTCTGTCTAAATTAAGAAAGCAACTTAGTAAGGTTTTAAATGTAAGAAAGAAATATATCAAGAACAAGTTATAATTAACTAAAGTATAGAAATTTTGACAGTAAAGTAAAAAGTGAGATAGGAGAAGAAAAGTATTTTTATAATGTTTACTTGACCCAATAATTCATACAGTTATCTGGAATTTTGGATCTAAAATAACAGCCCATCTACTATTAGTGACAAAAGTAATAAATCTGCCTTGCTGTTGACAAGAATGTTGATTTCAGAAATAATTATGCTAACAGGAAATATTTTTGCAAATTTAGAAGGACTATTGACAGTGCTTTAATATTCTTTCTTTTTCATTAAATAATCCCAAGCATCCCTGGCAAAATTAACAACATGCACATATAAGAATGTAAACGAACTCAATCTTGTTTGCCTGAGGATATAAAGACCAATATCATACATAATTCTTTATAACAAATAACTTGTTCAGTTTATATCTAATCACACAGTTAACATGAAATAAAAATAGTACGTAAACAGGAAGCAATTCCCACACTTAGTAATACAGATAATGTTACCTGGTTGGATAATGAAACGTCTCAAGCAAACAACCAAGCTCAAAGAGCATCAAGGATCCAGTAAAATAAAATGATTAAACAGAACATTAAAAGCTAGGCTAATCTCAAATCTGACTTTTCTGTGATGCTGTAGCATCATCAGAAGGCTTCCTGCAGCCTTTGGAAAAACCAGGAGGCCTTATTGTTGCAATCTGCAACTTTTCAATCATTAACAATCCCTGAAATAGGATAATAGAAATAATTACAGATGTACAATATATATTATAAATGGTTTAATTTTTCATACAGACCAATCAGAAAAAGTGGCAATTTCTTGGCAATCGTAGCATGCCCAATTCTTTTTTTTTTATTTAAGTTTTTATTGGTTTTTAAAAACAAATATAAACAAACAAAACATAAAAACATCAAGCCATCTTCCATATGTATACATACAGTGTGCCGGTTGGTTTACAAATTGTTTTGTGCTTCCATTTCGTAGTCTTCAATTACAATTACATTGCATATAATCTCATATTTTCAATCAAAAATTAAATACCTTAGTATCATTATTAATCAATCATTTGACTATACTTTTATTCATTCATGTTTTACAAGTTAATCATAATTTACTTAGTTTGTTTGATAACATGCCCAATTTTTTTTGTCAGCTCATTACAATGCACATGCCATTCTAGAAAATCATCCAATCCCAGGAATAATCTGTTTGTACAGCAAAGCAGGAGGGTGCACATACTTCACTGTACATACAAGGGTGTTCATACCTCTTCCTGGATTCTAGGAATTCATTTTGACTATTACTTTCCCCCTCCAAAAACAACCATCTCATAGATACATTTCACCAGGAAAATACATTATGCAAGAGCCACTGTGGTTAGAACATAAAAGTCTTTTGCAGCTGTTAGCTGCTTACACAGAATTTCAAAATGCTAAATTCAAGCTGAAGTGAAAATGCTTTCCCACATCTTCTAATCCATTGAAATGTATTGAGTAGAATTCTGTGTATGGCAAGAGTATCTTTCAAGATAAATTCCATAAGGATAGTAAACTTAAAACAAACATAAAACTTATATAAAACTATATTTTTCTTGTTCATTTTTGGCATTCTGATTTCTCGGATCTTGGGTTAGGATAGTTGGGGGCCAGGGGTGGGATTCAAATTTTTAAACAACCGGTTCTGTGGGCATGGCTTAGTAGGTGGTCATGGCTTGGTGGTCATGTGACTGGCTGGGCGTGGCCAACTCAACATCACTCACATCGAGGCACCATCTCCTCGCCTGGCCTCTCATGACTGTGGGAATGCTGCAACAGTCGTAAGTGTGAGAAACGGTCATAAGTCACTTTTTTCAGTGCCATTGTAACTTTGAATGGTCACTCCACACAAGCAAAGTACCAGCAAAGGAGGAAAAAAAATATCCAGAGAAGTTCCAGAGACAGGAAGTCTAGTCCTGCCAAGAATGTAATAAGAGTTAATGGAGAGGCAGTTTCTGTAAGGAACACCAGAATGTTTCTTTCCTGCCTTCCTTACAGGATTAGGCCAGTAGTTTCTTTTAACAACTGGTTCTCCGAACTGCTTAGAATGTTAACAACCGGTTCTAGTGAATAGGTGCGAACCTGTAGAATTCCACCCGTTGGGGGCCCTGCCCATTGTATATGACTGTGGTTTGCCAAATCTACCATTAGTTCTTGTTGTTTACTTTTTAACTATATTGTTTTTATTCTGTGGGTTTTACTGTATGTTACCCTGAGTCGGTTGGAATTGGGCATTATCTAAATCAAGTATTCAACCCAAACTATTAAAGATTAATTCACAATAGGCCAATCTATAGTATGTTTATGCTATGGTCTAATGTGGTGTTCAAAACTGTATATTTCTACAAAGGAACTTCCGTACCTCCCTTTCTCAAAAGTAGACATATGGATACATAGACAGACAATTGGTAATGTGTACATATCTATATAATAATTTTATGTTGGTTTCCAAGAAATCTTAATTGGCTCTTAGCACAAAATGGCCAAGAAGCCATAGAGCTCAAGTCAAAATATCTCAGAAGGCTTGTAATGCCTTTACAGTCAAATAGGAGAGCAACCCATTACTTTATAACAATGGAACAATGATTAATTGCAGAATGGTCCTTTTATTTTCATTACAAACTTAGTGTTACCCACCCTTTGAAATATGTAACTGAGAATAATTTGTTAAAATTAACTAAATTATTTCCACAGAGCTAAAATTAAAAAGTAATTTTAAAAAAATACATATGTTATGAAAGGTGTGTAAGAATAAGTAAAAATCTCATTTACAAAAAGCACAATTCTTGCATTTAATGCTAATTACCTAGCACAAAATTTGGATAAAGAGTTATTTTGCCAGCTTAATTTCTTAGTTTTGTTTAACATTCAGTGGTTGGTTTGCTGACTTTTAAAAAAAAGTTTACTTATATTGAAGACTAAAAATCTGCAAACTTCAAAGTTGTTGCATTCTATACAACATAGTATGGCATTACATCCTCAGAAACCTCTTCCAAAATATGAACAGATCTGCAATCTATATTTTAATAAAAAAAAACCACACATAAATAGGTTTCAAACATAACCCATAGGTCAATTACAAGAGTTAATTTTTTCTTTGAATCAGAGAAGTCACAGATCATCAAGATATCAAGTCTCATCCACAGAATTTCCCTGTTCATTGTTCCTGCTGCTCACATGTCCATTACCACTCACATTCAGGTCACCATTATGGATATCCTCTGACACATGACGTGCAAATGTATAGTTCTCACTATCAGTTACAAGCATGTTTGTTGATTCCTGCTGGTCCAAGCTCTTAGATATTTTTCTGATTGGAGGAGGGGAAGGTGGTGTAGTACTTACTGGTCCAGAAAAGGGCCTGTATACCCCTACCTCAGCCATCTCTGATCTTGTAGAATTATCAAGCAGGTGCCCATAAACCATAACATCCTCAATGACTGCATAGACATGGGAATCATTCTTCTTCCTTTCCTTTTTAAAAATGCCCTGCCTTCCAGGTAACAAGGTGTTGACATTGGTATTATAAACTCCCACCACTGGCTTATGGCTTTCCTTTCTTTTGCTAAAAAAAAGAAGAGAAAGTAAGTTTTAAAACAATACACATTTGGATTTTATTCTCTCACAAATTTTAATGATGTTGATTTACAAAGCTTATACTCTCATTTTGCTTAATTAAAAGACGACTCATTTAGCTTTCTTCCATGATTCTTCCACCTCAGGGGGGAATGGATCTCACAGATATCATCAACATCTTACAAGTTTTAGCTCTTTCTGAAAGCCAGCTTCTACTTTTTCCTGCAGATTTTCACAAGTAGTAATAATAAATTCATATATCCCAGGCAATTAACTAAAAGCTGGCAGATTAGTCTATTTTGTGAGGTTTGCAACCTTAATTCATGTAAACCAAATGGCTGATATAATATTATTTCAATTTTATTTAATTTTTTTTCCGAAAACCATTTTATTGATTTTCTACAAACAAGACAAACAAAACATTAAAACATCAACTCTCTTATGTATGTACAATGTGTCGGTTGGTTCATCGATTTTGTGCATTCATTTCGTAGTCTCAATTGCAGTTATATTACATAACAACTCATATTGTCAATCCAAACTTATATATCCTAATATCGCTATTAATAAATCATTTGACTATACTTTTAATCATTCATGCTTTATGAGAGAACAATACTTTAAACAGTTTATTCTATAACAAATCATATAATCATACCAAATCTAAAAACACTTTATAGATATAATGTCAAATAACATAGGCAAAAGAAAAAATGAAAGTATTCCTTGCTATCTAACTTTCTAAATATTCTATTATCGTATTTTGTCATCCTAGCCACTGATAAAAAGATCCCAAATTTCATAAAATTGTTTATCCTCTTGCTCTCTAATTTCAAATGTCAATCTACTCATCTCCAGCACATTCCAATATTTTTTCTTAATAATTTCTTCCTGTGATGGTATTTTCTCATTTTCCAGTTTTTAGCAAATACAATCCTAGCTGTTAACACATTTACAATCAGATATTTCAAATCTTTACTATATGTATCTGGTAAGATTCCCAATAAAAAGAACTCCGGTTTCAAATCTACCGTTTTTTTGTCATTTTTTTCCAACCACATGCAATTTTAGTAATATTTTTAGCGTCCTCACAAGTCCACCACATATGGTAATATGAGCCAGGTATCTGATGACATTTCCAGCATTTTTCAGATTTGTTCTTGAACATTCTTGCTATTCTTGTCGGGGGAAAGTGCCACCTGTAAAACATCTTATACAAATTTTCCTTATATGCTGTTGACATTGTCATTTTATAATTTTGAGACCACAATTTTGCCATTTCTCTAAATCAATCCCATATCCAAAATTCTTCCCCAAACAATCATTGTTTCTTTAACTTGTTCTTCTAATTTAATTCCCAGTAAATAACCATATAATTTTTTAATCACCTTCTCATCAGTACCCATCAAAATCTTATCTAGATCAGTCTGTTTATCATAGAATCCCTCTGTTTTAGAATCTTCATCATACCTTGAATGTATTTAACGCATATGAAAACCAATTCATCTTTATACCTTGTTCCTCTAAACTTTGTATTGATTTAAGTTCACCCTTTTCATCCAATAGTTCCCCATGTATCTAACTGTTTGTTCCTTCTTATAAATTATAGGATAGGAAAATGCTTCAATAGTCGATAACCAAACTGGAATTTTCAAATAACATTGTCTTTTTATCTTCTCCCAGTTTAACCACAAAGACTCCCGTATATAATGTCTTCTAAAATAACCCTGTGTTTTAGTTCCCTTATACCATAAAAAGCGTGTACAACCCAACAGCAAGTCATGACCTTCTAATATCAACAATCTAGTCTTTCTTAATGTTATCCATTCCTTAACCCACATCAAACTTGCAGCTTGATAGTACAATTCCCAATTGGGCAGACCAAAACCTCCTCTAATTCTAGCATCTTGCAAAAAAGCTTTAGCTTTATTCGCTTTCTTACCTTGCCATATATTCAACATAATTTTATTTAAATCATCAAAATAGTCTTTTCCGAGCCTAATTGGTATTGTTTGAAAGAGAAATAGGATTCTAGGTAAAATATTCATCTTAATTGTTGAAATTCTCCCCTATTAATGACAATTGCAAGTTTTCCCATTTCTTCAAGTCTATAGCTATCTGTTGTTTAAGTTTAATATAATTATTCTCTTTTAATGTGCTACATCTTGCTGTCAAATGTATCCCCAGATACTTAACCTTATTAAGTAACTTGGATTTTCAGCAGGTCTGCCAGTTCTTCTCTTTGTCTCAGTAGCATGTTCTTTGTCAAAATCTTTGTTTTGTCTTTATTTTCAAACCAGCTACCTCACCATATATCTCTATCTTTTCCAATAACTTTGAAGCTGTTTCTAACGGATCTTCCAAAATAAAGACTAAGTCGTCAGCAAAAGCTTGCAGTTTAAATTCTTCCTTTTTAATTTCATTCCTTTTATGCTTTTATCATCTCTAATATTTCTATTCAACACTTCCAAAGTCAATACAAATAGCAAAGGAGATAGGGGACATCCTTGTCTTGTGCCTTTTCTTATATTAATAAAATCTGTAAGTTCTCCCTCCATCATTACCTTTGCTGTCTGTTTATTGTATATGGCTTCTATTGCTTGGACAAATTTTCTGGCAAAACCCATCTGTTCCAATAGTAATAACATAAATCTCAGTTCACGTTGTCAAATGCCTTTTGAGCATCTAGAAATATCAAAGCCATTTGCTTTTCAGGATGTGCCTCATAATATTCCAAAGTATCCAAGATTACTCTCATATTATCTATAATTTGTCTCTTTGGTAGAAATCCATTTTGATCTGGGTGAATAAAATTATTTAAGTATTTTTTAAGTCTTTCTGCTAAAATTGAAGCAAAAATTTTATAGTCTGCATTTAATAGAGAAATAGGTCTATAGTTCTTAATTTGCAGTGGATCAGCCTCTTCTTTTGGAATAAGTGTAATATAAGCCTCTGACCATGTTTTAGGTATCATCTTCTTTGACATAGCTTCATCCATAACTTCAAGCAATGGAATGCTCAATGATTCTTGAAATGTTTTATAGAATTCTGCCGGAAGCCCATCTGGACCGGTGCTTTCCCATTATTTTGTTTCTTAAGTGCTTCAGTTAATTCCATCATTGTTATGTTGCTTTCTAGCATTTCTTCAATCTCTTTAGGCATCTTCGGTAAGTTAGCATTCTGTAAATACTGTTTAACTTTTCTTCATCAATATTCTCTTGTTTATATAGTTGCCCATAAAAATCTCGAACAATTTCCTTTTTCTCCTTATTACCATAACAAACTTGGCCTTGATCATCTATTAACTTCAATATTTTTCTTGATTCTTTCTCTTTTCTCAATTTATATGCTAGCCATCTACCTGGTTTGTTTGCGTCTTCAAAATAATTCTGTTTAGCATTTCTAATTTTCTGCTGCCAATTCTTCTTTCTCTATTAATTCCATTTTATGTTTAGTTATATCCAACTTCAATTTAATTTCCTTTTTCTGTGGCATTTTCTGTAATTCTTTTTCAAGTCTTTTATATTCATCTTCCAAGATCTTAGTGGCTTGCCTTTTCCTAATGTTCTTTCTTCTTATATAATCTATTATCAAACCTCTAACATATGCCTTCATTGTATCCCAAACATTCTGCAATGAAGTATCTTCTTTTTATTTTCCCTAAAGAAAAAAAACCAATTCTTTCTCCATCCATTGTGTAAAATCTTTTTCCTTTAAAATAGTATCGTTTAACGTCCATCTCGATCTTTTTTTTGTCCCTTCCATTTAATTGTCATTGGGCTATGATCTGCCCAAGTACTTGTTTCAATATTTGTTTCTTGAATATTAGCTATTAATTCTGATGAGATCCAAATGATATCCAATCTGGACCATGATAAGTGTCTATTTGAATAAAAAGTATATTGTTTAGCTTTAACATTTCTTTCTCTCCAAATATCTTTTAAGGTTAATTCATCTGTCATTTAAAAAAAAGATTTAGGGAGAATCTTTCTATTTTAACTTTGTTGTTGTTGCTATATAATCCAGTTTATTGTCCACAATTCCATTAAAGTCTCCCATCATAATTATATTAACATAGTCCAGTCCAGTTATTTTCATGTGTAATTTTTATAAAATTCTCCTTGTTTATCATTCGGAGCATAAATTGCAATCAAGAGTATTTTTATATTATTGTCCATTATTTCCACCATTAATACTCTTCCGTCTTCATCCGTATAGATCAATTTTGCTGGGATGACCTCTTTGATGTATAGAACCACTCCTCTTTTCTTACATTGAGTCAAAGAAGTAAATATTTTCCCTAATTTTGGTTGTACTAACAATTGTTCATGTTGCTTTTTAATATGTACTTCTTGTAAACAAATTATATCAAATTTTAATTTCTCTAATTTATGAAAAGTTTTCCTTCTTTTAACAGCTGAATTAAGTCCATTTATATTCATTGTAATCAATTTTTTTTCTTCCATGATTATGCTTTATATTTAGGTCTAACAGCTCTCGTGGATCTCACTTCACGCTTTTATTTTTTTATTTTTAATTTTTAATGACATATTGTGAAATGGTATATTCTTATAACTTCATTAGTTTATTCATCTACTTTAATAGAAAAACCCTAAGGTTAAATTTAACTGCCAATAAATTATTACCCATGGCCAGCAGGTTATATGCTCTAGCAAGTGATAACATGCAGAAATCTTATTAATAAAGAAAACAGAAAACACAAGATACTCAGTTCAGCCCAAGAACACAGAAAATAATTATGTTTTAACACTCTAGATAGAAAGAATCTAATCTGGTCATATAGGGGGAAATTTCACAATATGTTTTTTCTTCTTCTTGCTGTATAGCCCTTAGTCTAAACGTCTTTTTGGAGAATCAATGGATTTCCTATCTCATTTTCCCACAGAAAAATGATCCCAACTACTTTGAGTAATTTATTAATTTCCTGTTAATGAGATCCCTGTTACCATTTCCTCTTAATGAATTTTTCCATTTTATGTATGGCCTAAATCACATAATAGAAAACAGAACATTGTAGAATTTTGAGTACAATGTGACTCAGATTTCTATCAGCTTCCCTGAGCATCAGTTAAATCTTGCTGGCCATTTTAGAAGCAGGATTGTCTACAGACACAGAGAGCACAGTCATGACTGTTTCATCATAGCATGATTTCCACTAGCAGGAAAAAATGAAGAAACTTGGGTTTATCCCTTCCTGAGTAAATGCTGATTGACCTAATGACACATAAAGCTGGCTGGGATGCTTTGGGAACTATCTGACATGTTAATAAAAAGGAAGGAAAGCTTGCAGGGAGGTCACTGAGTTTGTGGCAAAGCAGTGGTGGAAACCACCATATCTAAGAGATGACCTTTGTATCTTCATTATGGAGACTCTCAAAGAAAAGTATTTTTATTCCCAAAAATTACTAATCAGTAAGCATTATTGAGAGAAAATCCTAACAGGTTTGGAATTATAACCATTCTTTGAGAAAATTTCTGAAAATTAGTACAAAACCCCCCAAGAAATCCTAGAAGAAACCATGCACAAAGATCTCTCTGACAAATTGAAAGACAAAAAGGACAAGAACAAAAAATGGAAAGAAGGACATACAACTAAGGCAGAATATTGGCAGATAGCCAGAATCTGCAAAGAATAGAATAGAATAGAATAGAATAGAATAGAATAGAATAGAATAGAATAGAATAGAATAGAATAGAATAGAATAGAATACTTTATTGGCCAGGGTGTGATTGGACACGCAAGGAATTTGTTTTGGTGTAAATACTCTCAGTATACATAAAGGAAAAGATATATTCATCAGGAGTCAAGAATCATAAGGTACAACACTTAATGATAGTCATAGGGTACAATAATCAATCAATCATTCTAGGAAACAGTCAATATAAATTGTAAGTATACAAGCGACAAAGTTACAGTCATACAGTCAAAAGTGGGAGGGGATGGGTGATAAGGAGTGATGAGATTAATAGTAATAGTAGTGCAGACTTTGTAATAATTGAACAGGGTTGAGGGAATTATTTGTTTAGCAGAGTGATGGCTTTCAGGAAAAAACTGTTCTTGTGTCTAGTTGTTCTGGTGCGCAATGCTCTATAGCGTTGTTTTGACGGAAGGAGTTGAAACAATTTATGTCCGGGATGTGAGGGGTCTGTAAATATTTTCACAGCCCTCTTTTTGACTGGCGCAGTATACAGGTCCTCGATTGAAGGCAGGTTGGTAGTAATTGTTTTTTCTGCAGTCCTAATTACTCTCTGAAGTCTGTGTCTGTCCTGTTGGGTTGCAGAACCAAACCAGACAGTTATAGCAGATGACAGATTCAATCATTCCTCTGTAGAACTGGATCAGCAGCTCCTTGGGCAGTTTGAGCTTCCTGAGTTGGCGCAGAAAGAACATTTTTTGTTGTGCTTTTTTGATGACATTTTTTGATGTTTAGGTGTCCATTTTAGGTCATGTGATAATAGTAGAACCTAGAAATTTGAAGGTCTCTACTGTTGATACAGTGTTGTCTAATATTGTAAGAGGTGGTAGTATGGACAAAGTCATGAAAGCAAAGGCTCAGAATAAACAAAGACTTGCAACAAAAGTCAAGGATAATTTTAAAAATTTCTTCCAACGTATAAATAACAAGAAAAAAAACAAGGAAACAGTCGATGCACTAAAGAGAGAAGAAAGCTTAAATCATAATCCTTCACTGCTTATTTTCAACATTTCAATACTTTCTCCTAATGCCAAACACCATATCGGTTAAACAATACCTAGTAATTTCATTAGTCAATTTCCTCCCCAATTTTTTTTTTTTTAAAAATTCTCATTTGGCAAACAGTATGGTTCCAGGTTTCACATCTCAATACAAACATGACCATAGTTATCTATTCATTTTATTTATTCAATTTCATTTCACATTATCCTTATTAGTATTAAATATTAAACTTATCTTATCCAATTCCAATTCATATTATAACTTGTTTCATTTTTAAAAAAATATTCTCATATCTCATTTTACAATGTTATCTAAAATTCTCATCTCATTTCTATGTTCATTTCCCATACTACCTTTTTCTGTCACATTTGCATCAATCCTTATTTTATTAATTCAAAATTGTCCTCTCTGGTTAATAATTCGAGCTAGCCACCTTCATTCTACCTTAATACCAATCTCCCTATTTATATAACACACACACACACACACACACACACGTCAGATTCCGCATTACATTTTCTCCATCACCTTATAGGTCATCTATGCATTACAAAAGTATTAATCTAATCAATTAATTATAGCAACTGATATTAATCTTTCCATAATGGTTCTCATTTCATCATTTTTTTCTTTTCTTATACATCGCTAATCATCAATTAATATACAATATTCTTATTATAAATTCCCAATTCCATATTTATTTCATTGTTCCATGTCTAATATAGCGATAGTCCTTTAATAGAAAAAGAGAAAAAGGAACTAAAAAAACCCATATCAGTTACATACTTATCTATTTTCAATACTTATTCTTATATATCACAACTTATTACCTTGTGGAATCCCTATCCTTTATTTTCTACCCATTATCTCTCACTCTTGTAACTGTAATTTCTTTTCATCCTTGTTTGCTTCCTGTTTCTCTTTATTTTCTGGTCCTTTCTCTTAATTCCCTTTCCCCCCCATTCTTATTCCCCTCCATTTCTCATTCCAATTATTAAGTTTATCCCTCCCTCTTTCAATTTTTCTTTTGCACTTCCCTTTTCTGCTTCTTCCCTCTCCTTTTTTTCTTTTTCCGAACCATTCTCCCTTTTGTTATCATATCAGACCACAAATTTTTGATTTTAATTCCTTTCCCCTCCGCTTAAATAATTGCTGCTCCCTTTGTTCTTCAAAGCTGGCTTCTTCTTTGTTAAACTCCCCCCTCCCCAGTTTACTTTGTTCTTCTACAAGCTGAGTCGCCATTTCTAATATGTGTAATACGTAATTGCACATTTCAAGTTTAATTTTCATCATTTCCCTTATATCTTGCAACTCCAATCTTATTTCAACAAATAATTCCTTCATTATATCTTCTCCTTTTTTCCTTTCTTCCTCTTCCTTAATAGATGTATTTCTCTTCCTTAACAGATGTATTCAATCACAAAGTCCAGTGTATTATTTCAGCCAGTGTCTTTTAAGTTTATTTTCAACAATCAATGACCTTAAATCTTTGTTCCAGGTCTTCTAGTTGGTCCTTTCCCAACTGTTTCCCACGGTCACCGGGTGGTTCTATGACAATATTTTCAAACATCTTTCCCTTTGTAATATTCTAATGTCACTTTCCAGGGTTTTTATTTTATTATAATGGAGTTTCTTTTACTTTCTTTTAAGTTCCAAAGTCCAATTTCTTAGAAAGACCAAGCACTTTTTAAAGAGTCACTGAAATTTTTCCTGTACCATCAGGTGGCACTCTTTTGAGTCTTTTTCCACAATCCACTCCCTCCTTAACTTTAGTTTTCTTTGTTAAATATAATACTTTTATTAAGTTTGCTAATTTCAATCATTAGCTATTATTTCTTTTCTTTTCAATACACTCAATTTCAGCATTTAGCTATGCCCTTTAAGTGCTAGTAATCCAATAGTTGTCCAGTTTAATTTCTAAACCTTTGTTGTGTTCAAATATTTTCCTTTAAATTTTCTCCTTCAAGTTAATCCAATACAATAATTCAAGCCAATTTTATAAAATCCAATTTCCTTCTCACTTTCTCTGGTCGCCGCTTCCACATACTTTCCTCCAAAATAGTAATTTATTTTTTAATACCGGGGTACCTCAAAATCCATGTGTTTTGCCTGGTTCACACCCTACTTGCTATTTCGCCGCTCCAGTACAGTCTTAGTTTCCCAGACTGTTCTTTGTCTTCGTGGCGGCCATTTTAGGACCACCGCTACAGCTTGCCTTTGTGAGGGGTTTTTCCTGTCGGGGAGGGGAGTTGCGGCTCCCCTCAACCCTCCAGGCTATTCCCCCCTTCTTCACCACCCCTCCAGGGTGGTTCTGGTCTCAACTGGGACCCTCCAGCAAGTGAGCTCGGGGCAAAACTGTGCACAATTGTGGATTCCGCTCCGACGATGAACAAACCAGAAATCTCCTTACTGATTTTAAATTATTGCTATAATTTATCATCAAGGAGACGTGAGGCTATTTCAGAATATTCTGCATCAGATTTTAGCCTTGAATACTGTGCATTGGGAATGGAATTTGACAATCTATTTCAGACCTTGTAATATTCTAAAGGAGCCCTGATTCAGATACACAACTCTTGTCATGACATCCCTGCATACAGGACAACATATAGCAAGATCTTTTACTCTCCCTCTTCAGACATTCTTTTCAAGTTTACCTGCAACCCATATGGACAATCTGAAATTCCTGGCCTGACTTCTCTTTTCCCCTTAGCCTTCCCATTGATACCAAATTGCCATGCAATTAATGGCAAGAAAAAAACTTAACGAGTTTTGTGTTTCTTCCCCATGTAGCTCATCGACTTGGGATTGGAGGGAGAGTAACGGTGACAGTGAAAAACTAGAAGAGTCTTTTCTACTTGCCTCTTCCAAGGCAATTTTCCACTTAGCTCCCAAAACAGCTATTTCTGAGAATATTGTGAAGTATTCTTCCTAGGATGGGAACTATCTGTCTTTCATTCCAACAGACAGAGCCTCTAAAGAGAGTGTCAACCCTGAAGCTGACCTGACTGAAGCCATTTTTGACTGCTTCAATGTTGCCATATTGGAGCTGAGGAAAAGGGAGGGGGAATTAGAGATAATGGGGATTTTGTAGCCAAAACAAAAAAACTTTCTCTTGGGAACCAAGGACATTCTCCTATCTGGTCAGAGGAAGGTGGAGTGATGTCACCAGGCGACCAGACAGCACTGTAATTGGACCATGTAACTGATTGTTTTGTACTTTTAATTAGGTGAAAACTGCGGGAAACTCCAGAGTCGGTTTTCACCAGATCTGTGCCAATATGATGTAGCCAATAAAGTTATTCTTTGAGGAATCTACCTGCCTCGGAGATTTGCTTGCTATGGGTATATTACTTGGAACCCTGACAGAGAGATGATATAACTGCCACAGATGCAACCCCTCTTTCAAAGGAATTTCAGAGGGAACATACCACTAATGCATTGTTTGCCTAATGCTTGTTAATCTGACAATAGAAAGAAACAAGTTTGTTTTAATTTCAATGAAAAAGAGTTGGTGAAAACAAAATTACCTTTTTCTCTTTTTCTTAACACAGCAGATAAGGATCCCAATAATGACTAGCACTGCCATCCCGCCAGTCACTACACCAATTATGATGGTCACATCTGTAAAAAGATGAAGGGAAAGAGACATTCAGGATGGTTCAAAGTAAGAGGCAAAGGCTTTTGTTCCTTTCAAAACTACTCAAAGGCTTCTCATGCAGAAGATCAAAGGGACTTAGAAATAGAGGAGTTACATAGATTCTTTCCTCCAGTCTCAGGTCTTGAAAAAAACACAGTTGAGATTAATTAAACATATTGACAATTTACTAAAAGCCACATTTAACACATTGTTGATTACATGCCTGTTTATAGAGAGACAGAAAGAGGGAAACAGAAATCAACTTGAAATACATGAACAATTCACAGACTGGTAAGATACGTAATGTTTTTCCAGTACTTAATAGCTGGGTTGTAAGATGAAAGGGAGGGATGGTGAGGAAGTTGAAGAAAGAGAGAAGGAAAAAACAAACAAGAGAGGAGTCATAAGAAATTATGTAACAGGAAAAAAGTCATGTATATAATACTCCTTTCAAAGATACTCTTCACAGGAGGTTGGGACAGGCCTTTCTCATTTGTGAACTTTCATGCTCAACAGCATTTTGAGTGATGCAATTTACATTTACATCGTATTGAAGAAATATCCATATTAAGAAGAATGATGCACAAAATAAAGAGATGTCATATTGATTCATATCACATTTTAAATCTGTTTTTCTACCCAAAATTCCTTCATAGAAAACTTGGTTGGGTAACAATGTGACTATGATAACTTACCCGAATTTTTTTGAAACGTCACTAAGAATTGCAAACTCAGTTGTTGCTTGGCAGATGGTTTACAATTAGTAATATTAATCCAAAAATGCTGTCTCAAATTCAAAGTCTTTGGGAGTACATTATCATCACGGCACACAGTTTCTACCGCTCTTGCACTCTGTTCTTTAATGTAGATAAAAGCCCTACTCTTTTCACATGTTATGCCCATTTTTTCATTTAAGAATGTCAGCTGTGCAACTTGCTTTGGTGGGACACTGATATTCCAATACACTGACATAAAAGGAAGAAGGCCTTCCAGCCAGTTAGGAGTCTGCACATAAATTTTGCTCTTTGGATCCGGACTAAGGGTGAAAATGCAATCTTCTGTAGAGACAGGGAAGGAAAAAATAATAATTTATTCTTTATTCCTATAACATAATCTGAGACAATACAGTTGCTTAAAAATGACAGTAGCTGTTTTACGGTAATCAATAATGATCTCAGATCTACAGGTGCCCTTCATAAGTTATTCAGAGAATGATTGATTAGAACTCCATAGTTGCTATTTATAACATACTGTTTTCCTGAACGTAAGACCTATCCCAAAATTAAGCCCTAGTTTGAGGGATGCACCGGCCCCTCTGGCTCTGTACTTGCTGACAAAGGTTTTTTTTGTGTGTGTGCAAAGGCTTGCCAAAGCCTAGAGGGAGATTGCATGCCTCTAGGCTCCAATTGTATTTGCAAAAAGTCCTTGTTGGCAAAAATGGAGCTCTAGAAGGGCAAGCACATCCCTCCTGGGCTCTGTTTTTGGCAGCAAGAGCTTTTTGCAAAGATGATTGGAACCTAAAGGGGCATAATCTCTCTTTAGGCTTTTGCAAACCTTTGCAAAAAGCCCTTGTCAACAAGAATGGAGCCTGGGAGAGACTGTCATGTCCACTCTGGGCTCTGTTTGTGGCAAGGGCTTTTTGCAAAGATGACCAAGCCTAGAGGGAGATTGCAAGCTGAACAAGGTGTACTCATCCTGCTCTCCTTTTGCTCTCACTGCTTCTCCTTTGGAGCACTGGAAGCAGGCAAAGAAACTGTGGCAAAAAGGCTGGAGAGGAGACAGCTTGCTAGAATCTTTGTAAGGCGAGACTCCATAGGCCCAGTGCTTGTAGAGACCTGGCCAAGGGGAGCGGGTAGAATTGGCAGGGTGAATATTGCAATGCCTCTGTCATTGTTTGTAAAGGGTGAATGACTGCGTTGGTGCTGCTACATTCGTAACTTCAGGACTGTGTTGTAAGTAATGGGGGGGGGGTGTATGTCATAACTTTGAACAGTTGCTAAGTGAACTGTCATAACTCAAGGATTACCTATAAAAAAACACTAACTTACCTTGTAGAACTGGCTTAAAAAATAGCTTCAGATCCCCTTTCTGAGCATTAGACTCATTGAACCATCTCTTGCCAAATGTCTTAAGTGTTATGGTGATATTATCTTTAATCTGGATTTTTTTAATGTCTCCAACAGGACAAAAATAACCAAGACTCCATGACCTTCCTGGATTGGAGCCATTAATAATATAACTATAACTTCCATTGCACCTTTGATCCCGGTTTGGAATGTGTTGCTTGAGTTTCAAGGTGGAGGACCTGATTTCTATATTCACTGCTTCGAGAGCTTGAATTTTCCATGTAAATGTCTCAATTAAAATTGGCAGCTGGAGAAGAACAGAAGGTACAGCCAGCTGGAAGAATAGGTTTTCACATGTTCTGGCATTCCAGCAAACTGTATTCAGAAAAAACAGAACACAGCAGATTTGAATCTGAAACTAAAGAGAAAAGTAGGCAATTTTCTAACTTTTCCATTACTGTTTTTTCTACGTGGCAAGCATCTTTTTTCACAAGGCAAGTTTTCTGGTAAGTCAATAAAACTTAGTATTTGAGAGATCTGTATTTCAGTAATTACCTGTATATTAATCTTCCAAAGCTGGTGCCCTCCAGATATTTTAAGGTTCAGCTTTTAATTCACTAGTTATATTTTTCACTGCAACAAACTATCATTAAACTATTTTCAACAATCCAACTACATTGGTTCAACAATCACATTAGTTGCCAATTAACTCTCAATATTCCATCTCTTAATTTATACTGATATGTGAACCATGGCGTACATGATTATCTGATTATATAACACCCTAATCACCCATATAACACCTTAATGTGCAAGCTGCATTGGCTGCATCTGCTGATTTATTTCTGGGTCCAATTCAAGGTGTTGATTATGACCTTTAAAGCCCTACATGGCATGAGACCAGGTTACCCATGGAACCATCTTTGTCCTATTATAATAGACCATCCCATCCATTTAGGCAGAGAAGGCATGCTGCAGACTATCAATAAAAGAATTCCAACTAGTGGGACCCAGAAAAAAAGCCTTCTCTGCCATTGACCCCAACTGTGGAACATTTTCCCCTAGAGCAGTGATGGTGAACCTTTTTGGCACCGAGTGCCCAAAGCGCACACGTACCTCCAAAATGCAATGCGCGTGTGCCCCCCCCGCCCCTGCATGACAGACACCAGAAGACCAGCTGGCCTGCAGGAGATGGTGTGCATGCACGGTGGAGTTGAGCTGAGGACGATGGCGCACGTGCCCATATGTGCGCCACCACTGCCATAGAGTGAGGGCCTCCCACTCTCCTGCCTTTCGAAAAGGAGTGAAAACATGGCTCTGTGGCCTTTGGGGCTCTTAGAAACATGAAGCTGTGTGGCTGGCTAATGCCCTGAAAACTCTTCTCTGTCTTTTAATTATTTTTTAATATTAACGTTTGATCAATCTTCGGATTTTTAATTTGTAAATTTTATATTCTGTTTTCATTGTTTGATATTTTATCTGCATACTGCCCAGAGGCGGTGAGGGAGATTGACAGTTCTGAGAAAAAGAGAGAAGGGGGGAGAGAGAGGGGGAGAGAGGAAGAGAGAGGAGAGGGAGAGAGAGGGATATAAATCTAGTGATTTTAGAAGTATGTAGCTCTTAGAAAACCTGTAAATTTGAGAGTTGTATGACTGCCCTTTTATCCTCAATGTTGCCATGTTTCAGCAATTTTTAGAATAATTTATGAGCTATGAATTTGTCTCCCACACAGGCAATGGTGAGCCTCAGGTCACTATCATTATGTTTAATATACTGCATATTAATAAATATCAAACTGATATATTAGAAGACATTACAAGACATTTAGAAAAAAAATGGCACTGATATTCCTTCCATGTTATTGACTTTTCAAAGGCACTTTTAATTTGCCTTTCGGTGTTAATAAAATAATTTTTCAACAATCTTTTTGACATTATTGTTACAAACATAAAAAAACATTTGCGCAGAAATAGTGAATGTGGGCTGGGGAAAAGAGATTTTTGTTTTTTCCATGATTGAAGAGAGTAGCAACTGTATGGATAGGACCAAAAGACTATTATAAGAAATAAGGAATCACCACAGATACTGCCCAGAGGCAGAAGTCTTGCCTTCTCTAAGACTAGGGGAACCAAAATAAGGCTTTTGAAAAATGAATTGGGTAAAATGGAGTTTGCCAATATGCCCTTCACAAAACTGCTTCCATTTTAGGTCAAGAGAAACCAGAACTTTTGATTCAATCTAGTAAAAATTGGAAACTTCTGCAGTTCTACAAGTATTGAAGAAATGTTCTACTCTTTATAGTTAACTACTGCATTCTGAATTTTGGATCCTATCTAAAGCATATATTGTGGCAGCGATCAGAGTCAATTTTTGTCTTTATAGTCTATTTAAGACTGATTTTACGATCAGTGTAACATAGAGATGAATGCTGGAAAATACAGCTAAACTTGTATCCAAAAATTATTATTCATTACTACAGACTATGTGTCTAGCATGTGCTACATCTCAATAAACATTTTCTTCCCATCTGATATATTACAAATATATCATACACATACAGCTTTTTTAATCTATAGCCTTCATGTCATGTGTAAAGATAACAAGGATGGTAATTCAACACAAGTGCAATTTTCAGATTGAATCAGATTATAAAAATGTAATGGCAAGGCATCTTGGGGTAATCTGGTTTCTCCTAGAGGATAATATGGTGCTCAGTTCTACTAGACTACTTAAGTTCAAGTAAATAAAGAACAAAATACATTCTCAGTGAATAACTAAGATACATCTTCCATGTAACAAAAATCGAACTATTTTTCTCATACCTATACTTTGCTCAGCAATTATCCTTATATTCTCCAAATTTTGGCACAGGAAGGTAACAAAATATGTGCGCCCATATTCTAAAGTCACATTTGGTCTGCAGTTTCTGCTAGAGTGAACACAGATCAAGCATTCATTCATTGATGATTTTGAGTAAACTGTAAGATTAGTCTTCTCGTGTGTTAGATCAATTTTGTAGGTTACATCTAAAACAAAAATATACAAGATAAAATTTTAAAATAATTGTCATATTCTTACATGAAAATGATACTGTTATTATCTTGGGTTTCAGATAGATCTATTGAGGGATAGACTGTAATTATGCAGGTTTGCTACGAAAGACTTTGAAGCAATGAAAGATTTGCAAATGAAAGAGCAGGTAAAATTGCCTGATTTTTTTAAAATCTGAAATCTGATTTAACAATGGATTCATGCAAGAGTAACTGATTTTAACATTGTATCCACATACCAAAAACCCAAGATTGAAAATCTTAATTTTAATATTTAGGTGATCTGTTTGTCTTGAAAAGGAAAAAGATTATTTCCAATAGCAGTTAAAATATTATGTACTCAAATTGTATAAAATCTGTATGTGAATGCATGTATATCTGGAGTTGACAAGAATTGTAAGACAACACGAATAGAAGATACTATTTTGGAGAATGCTTCTTCAAATTTAGTTAATATGCAAACATTAACCAAACAAAATGGTCATAACAGAGAGAAGAAAGTTACTTACTCTCTTCATTTTTAGGGTAATCCACTACCACTTTAAATAAGAGTCTGAGGAGCCCTGGGTTCACATCATCTTGGTCACATCCATACAGGGAAAGGTTGAAACTGCCAGGAATATTGACAGGTTGTACATCATCCAGAGGTAACACTCTAGAATCAGGAAAATAATCCGGTAATGAGTATTCCACCCGCTCATATTTCCGTTCACAGTTTGGTTTTGTATAATTGATGAAGTTGATATCTGCTCTTAAGCTGGATGGAAGAACAAATTGCCATGTCATAAGTTCATCTTCTGGTAACCCAAATGGATAATTCGCAGACATCAAAGTTGCTGATAATTTGCCTTTAAATGTAGATTCTATAATGCAGAGTCCTATATTAAAAAAGGAAGATTTACTTTGAAGGAGAAAAACTCCATGCACAGTATTCAGATTCTCAACACTTAAGGCATCGAATTAGAGATTGGAATCATTGCAGCAATTCATCTCACTTTTGATCATTCAAAACTCAGTGAAGCCATTGACCAATTTCTCTAGTCAGTTTAGATAGTGAAAATGCTTTGCTATAGCCTCTTTGAAGTCTGACAGCAGCATTCAGTTTGCCTCCAAATTAAAGCCTTTTTTCATCTGATATATTATACTCAGACAAAGTCCTCAAACCTTGCCAAAGGGCAAGAAAATATATGTACATTGAAACCCTCTATTGGTAGCATTAAGCTCCATTTACTGTGATTTGTGGACATCCTTATATATGAATATGTTGTTAAATAGCCCAGCTTCTCCTTCCTAATCAGTCTTCTTTACTCTCAGTTACAGCTTTGGTGTAGAAATGGAAAATATTTTCTACTGTCTGATGAAGAGGGTAACATTTTCTTCTTACAGACTAAGAAGCAAGATACACATAAAGACTTCCTGGTTATCATGAAAAGTTTTAATGAAAATCTCAGTGAAAGTGGGTTTGACTTTGTTTATTATGTAGATATAGCAGCCAAGGTTGTTCAATGCATTTTGGAAATTTTAAAATGAAATTTCATTTTAAAAAGCTCATTAAAAATCTGATGGTACAAAATAATGTGAATTTTTTTTATTAAAAAAAAGCACTAAATCTAGTTAAATAACAAACTGAGCACTTAAAAAGAAGCAAGATTTTCTTTTCCCCATCAAATAAAAAAGAGAACATTATTTGCTAAATGCTAGATCAACTTCTCACAGCAGATTTTTGAGGATACACTTCCTAAAATATGTGCAAAAAGGTGGCATAGATCCATTGTTGGCAGGTTCTGAGTTTGAACAAGTCCATATTTCATATATATTAGTCCATAATTTTCAATAAACATTTGCTAAATCTGAACTAGGCATTATTTACAATGTTGGTTTAATCGCTCCCACATTATCCACAAATAGACAAAATGAAGTTCAAAATTATAAACTTTCTGCTTCAAGTCTGCAACATTCAAAAACTGCGGTGGCACAGTGGTTAGAATTCAGTACTGCAGGTTACTTCTGCCAATTGCTGGCTACCAGCAGTTCAAATCTCACCAGTTCAAGGTTGATTTAGCCTTCCTTCCTTCCGAGGTCGGTAAAATGAGGATCCAGATTGTTGGGGGCAATATGCTGACTTGTAAATGCTTAGAGAGGGCTGTAAAGCATTGTGAAGTGGTATATAAGTCTAAGTGCTACTGCTACATTCCCATATAATCCTTAAAAATAATAATAAACTGAAATAATCTATACAAAAAATTGTCATTCATTAAACAGTAGAAATAAAGGAACCTAGTAGGTCCACGGTTCTGCCTCTTTCCCCTTAAACCCAGTCACAGAAAAAAGTTAAAAAGACTGTGTAAGGTAGGGGTCCCCAATCCTAGTCCATGGACTGGCACCAGGCTGTGGCATGCCAGAAATCGGGCAATGTAAACAAGTGAAGCAAGGATGCAGGCAGCATGCAATATCATACTCTCTCCAGTCTGTGGAAAAATGTCTATCCACAGAACCAGTCCTTGTTGCCCAAAAGGTTGGGGGCCACTAGTGTAAGACATCTCATTTAAATATAGCAAATTGCAATGGGGCTGTCAATGGAAGCAAAGTATTAAGTCCCTATGCTTACGTTGTATGGATGATCTGCTTTCAAGCTTAACTCCAGAGGCTGCGAGTTTTGAATCCCAAGGAAGCTGTAGACTCAAAATAGCATCACCCTGTGCCTTTACCCGTGACACTGAACCATTTCTGCAGAAGGTTCCAATGTGGACTCTATCTTTTCCCAGACGACTGCCAATGTTGTAAATAATTTGATCAGGGCAGGTGTCTCCAGGCAGAATTTGCCTTAACCATGGAGAGAATTTCAGTTCAAGTCCAACTCTTCGGTTAGCTTTAGCCTCCCAAATGAAAGTCCTATTAAGATGTGGCAATCCAGGAGGCTGAAACTGAACATCTCCAAAAGGACATGGACCTGACAAACAATCTAGAAACATAGAGAAACGTGTAAGACTTATACTCAAATCTGAAATGGTATCACTAATCATATTGATTTGGTCTATAATTTTTCTATCAACAATCCATAACTAATCGGTTCCTACACACACATAATCTGCTTTTTAACTACTTTATAGGATAGTAGTCTTAATCAGAACTTAATCAGCAATAAATTCCATAGGAATTCTGGGAGCTGTAATCCAACACAGCAAGCTACCAAATTTAGTAAATATGCTTAGAATTGTACTCTATACATTTTTGCCCTCAAACTGTCATTACACTTTGAGGGCAAAGATGTATACAAAACCATCCTTTTTTTTAAGTGGCAACCTTAGCCTCTGCCTTGTTCAAGCACTATTCAAGAAAGCTCACTAAGGAATTTTGAACATGACATATTTGTACTCATTTATTGGGGGGATGGGGAATGTCCCATTAAATAAAAAGTCTCATTAAATAAAAAGTTATATTATAAAAATGTGAAAAAAAATCTGAAGTGTAAACTTCAGATTCTTTTAAAACATTAAGCAAGAATTTTTTTTTTTTAATCCATTTCACTGATGGGGTTGTACAAGTTCATTTAGACTTATGACAGAGTTGGTAAATAATCGAGTGCTTTGAAAAGCTCCCAGTAATCATAAATACAATTTATGTAACATTGCTTACCAATGTTTTTCTCCACAAGTATGGACCAATATTTCTCTGGTGTTGAACAATCAAAGGTAAATTGAAACTTCTGTCCAGGCTTTATGATTTTCTCAGAAAAATGAGTTTTTTTTCCTTCATGCAGTGCACAGGTATTTAGAGAAGAAAATCCAGGTTTTATTTTAACTGTTATGTTTCCACCCAGCGGAAGAGAAATTTCAAAAGCACCTAAGATTAAAAGAGAGAAAAGATATAGACTTCTGGCTTATTAAGACCTAGACATTTATTACTGTATCAGCTTTTATTCAATAATACAATCATCTTCATCTGATGAAGTAGATATACATGATCAATTAGACCAGTGATGGCTAACCTTTTCCATGTTGCATGCCGAAATTGCGCACGTGCGCGCGCCTCCTGCACCCATGATGCAATGCATGCACGACACCCTGGGCATGCACCATGTGCCTCTGTGCACACCCCCATGCACTGCATGCTGATGTGCCTAACCCACACACACACCACCCCCTGCACATGCGTCTCCTGCACATGCGTCTCCCCCCATGCATGTGTGGCAGATACCCAACAATCAGCTGGCTGGCAGGGAGCGCGAGTGCATGTACAGTGGGGCTCTTCTGGGAAACCTTTGCATGCCGGCAGAAATGGCTCTGTGTGCCACGCGTGCCATAGGTTCACCATTACGGAGGTAGACTATTAAGATGCTTTAAAACTCTGTTACTGTGTATTGAGGGAGGGAAGGACGGAGAGGAGGAGGAGAGACAGAACCAACTATTTTGTATATATGTTATTCTACCCCTATCAGAGGTGAGATGCTACCGGTTTGGCCCAGTTTTATAGAACTGGTAGCTCCGAGGAGCAGCTGACATTGAACTGGTTCGCTGCAACTATCTTCTGCTCATCTGTTTGGCCCACCCACCTGCCTGGGCTCTAACCTGTCTTTTATTCTCTGTTTTGTCCTCCTCAGCTCCTTTGCGTGGCACAGCTGAGTGCCACGTCAGCTGGAGCAGGTGAATACTTGCTGGACCCAGTAATTTGTAAGTAATGCACATGTGTGTGTATTGTGCACGTGCATGAAATGCGCATTTGGTGTGCATGTGCACTAAGTGAACCAGTTGTTATGCCGGTAGGATCCCACCCCTGACTCCATCCAATCTGAATGAATGAATTTCTTTTCTTTTTCTACATATTTGCCTGGACATGTTTGAGAGAAACTCAATACAATGCAAATATACTTATGTAGGTGCAACACTCCTCATATTTTTCTTTCCATTACTGAAAAACCATCCTGAAGAATGCAAAGAGGGAGGAAGTAAGAAGAAAAAGAACAACTTCCTCATCTCATGCAGAAAGCCTCCCAAATTTGATAGAGATTGGCTCCAAGGTCAATGTTAAAGAGGAAGCTACCACTGTCTCAATTAAAAAAAAAAATCAAAGCACAATCTTTTAAGTGACATTTTTTTCCAAAAAAGAAAAGTAATTTTTACATTAAACACCCACAACTTTCTTATAATCACCAGATAAGTGCTAATTAAAACTAACAACCTGTTACAATTAGTAAGTAGAAAAGAACCATTGCCTACATGTAGATCAACTGTTTTGTGGGCCAATCCTGCCTGCTGATCACACAAACTGCTACCACACTGTCGTGGCATGCACGCTTGGGGCTAAAGCCCCAGCAGCCTGCTGAGTTTGGCTAGGGTGTTAAAAACTCTTTTTTTGCCACGTTGTCTGGACCGTTCCCTCGGGGAAACTAAGGCCTGTGGTACTAACCTATTTCTGCTGTGAAAAAGAATCAAATGCAATAGAAAAAACTCCACTCCCAGTGAAACCGAAAGTGGAGCTGCTGAAAAACATGTCCGTCCTGGCTGAGAGACTGAGTCAAAAGCTGGGGAAGAGCCAGCAACAGAGGCGGAGCTTAGACAGCTTTGACAGACTCAGTCCAATCAGCGAGGACAGGAGTCACCCCAATCATGGGACTCTTGTAACCACAGAAAGAAGAATTTCACAGTTTCAGTCACAAACTGACTTCCATAGACCTTACACCATACCATACGTAAGTGGTTAGTAGAACTTCTGCGCATAAGTTAACTTCTGCGCATAAGTTAACGTGCCTATCGTCCCTGTCATTGTATTTTTATTATTTTATTCTTGCTTTTGTTTGACAAATTCTAATAAATAAATAAATTCTCCCCACCACATCTCATCTCTTATTGTTTACAGTACTTTAAAGGAACAGTAACATAAAAGACACAACACAGCCACTGCTTTTAATTATCACCTGCAAGAAAATGTAAAGATCACCTCCAACCTATAGCTAGTAGCAAAAAATATTGACTATTAGAATTATTATTTTATATTCTTTGTAGCCTAATAGCAAAGCTAGATATTTCTAGTGCCAAGCTGGCTGGGTGATTTTGGGCCAGTCACTCTATTACAGCCCAACTCAACTCACAGGCTGTTGCAAAAATGGAAAAAAAAGAGTACTGTGTGTTCACTGCATTGAATTATTTACAAAAATAATAAAGGTAGTTTTAAATAATAATAGTACTATACCATAGGAGTGCATAATAAATTATTTAAGTACAACACATTCTGAATTTGCTTTAAGCAATGTTAAGAAATAAAAGATTTTTTTTTTGCTTTCTTAAACACAGCTCTTTCTTTATCTATCTGAGTAATTTCCCACTCTAAAAAATGTGGAGGGGGAAGCTAAAAGATTTTTGGATGAAACAATCATGAAGGGAAAGTGTTAAATAGGCTTTTCCCCCTCAGTTTTATCACTGAGCTATCCTCCAATTATATTTGTAACTTACTGTCACCTTTTTTTAAAATTAAAGGAAGTATATGAAGAATTCCAATTTTTAAATACCTCTCATTCAGTAAAAATCTAGTTTGGTCCAAATCCTCAATATTGTGATTACATGAAATCCGTTCCTTCTTTTTCTCCCCTTTTTCCTATGGGGAAAATAGATCAAAGACTTCCTAGGAAATGGGACAGATCTTAAGAGTAATCTGGATATGGCACTCCTTTCTTTGCTACTACTTGTGTCAGACATGTGCATGACTTCATGATCCCATTAAGTCAATTGAGCAAAAGTATACTTAAATGGATTTGAATTTTAAAGTGAACAAAATACAGTTAACATTTAACAATAAAGGAAACCAAGGTCATTCAGTAAAGAAACTGAAATTATTTCACTGCAGTGAAGCCAAAGCTTTTCAGAAATCTCCCACTCTTAACAAGATGCTCAAGTCTTAACAAGATTCCATGCCCAAGTCTGCTTTTGAGAGTAATCAAACAAATGCTGTCATTTTTCACTTTCCCTTCCTCTGCAATTTCTTGGCATGGGCCCGATAAAACCTTCAGCAGACCCTCAGATGGGGATTAAGGAAACACAGCACTATTTTATTGCTTTAGTGAAGCCATAATACCAATTAGCATTATACTGTGGTTGGTTTTAACTTTCAGGTGACTCAGACTGTTCATCTGCCATATGAAATAGCAATTTCAGGCACTTTAGGTTCCATAGCTTGAAATCTATAAACAGTGGCTTTTTAATAGCTTCTATTAGGGCAGGGCTGTCAAACTCCCAGCCTACATGCATCCCGGCCAGATGCGTCACCTGCTGGTCACATCCATGCCCGGTTTAACGAAGGGGAAAAAGGTCCCGATACGAAATGTCACAAGTTTGACATCCCTGTGTTAAGGAATAGTGTAAAGCAGAATCAGAAACTGTGCTTCCTCTCTGACTGCTGGTGTTACGACTTTGGCCAGGCTTCCTCTAGGTGGAAATGGGTACTAGAAGTGTCTTGTGTGGAGGAGTGATAGGATTGTCTGTTCTGTGCCAGTAGCACTATGTTTCGCTTCATAAAGAGTATCTTTTGATCATAATTAGGCACCACAAAAATAATTCTAAATTAATAGGTTTTCCATTTTCTTCCCAAACATACTATCTTTTAAGACCAGATATATGAAGTCATGAATGCACATATACACAGAGAGAGAGGAAGAGAGAGAGTTTTCTCTCCTCAAGATCAGGGTCCCCAACTTCTGATCCATGGTCTAGTGCTGGGCTGCAGCCAGTTTGGAACTGGGTGCAAAAGTGGCGGTGAGCGCGAGTGCTCACACAAAGCTGCATCTCCTGTCCCCCAATACAAAATTAAGCAACTTAAAAGCTAAGAAAGCAAATTAAAGTGGCTTAACTCATATCATGAATACATTTAAAGTTTTCTAGATAAAAGCAAGAGGAGGGGGGAAAAGGTGAACCCAAGCAATACAACAGTTCTGTACCATATCATACCCTACCCTGCAATTAGATATAATAAGGAAGATTGTTTTTTCATATAATATGAAAGAGCAATGAATTACCCCTTGGAATCCCCTACTACAGCTGGCCCTATTCAGAAGAAATCGTCCAAATACCTAGAAGCATAGGAAGGAGGTTGGAAGATGCAACAAGGAAAGATGGATGGATCACTTCCACCAAAGACATTTTATTAAGTAGACACATTTTTTTTATTTGTCTTTCCTTTATATGCTTAGACATATAATCTTGATGTTGGCAAATCTGACTTCAAACCATAGTGAAGAACATTGAAAGTAGGTGTAGATGAGAATTTTATTGATAATGCAGTTTAAATAATTTGCCTATATTCTAAAGATATGCAGTAACACTTATTTAGTTATGAAAATTTACATTGCTGCCCAATTCACTCATAGTGACTTATAGAAATAAAATCCCCAGTACAAACCCAATCGCCCTTCACATCTCAATGTCAACAATCAAACCAACTATTTGATGGACTCCATATTACCCTTGGATATCCTGCTTTATTGGAAAACCATGTCTTCAGGGCCTTTCAAAAGAGTGACAAGATTGGGGGGGGGGATCTGATTTCTAAAGGGATGATGTTCCACAGGGACCATAAAGAAAGCCCTTCTTCTTGGTCCCACCATATGGACCTCCTTAACAGAGGGGACCTGTAACATACCCTGCCTCCCTGTTCTTGTGGGTCAGATAGATGTGGCTGGAAAAAAACAATCCTTCATATCATTACATTAACATCACATTATACTAAGTGAAAATGAAATACAATTCATAAGACATAAAGAAAAATAAGGCAAATATATGGCTGTTTATTAGAAAGTCTACTCTTGGCAAAAGCAAAGGAAACTGTTGCAACATTCGCTTTCACAATGTATTCCAATGTTCTTGAGAATAATATTGTGCAAACTTTGTGTATGTGTGCTTATGCACACATAAAGATGCAAAGATTAACATGTTTTCAAGACATCAGCAAGCTCCTGAAAAAATCATTTAAAAATCATTCACCAGGAAAATATCATTTATGTGTTTATAAAATGTTTTGTAATTAGTCTTATGTTAGAAACTTAATACAAACAAACCTGGAGAATAGAAGGAGAAGAGACCCAGAGTTAGTTTTACCTGATATAAACCACATGTAGCCTTCAATTATGGAATAACTGATAAGTGATAGAAACGATTAGCTGATTAGACCTGACTTCCACTAACCAAGTTCTCATGTTTAGAATTTGCCATCCCTCCATTTCTCCTTGACAATGTGAAAGCAATTCAACACAGAAGAAAATCCATGGAAAGAAAGATTAGGAAACAATCAATTGTTTTTCCTTTGTCCTATTTTTTGTTTTTTGCGTCATCAAGCATAATTATTATTATATACAATGTGAAATCAGAGCTGTCAATTGTTTAGCTGGTATTGGCCTTCATACACATTAAGTTCTTCCAAAGAATCTGGGATATTGTGATATAGTAGTATATATGTGGATTTAAGCACAGTGGCATTTTGTAATTAATAGATGAAAATTTTGTCAACATGAAGATTTTCTAAGTGCTATCCAAAAAATTTTTTATATACAGGTGAAACTCGAAAAATTAGAATATCGTGCAAAAGTTCATTTATTTCAGGAATGCAACTTAAAAGGTAAAACTAATATACGAGATAGACTCATTCCATGCAAAGCAAGATAGTTCAAGCCGTGATTTGTCATAATTGTGATGATTATGGCTTACAGCTCATGAAAACCCCAAATCCACAATCTCAGAAAATTAGAATATTGTGAAAAGGTGAAATATTCTAGGCTCAAAGTGTCCCACTCTAATCAGCTAATGAAGCCATAACACCTGCAAAGGGTTCCTGAGCCTTTAAATGATCTCTCAGTCTGGTTCAGTAGGAATCACAATCATGGGAAAGACTGCTGACCTGACAGTTGTGCAGAAAACCATAATTGACACCCTCCATAGGGAGGGAAAGCCTCAAAAGGTAATTGCAAAAGAAGTTGGATGTTCCCAAAGTGCTGTATCAAAGCACCTTAATAGAAAGTTGTGTGGAAGGGAAAAGTGTGGAAGAAAAAGGTGCACAAGCAGCAGGGATGACCGCAGCCTGGAGAGGATTGTCAGGAAAAGGCCATTCAAAAGTGTTGGGGACTTTCACAAGGAGTGGACTGAGGCTGGAGTCAGTGCATCAAGAGCCACCACACACAGACGGATCCTGGACATGGGCTTCAAATGTCGTATTCCTCTTGTCAAGTCGCTCCTGAACAACAAACAACGTCAGAAGCGTCTTACCTGGGCTAAAGAAAAACAGAACTGGTCTGTTGCTCAGTGGTCCAAAGTCCTCTTTTCTGATGAGAGCAACTTTTGCATCTCATTTGGAAACCAAGGACCCAGAGTCTGGAGGAAGAATCGAGAGGCACACACTGCAAAATGCTTGAAGTCCAGTGTGAAGTTTCCACAGTCTGTGTTGATTTGGGGAGCCATGTCATCTGCTGTTGTTGGTCCACTGTACTTCATTAAGTCCAGGGTCAACACAGCCATCTACCAGGAGATTTTGAAGCACTTCATGCTCCCTTCCGCAGACAAGCTTTATGGGGATGCTGACTTCATTTTCCAGCAAGACTTGGCACCTGCCCACACTGCCAAAAGCACCAAAACTTGGTTCAATGGCCGTGGGATTACTGTGCTTGATTGGCCAGCAAACTCACCTGACCTGAACCCCATAGAGAATCTATAGGGCATTGCCAAGAGAAAGATGAGAGACATGAGACCAAACAATGCAGAAGAGCTGAAAGCCGCTATTGAAGGATCCTGGTTTTCCATAACACCTCAGCAGTGCCACAGACTGATAGCTTCCATGCCACACCGCATTGAGGCAGTAATTGCTGCAAAAGGGGCCCAAACCAAGTACTGAGTACATATGCATGCTTATACTTTTCAGAGGTCCGATATTGTTCTATGTAAAATCCTTGTTTTATTGATTGCATTTAATATTCTAATTTTCTGAGATTGTGGATTTGGGGTTTTCATGAGCTGTAAGCCATAATCATTGCAATTATGACAAATCACACCTTGAACTATCTTGCTTTGCATGTAATGAGTCTATCTCATATATTAGTTTCACCTTTTAAGTTGCATTACTGAAATAAATAAACTTTTGCACAATATTCTAATTTTTTGAGTTTCACCTGTATATCATAATTTTTCAACTTCAGTTTTTAGATCTTGATACTTTGTGATCTCCAATTCTTTGTCTTGTCTTTTACTATCTCCTTGTGTGGCTACATCAATTGTCCACACATTCTTATTTTCAATCACACTTAAACCTGAAGTATCAGGTTTGTTGTATTTGGAAATCCCACAACACTTTATCTCTCATCTTTTCAACTACTTTTTCAAGTATATTTCCTACCTATTTTTCACTACTGGCACACGGTAAATTTATAGATATTCCAGTGAATTATTTAGGTGACTATATAATGTTACTACAGATAGTCCTCGAGTAATGAATGAAATGGAGCCTGCTCATGTCATGCATAACCCGAGAATTTGTGGGAGTAATTCTTGTACCTTGAACGTAATCAGTCCTTTCGCCCATGCATTTGCTAATCGAGGTTTGTTAAGTGAACATGAGGTATTTCAGGGAAGGCCATTCAGGATGAGCCCGCCCCTCTGAACTTCCAGTTTGGCTGGCAAAGTGCCAGGTGAAGCCTGCACAGGCCAAAACAGAGCGTCAGAAGGACAGGCTCGCCCTTCCAAAGCTCCGTTTTGACCAGCAAAGTGCAGAGTAGAGGGGAATAGACAGGACAAATGTTACAGAGTCTCTGCAGTTATTTGTAACAACTTCTATGGTGCTGCAACATTCATAGTTTTGGGACTTGTTCATCAACACTAGGGGGCACTTATCATGTAACTTCAAATGTTCACTAAAGGGACACTCGTAACCCGGGGATTACCTCTATTTATAATCAATTTGTGCAATTTTCCTGCATGAGCGGAGTATATGATCTTCTGTCTTTTTGTACAATTTGTACTTTGAACCATTTGGTGGTTTTTCAATTCTGGCCTTATAACTTTTATATTTTTATTCTGCCTTTTTATATTTAATTCAAAGCAACTAATATTTCTCCCACCTTCTATTTTCCCCACAACAGCCCTATGATGTGGGTTGGGCTGAGAGAGTAACTGGCCCAAAATCAACCAGCTGGTTTTCAGGCCTAAGTGAGACCTAGAACTCATAATCTCCTGGTATCAGGATTCCGGCAGTTACCCCCATTTAAATCATAAATCTTGAGCCAAACTTCCTTAACATGCTGGCACTGCTTGGGTGTAGCCAACTCTCAGACACATAATTCATTGTCACCCTTGACCCTAGTTTCCCCCCTATCCCCTGGTTCTATCATAATTCATATTCTCCAATGGGACACATCCATAGCCAAGAGTCATCAATTATGCTCTCCAGTTAGAATTTTGCGTGGCAGAAAGTTCGGTCTCTTTGAAAACATTTATGGAATGCAGTTTCGGTTTTGCAAGCTGCTGCACTGCTCTCCCCTCCCTTTCTGTGGGAAACTCTAAAAAGACCAGAGAAATATTTTATGAGTTGACACCTGGTTTCTATGCCAGCACCTTCTTTAACAGATGAACAGAGTTGGATTGAGAGTTGAAGGATCTGTACAGTGGTGTCAGCCTCCAAAAATCCTTCTTCTGCTTGTTCTCTTTCCAGCTGCCATAGAAACGGGGGGAATAATTGGGCTTCATGGGGGGAAGGGTGCTGGAAGATGAAGTTGGCATATTGCAAAAATTGGGATGCTATCTTGATTATGCTTACTTGCTTACTACGCAAATGTAGCCTCTTATCTCTCTAGGCAAATGTCAACAGTCTTGACATACCAGATGTGTGAAATGCCACCTGAAGATGCACCCACATGACATTATACACACCTCAGACTGGATGGCCAGTTTGAACTATTGGGGGTGGGAACATGGGATAATTTTCTACATGTGATTATTGCGCCTATTGCCTCAGATCTTGTATTTCTTTTGATGCTACCACTTCAAATTCAGTAAAACTCCTTTTCTCTATAACAATGGAGCCTAAAGTTTTCTTTCTTGGATTTTGAATGGAGCTACACCTGACATTATACAAGATCTCTGTTTTTACCAGCCCACCTGGAAATTTACTTTTTTTATCTTCTGAGGGGGTCTAAAAACAATGTCTAACTCAGCCAGCAATTAAGAAGATCTGGGGGCTGCTGGAAATACAGCTTTTCAATACTCAAGAGGAGGCTGAGTTGCTGGTGGGGTTGCACATTGAGGAGAAACCGGTGGTCCAACCCAAATGGTCTCTGGGAGTCGGATGGAAATTGCCAGAAGAAACCCCCTCTGGGGTGTTGACTGCCAGACATTGGCGTGGAGAAGCTGAGTAGCAGGAGGAAAACCAAAAAGATCTGCTGACCCAAGCTTTGCATCTGTTTAGTGAGGCCATGGAGGGTCGCAGAGCTGAAGAAAGGTATGAATTGCTGACCTGTAAAGAGCCTGGGGGAGAGAGGAAGGAGGCAGAAGCAATTGGAGCTCTGCTGGCCATTCCCATAACTCAGCCCAGCCCAGCTCAAACAGCTGCCATAGCCCAAGCGCCCCCTGGGGGGGGGGAACAGCCCCACTGAGACGCCACATTCCAAAAGTTCCTCTACTGGAAGTAAAATACAGAGGGGATCCCAAGGAATTGGGATTCTTCCTAGTTTGGAACCCTATGGAGGAATATGGTGATGATTTCACCTCAGAGGCAGTTAAGGTGAGATGTGTCACCATAGTATTAGAGGGGACCACAGCAAAATGGATGGTCACCCTGCATAATGATGTCTCTCAATTGAGGAACTACTACCTGTTTATGGCAGCCTTGCGCACACGTTTTGAAGATCCTCTAGCTGAATGCAAGGCTAGAATTAGGATGAAAACCATAAATCAGGAGCGAAGATCTGTGGCTGAACACACCCAGGAATTCAGAGAGCTGGTATGCCATATACGAGCGTGGTCCCAAGAAGCCCTGATAGACGCTTTCAAGGATGGGCTGAATGAAGATGTTTATCAAAGCTGTATCTCCAGTAGAGATCTTAGAGACTTACAGCTCTGGTACATGTTGGTTGCAGATGTGGAAATTGATTTAAATAGAAACAGATGCAGGGGTGGTCCCAGCTGGAGCAAGCCCTTTCCTAGCAACCCCCGAGAGACCCCTAAAGTTCAAAAGGGTGGATCAGCTATGAAACCCAAAACCATAGTTTGCTTCCGATGTAGGAAGGAAGGTCACTGAGCTGCAGATTGCCATGCTAAGCTGGATACAAAGGGGACACTGGCAGGAAGGAAAAAAGTTGAAAAAATCCCAGCCAAGCTGCACAAAATAGCCCTGAAAGCAGTGGAGGTCGTTGAGTACGGTCCTCCAAGAAGAGGGGAACTCCGATCCCTTCTGGTGAAACTGAATCCGACTCCCGATGATGATCCACTGGTAAGTCCTCAAAAGGGTCCCATGACCATCCCAGTAGAATTAAGGGTGCCCATCTCTGGCACCAGGGGAGAATGTTGGCCCTGATGGTCTCTGGGTGTACTAGATGTGTAATTACCCCAGAAGTTGTGGAGAAATTGGAACTGAGGTTAAGAACTTTAAAAACTCCCATAGCCTTTTGCCAACTAGATGGATCGGTAGCTGGGGGTGACCCTGCTTATTTTATAATGGAGCCAATGGAAATGTCTATGGGAAGACATTGAAAGACTTGTTGTTTTATTGTGGCCCCTGGGATGGAGCGCCTCTTATTACTTGGATTGCCCTGGCTTAGGAAATGGAATCCCCAAGTGAACTGGAGGAAAGAGCTGCTGCGCATATGCATTGATCAACCACCAGAAGGGGAGAAGCCGTCTCTAGTAAGGCCCCAGAATTCCACGGAGTGGGCGTCGATGGCTAGCGAATGCATTGTGGGGGAGGAAAAAAATCCCTGAAGAATATTGGGACCTAAGGGAGGTTTTTTAGCAAGAAAGCATCAAATGCACTCTCCCCTCATCACTCCACAGATTGCAGCATTGAGATTCTGCCAGGGGTGAAGCTCCCTAAGCCTAAATTATATTCGATGACACCGCAAGAATTAGAGGAATTGTGTTTGTTCATTGATAAGAACCTTGAGCAAGGTTTCATCCAGCCTGCCAGGCCTCAAGTGGCAGCTCCATTGTTGTTCTGAGAAAAGAAAGATAGCTCTCTTAGCTTATGTGTTGACTACCGGAATCTGAATGCAATATGCCTAGAAAATGTTTACCCACTCCCCTTAATGAAGGACATGTTAGCTCACCTTGCCAAGGAAATTTTTTTCACCAAGCTTGATTTAAGAGAAGTGTACTACTGAGTCCAAATTAAGGAAGGAGATGAATGGAAAACTGCATTCAATTGCCCTTTGGGTTGTTTCCAATTCAATGTTCTCCTGTTTGGTCTGCAAGGAGCCCCTGCCGTATTCATGCAGCTGATAAATGAGGTGATGCATGAACATTTATACAAAGAGGTGTCAGTTTATCTTGACAACATCCTTATCTATTCAGAGACCTGGGAGGAGCATATGAAATTAGTGCGGTGAGTTCTGAAAAAACTTCAGGCGGCTGAACTGTATGCTAAATTGTCCAAGTGTGAATTTCACCAAGAGAAAATGGACTATTTGGGTAACCACATATCGCATGAAGGGATAGAGATGGACCTGGAAAAAGTCTGGGCCATTTTGGAATGGGCTCCTCCTCGCACCAGAAAATAACTGCAGAGTTTTGGAATGGGATGCTACTATTCATGGAATGGGAAGGTTCATACATTACATTAAACCATGGTTGTCTCTACTGAATAAATCGCACTTGCCATAAACTATGGCACAAAGTGCTTATACCATAAATCATGGTTTCAAAACCGTCAACAATTTTTTTTACAAAACAAGCCATTTTGAGGATTTACACAATGTTTATATTAAACCTGTCCCACAGACAAAATGGTTGGAGCTCTGAAAATTACTTCTACAGGCAAAAGAAAGAAAACAAGCCACTGTAGATACTCATTACTTCCCTTCAGTGCAATTCTCATTATCGAGCCAGTACGATGCACTTCCCACAATTTAGACTTCAAATGAACCCAGCCAATTATAACTGGTAGAAATGTGCTAAACATAATCTAAATATCTGCAAAGTATCTGGTAGTTTTTGAACAATAGGGATTCATAGGTCAGAAAAAGAAAGGAGACCATGCTGATATATGTCATAGAACAGAAGAGAAAAGGAAAATTATTCAATAATTTTTGTAGGAATCTAAATAGTCAGGAAAACATAAAAATGTTAAAGAATATTTGTATAAGAAAGAGTTAAGCAAAACCGAAGAGATAAAAAATGATGTTAAATGAAAAAATAACGATGATGGAAATGGTGGAGGTGGGATAAAAACAAAAGAACAATAAAACCCCAGGCCCAGAAGGAATACCTATAGAACTTTATAAAACCCTGCTGATATTTCATTCACAGCTGGTACAGTGAAATCCGCACAAAGTGCAATATAGGTAGTCCTCGACTTATGACCACAATTGAGCACAAAATTTGTTGCCAAGTGAGACATTTGTTAAATGAGTTTTGCCCCATTTTATGACCTTTCTTGCCAGTTAAGTGAATCACTGAGGTTGAATCTGGCTTTCCCCATTGATTTTGCTCTTCAGTAGATTGCAAAAGGTGATCACATGACCCTAAGATACCGCAATCTTCCTAAATATGAATCAATGGCCAAACATCCAAATTTTGATCACATGACCATGGGGATGCAGCACAGTCATAAGTGTGAAAATGATCATAAGTCATTTTTTTCACTTCCACTGTAACTTTGAATAGTCACTAAATGAACTGTTGTAAGTCAAGTATTATCTGTATTATATGAAACAAAACCTCAATAAGTCTGTATAAATCTATTAAAAATACGGCTACTCCTCAACTTACAATAGTTGTTTAGTGACCTTTCAAAGTTACGTTGGCACTGAAAAAAATGACTTTTTCACACTTACAACAGCATCCCCATGATCATGGGATCAAAATTCAGATGCCTAGTAACTGATTCGTATTTATGAAGGTTGCAGTTTCCCAGAGTCATGCAACTGCCTTTTGCAAGCTTCTGACAAGAAAAGTCAATGGGAGAACCAGGTTCACTTAACAACTATGTTATTCTTAACAACTGCAATGATTTACTTAACAGGAGTGGTAAGAAAGATTGTAAAATGGGCAAAATTCACTTAACAAATGTCTCACTTAGCAACAGAAATTTTGGACTCAGTTGAGTAAGTCAAGAACTACCTGCAAAAGACATTCCTCCCATGTAAATGGCTGCTAGTTTATAGCTTTAATTTCTTTTTATTCCAAGTTTTCAATATAATTTTATAGCTTCTTCTAGCCTCTAATGACCAAGTAGTCTTTGACACAAAGGTACAAAGCAACTGCACTGAAGAATTGAAAAAGTTTCCTGGATGACAAGCAAAATGCTTTCAAGGGAAAAAACCAAGGAAGTCCAGTTGCCTTTTGGAAAAAGCAACTTTGGAACAACTATAGGGTTAGCTGATTGAGAATCTCCAAGACAGGGAGTTATTGATTTACAATAGTTCATTTAGTGAGCACTTGAAATTACACTAGTACTGAAAAAACTAGTACTTATGACCATTTTTCATACTTACAACCACTGCAGAGGTAGAATCACCTCAAAAAAGTGAGGTTGTATGCCACTATGCCAAGTGGCAGAACCAATTTTTCACTGGTTCTTCTGAAAGCCCAAAATATACTAAACATCACTCATGAATGTGTGTACAGGTAATCCTCAAGTTACGAATGTAATGGAGCTTGCCAATTGTATTTGTAATGAATCTGAAGATTCATTGGGGTAAATCACATCAAATGAACATGATCACTTCCTTTCACCCACACATTTGCTAATCAAATGCACATAATCAAATGTTATGGCTCCCCCTTCAGAGTTCAAACAACACAAAACCAAAAGCAGCCGTTCCAAAACTTAAATCCAACAGAAAGGAGTCTTACAAGATAACGGCTGTCATAATTTATATTCCACAGCAATAATACACGCTCTGTTCAGCAAAACAGTCCTGGCACAAATTCTCGAACCTCAGAGCCTCTGTTGAAAACCTCTTCACGCAATCAGACACTTTGTTCCTGACAATCTTCCCCCACACAGCTGTGTCCTTTTATGCTCCTTGAGGCAACGTGCTAATTACTGACTCGCCCTCCTCCTTCTAACTGAGTTTGCCTCCGTAAACCACCTAGATGGGCGTGTCAATCTCCCCTAAATCAATGTCTGGCTTGATGCCTCCTCACAGCTTGACGTTTCAGCCTCCTTCTGGTTCTGGCATCAAGCCACGATCTTTCAGCTTCCTCGCTCGACTCTTCTGACTCATTTTGTGGATCAATTGCTGGCATGAATGAGGTCGAGTGTTCAGGCGAAGAGTGTCTGTGTGATAACCTCTCATCCCCCTGGCTCACATCTGTGTCTTCTAATAATTCAGACTCCAAATTCTCAGCAGGCTCCAGCCTTTCATCCTCAGAGTCATCAGAGTCAAAACTCACAGCAGGATCGATCCTTTCAGTCACAACAGGTCATTAAGTGCACATGAGAAATCTTAGGGTGGAGAAGGCTATGGGGGTGTGTGGCTAGCTTCAGAACACCCAAGGTCTCCCTTGACCCACAGAGATACCTCATGCTCCCTCCTCTGGGGTCCCTACAATTGCTCCTCCCATCCTATTACGCCGGTTCCCTTACCTTGTGAAGATCTAGTGAGCTGTCTCTTCTCCAGCCCCTCTGCCGTGGTTTCCTTTCCTGTTTCCAGTTTCAGTAAGAAAAGCATTTGCAAGCTAATGGGAGGCTTAAGTAAAGTGATTTCACTGCTCCAAAGTCTTGTCAACTTGCAAATGCTCTTGTATTGATCTGAAACAAGTCTTGGTTTGCTGAGAACAGAGGCCTGAAGTAGTGCGTGTTCACACAAGATCAGTAGATTTCATAGATCAATTCTCTGTGAATGCACAAGAGCAGGCAAAGGAATTGACAGCTCCTTAGACTGTCACAAGATAAATGAGTCTCCACAGGCCCACTAATCTCGTACTACCTTAGGCCTCTGTTCTTGGCGAACCCAGGCCTGCATGAGATCTAAGACAAAAGGCTTTGCAAACGGAGAGGCCTTCCCTCCATTTGCAAAGCCTTTTGCCACAGATCTCATGCAGGCCTCTGTTCTCTGTGAACCAAGGCTAAAGTAATGCGAGATCACTGGGCCTGTGGAGTTTCATTTATCTTGCGATAATCTAGTGAGCAGTTGATTCCTTTGCCTGTTCCAGTGCATTCACAGAGAATTGATCTACGAATTTACTGATCTCACGTGAACTTGCACTACTTTAAGCCTCTGCTCTCCACGAATGCACCTGAGTAGGCAAGGAACCGACAACTTGCTAGATTGTCTCAAGGTAAGTCTCCACAGGCCCAGTCCTGTGGAGACCTGGGAGTGGGAGAATAGGCAGGGCAAATGTTCATAAGTGTGAACAACTGCCATGGTGCTGTAACATTTATAACTATGGGACTGTGTTGTATGTATTTTGGGGGGTTATGTCATGATTTTGAATGGTTGCTAATTGAACTGTTGAAATTCAAGGATTACCTGTACATCATGTAAATTCTATTCTGCGTAAGACAGTGTACATGCCTTGAAATCCCCAGCCTTGGAAGAACTTTACAAAGTAAATTAAGGCAAAACTTAAAATAATTGGCATTAAGCCATCCAGTGAAATCAAGTGGTAATTTGACCCCAAGTTTCCACATTATTGATTGGTTCAACTCAGAAACGGAAAATTTGGTGTTTTACACCACATATTTCATTACCTCAGGCTGGATGTGGTTGGTGCAGTGACAGAGAAGGCACCACTGCTTAGAGTGGACCCACTCTAAACTCATTGTCTTTTATTCCATATTTAATCTCTTGTAATTTTAATATGCTTTTATTTTTTAAATAGTTTTTATATCTCTATTTTTATTACATTTCAAGCAGCCCAGAGTCATCCCAAACAATAAGATAAGAGGCATATAAATTTAATAAATAAACAAACCTCTTGCCATTGGCCATGCTGACTGGGACTGGCATATATAAAAATTCAAAATGTCCAGAAAGCTTATGACAGCTTTAGGCTATTATGCCAGAAAGAACTTTTTTAAATGCTTTATAAAGGAACAAAACTTACCACTTAAAGAAACAGTATTAGCTATAAAGGCTACATATGCTTAAAAATATTTCAGAAGACATAAAGGTTATACTTGTCAGGGATTGTTAGCCATGTCAGTTATTACAGAGCATAATTATGTTATTTATAATCAACCATAGTTAGCTCTAGATTGCAGGACAAAGCTGGAAAGCTTTGCATTTCAGTTCAGAACTTCCCAAAACAATGTTTTCTACTGTAGGAAGTAGAACATTTTGGTTTAAATGAATAGGAATGTGGGGTTCTTTATCCAGTGAAAGTCACTTTTCAGAAAAACAACTCATATCCTTTGGGAATTTGGGGCAAAACCTTTCAAAGGCTTAATCATAATGCCACATAATATAGTCAACATGAAGCTATGCTTTTACTCAAATACCCACCATAATTAACTGATACAACACAGCTTATCCTTAATGCAGATTATGACACTGTACTAGACTTACTCACATTATAGATATTTTTCTTACTGTTTTTCCATAATTTCTTGCATAGTCCAACCACTACTCTGGACACTGTGGTTCAGAACATCCAAAATATTCTTATCAGGATTTATCAGAACTATTTAAATTTGTGCAAAAGTATCAGACTCTGTTCTGCTTGCCTCTATTTATTTTAGGAGTAAGGAAGCTTTCCAAACCCAGAATTGAAGAATCTGGATTTTCCCAGCGAACAAATGAAACCTTGGTATGTTCAGCATGATAAATATGTGCAGAATCAAGACAATTAGTAAGCAAAATATGGTAGTACTAAAAAATGCAATTTCATGCCTCTTATTATATGTCATTATATTTTGGGACCTCTGTGTTAGAAATGTCAATTTTATGTTGCAAAATGAGAACTATTTTTAGAGTACGAAATATGGAAGATTGTAATGAGATTTTGTTTAATGGTTCAAATGATTCTGCAAGAAAGAGCGTTGATCATACCTGAGACACATCTAGTTGTATGGGAGGAGAATTCAAAGCGTGGGCTGTCTCCCGCTTCCCTGCTTAAAGACAGAGTCAATCAAAGTTTAGCCCAGCCCCCTTTCCACTGCACATGCCCAGTTTTTGATGAAGGCTGACGATTGACTTGGAGAGTTCTTGGTTTTGTTTCTTGACCGTTCCGTGCTCGGGACTAACTATCTAAGGGTGGAATTTGGATTCTCCTCCTGTACAACTAGAAGATACATCTCAGGTAAGACCAACGCTCTTTCTCAATTGTACGGGTTGGAGAATCCAAAGTGTGGGATGTACCCAAACTAATTGTCCTGAGGGTGGGCCAACTCGTCCCGAGCCCCCATCTCCATGTGAACTCTTTGTAGCACCCTTCTTCCAAAGGATACTTCCACTGATGCAAATGTATTCAGTTTATAATTTCTGATGAATGGAGATGGCGATGACCATGTTGCTGCCCTACAGATCTCTTCAATCAAGGCCTGTGTGTTCCATGCCACTGATGAGGCTGCACTCCTGGTTGAATATATCGTTATGTTACCCGGCAACTGCAATGATTGGCTTTCATAAGCTTTTGTGATACATGTCCTGATCCATCTGCCTATGGTTGATGGTGAAACCTTTTGTCCCAACAAGCTTGGTCTAAATGAAATGAACAATGCCTCCATTTTTCTAATGAGCCTTGTTCTCTTAATATAAATGTGTATAGCTCTCCTTACATCCAAGGAGTGCCATTTCCTTTCTAGGCTATGGACCAGTTCCAGGCAGAAATCTGGTAGTACTAACTCCTGTGCTCTATGGAACGTAGAATTGATCTTTGGGATAAAGGTCGGGTCTAATCTTAATACTACCCTGTCCGGGTGGACTATACAGAGGTCCTCCCTCATGGATAATGCTGCCAACTCTGATATTCTTCTGGCTGATGTAATGGCTATTAGGAAGGCTACCTTAAGGGTGAGGGTAATCCTACTGACCTCAGCGGTTCAAAGGGCTCAGTCATGAGTGCCCTTAGCACCCTTGTCAAGTCCCAAGTAGGGTACCTGTGTATCACTGGTGGCTTTAGATTGGTTGCTCCCCTGATGAACGTGCGGATTAGGGGATGTCGTGAGAAGGACTCCCGAGGTCCTGCAACCCAACTGTGAAGCTACTTGCCTCCGTAAGGTGTTAGGGTTTAAACCCTTCTCCAGGCTGGAGAAAATCCAGCACCTGAGTAACACTGTGATTGGATCTATTTGTTTCTTGGAACACCAGATTCCAAATGGTCTCCAAGTAGCATCATAAATTCTGTTGGTTGATGGTCTCCTGAATGCCTGGAGTGCCTGTATTACCTTGTCTGAACACTCAACACTTTAGCATGGCCCTCTCAAGTGCCATACTGTTAGTTGAAGCCATTGTGGCTCTGGGTGTCGTATGGCTCCCTGACTCAGCTCTACCTTGTCTGGGGGAATTCTCCATGGTCTGGATACCGACAGATCTACCAGATCCACGTACCAAGACCTCCTGGGCCAGTGAGGTGCTACCATTAAAACCTCCGCCCCCTCTTCTATCACTTTCTTGATTACCCTTGGTACCAATGGGAGTGGGGGAAATGCATAGAGCAAACTCTTTGGCCATGCTCCTCGGAGCGCATTGGTTCCTTCTGCTCCCTGCGTTGGGAATCTCGGGAGTTGTACATTTGCTGGCATCGCAAACAGGTCCAGGACTGCTCTCCCAAATCTGCGCGACAGTTCCCTGAACATGTCCAGGTGTAGGCACCACTCTGAGTGGTCGATCGTTGTTCTTCTGAGCCAATCTGCCTGAACATTTTCCATTCCTGATATGTGTTCTGCCCTGATCTATAGAAGGCGTTTCTCCGCCCAGTGGCGCAATCACTCTGCTTCTTGCATGAGTGCTAGGGAGTGAGTACCCCCCTGCCTGTTGATATGAACCTTGGTGGTCACGTTGTCTGTCAGGATCAACACATGCTGTCCCACTATCACTGACCTGAAGGCCCTTAGAGCCAGGTGAGATGCCCTGAGCTCCAACCAGTTGTTGTTGTTCTTGAGGTCTGACTGAGACCACTGACCCTGTGTAATCTGGTTCTGACTGTGGCCCCCCCAGCCTACTAAACTTGCATCTGTTGTGATAGTCAGTTGGGTGGGTTCCTTGAACCCACAGCCCCTCATCACTGCCTGTGATCTCCACCACTGGAGTGACTGCTTCACTCGGGGGGGACTTGCCTTGGTTCCTGTATTGCCCTTGCTTGCTCTCTGGTAAGGTAATAGAAACCACTGCAAGGTCCTTGCGTGCAGTCTGGCCCAAGGTACTATCGAGATGCACGATATCATCTTCCCTAATATTTGTGACAGCAAGTCCAGGGTCACCCCTGGGGCTGTGCTCACTTGATTTATTGATGACCTTATGCTGTCCTGTCTTCCCCATGACAGGAAAATCTGACAGAAGTTGGTGTCTATTACAGCTCCTAAGTGTTGTAAACGCCTTGTCGGTTCTAAGTGGCTCTTCGAAATTCACCGAAAAGCCATGTTCTTGTAATGTTTGTATTGTGATTTCTAGATTGTTCTTTGCTCTTAGAGTCGATGTTAACTGTATTAATATGTCATTCAAGTAGCACTGGATCCCTATGGGCTTTGTCCTGAGGGAGGCTGCTACTGTTGCCAGTACCTTGGTGAAAGTCCTTGGTGCTGAGGACAGACCGAATGGTAGAGCTCTGTACTGGTAGTGTCTCCCTGCATAACAAAACCGGTTTGAGCCTCTTCGGCAACGGACCAAAATCCGCGATCATGCACGGTTTCGATCCATGTTCGCCGCCGGAGCGCCCCGAGCCGGCTGGTTTCGGGGCTAATCCACCCCATTAGAGCTGGTGAAGAGGGGGGAGACTGCCAGCAGGATCGAGGAGAGCCGCATCTCTTCTCCCCAGCTAGCCACAACTCCCTTTCCCGAAGGCGGTTGTAGTGGTGGTCAGAAATGGCCACCTCAAAGAAGAACTCGACCAGAAAAGAAAGTGCAGGAGGAAGATAAGAAGAGAAAGTTTTGGCTGACCAGGTTAAACTGAAAAAGCAACAACGTAAGGTACCCTGGAATTTAAACTATAAAAATAACATTATTTCCAAAGAAGATTTTGAAGCAGCGAAGGAGAGAGGGAAGGGAAAGGATTTGGGTTGGTTTTTTTCTTCCTCCCTTCCTTATACTGATAACTAAGAGACTTAATTAAGAAATTGACAAAAAACTACCTTGATATTATTAGGCATTTAAGCTGAAAATAAAAGGTCAAAGGGATAATAAAGCTTTTTGGATATTTAAAAACTTTTAAAAGCAGGAAGGGAGAGAAAAAGAATAAAAGGGCAGGATCTGGAAAATGGAGGAGACTGCCTGGAACTAAAAGGAATTTAGAGTGAAACCTTAACAAGATTCCTAAAAGATACACTTCAACTGAAACTTGGTAACAAAATAATAGAACCCCAGGAAGAGAAAGTGGAAAAAAGAAGCAAAAAGAAACAGCTTTGGATTATTTGGTGATTATTGGATTTTTGGCTATTTAAATGACTAAAATCAATTGGGTGGTTGTTTAATAGTGTTTAAAATGGCACCACTTCTAGAAGAACTAAAAATGGAACTTAAAAAGTATAAAGAAGATGCACAAGAAGGGAAAGGTTCTTTTGGCTTCATATGTCAACTCTTACAAATGGAGATCTGGAACTATGAGAAACAACAAGAAACACTTATAGAACAAGAAGATCTGGACAAAGAAGAAGCCTTCTTTAATGATCAAGTAATGTTATGTGGGGGGGAGGAAGGGGGAAAGAGAGTGAAAAGTCTAAGATTTGAAAAAAAAACAACGAAAAAAAGAATACTTGGAAAAATAATTACAATATTAGAAAGCAACAGAAGAGGGGATCACAGAAAAGAGAAGTAGAAGTAGAAAGACAAGGGGAAAAAGGGAGAGGGAGAAGGGGGGAAGAAGGAAAGGCAAAGAAGTTATAAAAGACAGAAACAAGATATAAAGGAACAGGGAAAATGTATAAGGATTGAAAATATAAGCCTATTTAGAGGTAATGGGTGAAAATTTAATTGAAAAAGGGATTCTGCAAAGGTACATAAGATAGTATTGTTGTATTAGAAATAGAAATAATTTTTAGAAAATATGATGACTAAAATGATGGATAAAATATTTATTGTAATATAGTTAATAAATGAAAAGAAAGTGAGAGAATGAAATTAGGAAAGAATGGGAACATTTTAATTATTATTAATGATTTATAAAAATATAAGTGAAGAGAAATATGGAAAAAAAGAATTATGGAAAGTTTATAAGTGTTCACAAAGAAGTATGATATTCAATTGAAAAAAAAAGATGTTAAGATTTTAATGAATATTAACGATAAAATTGCATTGGAATGGAATGAATGTTTTATTTACATACATATATAACTTTTTAAGAATATAGTGTGTACTTTAAGAATGTACCAAGCAGAATTCGATTGGAAGTTATGTATTATATTGATTGCTTAATCTTAAAGGTATAAATTGAAGTTTAAATAAGAGTTGAATAGATAAAATTAAAAGATATAAAGAGGTCATACTCCAATTAGTAACTACAGGGGAAAATTTTGTTTAATGAGAAAATATAATATGAAATTGAAATAGGACAGACAAAAAGTATAAATATAATGATTCGAATTGAGACATGAGATAATTAAAAATAAAGTTGAGAAAATCAAGGGAGTGGAAAACCTATGTAGAGAATTGTTTGTGGGGTGAGGGACATAAATCTCCAAAGGCACTTGCTCGCCAAGCCTAACCTTATGCTGCAGACAGCATTAGATGAAGCCCTAGCCACATAAACCTCAAACAAATCTATGGTGGCAATTCAAAAAGCTATCAGCCATGTTCACACAGAGCTGTCACCATGCATCAAGACAGAACCGTGTGAAGAATCAACTGACGAGGATGATGAGGTTTGCCACCTCTGATCAACAAAAAAGAGGACTGCCAAAACAGAAGAGTCGGACTGTGTACGCTGGGTGCAGCGGTAACCACCCAAGATCGGTGTACAGATTTAAAGATGTCATTTGCCAGAGGTATGACAGAAAGGGGCACTTGGCAAGGGCCTGTCACGTCAGTCAACCTGCTACCTACCACGCAAACCAGCCTGCCAACCAGTTGGGTCCCAAGAAGCCATAACCCCGGAAACCCCAGCAGGGTGAAGAACACTATGCGGAGCCCAAGAACACATATCAAAGAACCATCAGGCAAATGAGTTCACCACAAGCAAGTAAAATCCATGTCACGGTCCTCATTGAGAGTTTACCGTGCAGCATGGAAGTAGACACTGGGTCTATGTCAATTGTTTCCTGGGCAATGATTAAAAAAGTAGTGCCAGGAATCACTAAAAAACAGCTGAAGTACCAGCATATTCAATTGAAGGACTATCAAAGGAACTGCATCCCTGTCATAGGGAGCGAAATCTTTCAAATAGTGTTCAAAAATTTTGTGGGGCCTCTGAAGCTGACCATAGTGGACAGCAACCTGCCAAGCCTGCTCAGCCTGGATTGATTTGCATCCCTTGGCCTGGGGGCGACTGGTGTTCATGCCGTCCATGTTGACAGCGTTGAAGGGCTGATCCAGGAGTTCACGGATGTTTTCGATGGGAGTTTGGGCAAGTATACAGGGACCCCCGTCTCCTTCAACGTCGACCCCCAAGGTCCCCCCATAAGGATGAAGCCACGCAGGGTCCCTTTTGCCTTACGGCCCAAAATAGACAGTCAACTAGATAAATTAATTGCCCAAGGGGGTTTGGAGCCGATAGACCATGTAAAGCGGGAGACACCCATAGTAACACCAGTCAAACCAGATGGCTCAGTCTGCATCTGTGCGGACTACAAATGCACGATTAACAAGGCATTACAGCAGAATACCTGTTGCATACCTGTCGTGCAACATTCTCTCAGCAAGGGAAAGACTTTTGCAAAATTAGATCTTGCACAGGTATATAGACAGCTACTGGTGGATGATGCCACAGTGGAAGCACAAACTATTGTAACCCACCAGGGGGCTTTTAAATGCCACAGATTCGCCATCAGTGTGGCATCAGAACTATTCCAAAGCCTCATGAAACGCCTTTTACAAGGCATTCCAGGGGTCGTGCCATATTTTGATGACACCCTAGTCTCAGCTAACTACAACAAGGAACTCCTTGACTGACTAAGAATAGACCTTAGTAGGTTCCAAAAGGAGGGTCTTCAAACTTAGCAAGTTTAAGACTTGTGGACTTCAACTCCCAGAATTCCTGAGCTAACATGACTAGAGGAGGAATTCTGGGAGTTGAAGTCCACAAGTCTTAAAGCTGTCAAGTTTGAAGACTCCTGGACTAAAGGTTAAAAAGCAAAAGTGCCAGATAGCGGTATCCCAGGTTGAATTTTTGGGTTACTTGATAGATGGCTCAGGACTGCATCCCACTAAAGACAAGGTCAGAACCATTCAAGAAGCTCCCACTCCCAGAAACCAAACAGAACTCCAGGCATTCCTGAGACTGTTGAATTTTTACAGTGTGTTTCCGCCACAGAAGGCCAAACCACTGCACCAACTTCTGGGTAAAAAGGAAAGATGGACCTGGGGCTGAAAGGAGGTTGCCGCATTGCTGCTGTTAAAAAACTTTTATCATCCAAAAGTATTTTAATGCAATATAATGAGACTCTTCCAGTCATGCTCAAATGTGATGTCTCCCCGTTTGGCGTCGGGGCCATCCTCAGCCATTGAATCCCGAATGGGGTTGAGGCCCAATTGCTTTTTATTGTCAGCAGGACATTGTCGGCAGCTGAACAGAACTACAGCCTGCTGGACAAAGGGGTGCTGGCTGCAGTTGGGGGGGGGGAAGTGTTTTCATGAGTAGTTCTATGGCAGGCAATTCGAACTGATAACTGACCATAAACTTCTCCTGGACCTGCTTGCTGGGGGACCACCCAACACCAAAACATTTTGTCACTGCGCATGATGTGATGGACAATCTTTCTGGTGGCCTACAACTACCAACTAGTTCACCGACCTGGCAAATCCCTGGGCCATGCCAATGCTCTCTGCCGATGCCTGCTTCCAGCGATTGTGGAAGACCCAGCACCTGTCGCACCCATACTCCTCATTGAGGAGTTTGCTTCCAGCCCCATTACGGTGGCTGAAATAGCAAGACACACTGCCAAGGACAAAACCTTGGCCCAAATACTCATCTGGGTATGGAAGGGGTGGCCAAAGCGGCCAGTCGGTGTGGACTTAGAGCCATTTCAAACTTGGCAACACGAGCTATCTGCCCAAAAGGGTTGTTTGGTATGTGGGGATCACGTGATAGTACCACCAAAACTAAGGAGACCAATATTAGAGATCCTATACCTGAGTCATCCTGGCATAGTAAGGATGAAGGCACTAGCCAGAAGTTACGTGTGGTGGCCAAACATGGACAGGAAAATAGCTGAGTGGATTGCCATATGTAAACCATGTCAGGAATCCAGACTAGCACCCCCCTCTACCCTGGCGCATGAATGGGAGACACCAAAAGCACCCTGGTCAAGCGTGCACATAGATTTTGCAGGGCCAGTCCAAGGCCAAACATTCATGGTAATAGTGGAGGCTTAGTCAAATTGGCTAGAAATAGTACTCATGTCCTCAACCACAGCTAAGGCAGTCATTAGGATATTAAGAAAGCTGTTTTCAATATACGGCCAACAGATGTCCTAGTATCAGATAATGGGCCCCAGTTTACAGCCACTCAATTCAAACTCTTTAGGTGAACAGAGGATCCACCATGCCCTGGTTGCGCCGTTTCACCCCAGCAGTAATGGGCAGGCGGAAAGAATGGTGCGATCAACCAAGGAGGCACTATCAAGAATGGGCCCAGGGGATTGGCAAGCGTGGATTGATAAATTATTTTTAGTCCAACATCTAGCGTCACCACAAATCGAAGCCCATGTGAGCTTTTAATGGATCACTGGCTAAGGACAGAGCCAGACCAGCTACACCCTTACTAAGCAGCAGAAACACCCACCAACTCAACCAGCCAGCTCCAGTCATTTAATGTAGGGGGTTTAGTCTATGCCCACAACTAGGCCGGGGTTGCTCTCTGGGTCCCGCTCATATAGAGTAGAGTTAGAGGATGGTCGACTATGGCAAAGGCACATCAACCAATTCTGAGGCCGGTTGGGTATCTCAGTTCACCGGCACAAACACAAAATAACAAAAAATAAAAACACCACACTAGAAAATAATAAAAGTCCCAAAATCCCTCCAGGAGTACACATGACCCTAAATGACTGATGGGTGCATGCACCAGGGTCAAGTTCCAGGCAATTCCATTGGCTAACCCAGGAGCAGCAGTTGCCTCGACTGACCTGACTGCTGCTCCAACTGAACTGCGCAGGTCGGAGCAAGCTCACTGCTGGCTCGCCTACCTGTGTGACTATGTCAGCTAACCATCTTCTGATTGGTCAATGTCCTGTCTAGTGAAGCCAAGGAATAAAGACTTCACTCAGGTCCATCACCAAGACATGAAAATAGTTTGTTTTCATTGGCTAAGCCATCTGACAGCTCCTTATAAAAGGGCAAGCTGTCAGACAGGCTGTGGCTGGGTTTTGCTGATGTAATAAAGAGTTTGAAGTCGAAGATCTGCCTCTGCCTCTTCAATCAGCCCACTATCTAACAACAATGACAATAAAGGTCATAAAATGGGCAAAACATATTTAACAACTGTCTCATTTAGAAACAGAAATTTTGAATTCAATTATGGTCATAAGTAGAGGACTACCTATACAAATGAAGAAAGAAAAAGTTTGTATCATTCACATTTTATGGAAAATCCAAAACATATACTGAACTAATTTACACATTCACAATAAAAAATGGTAATAAAATCAGACCGATCATGTGGATGCCTTGACTTACAACTATTATAACTTACAACTGAAATTGTAGGCTATAGGTCAAAGACTACCTGTATAGATCAAAACTTAACTTTGAAAGAGTACATTTATTTCTTGTCTAATCATTAATCTTGCCCAAAGAATCATTAGTTTTATTCACATGTATTTATTTATAATTTTAAGAGACTGGGGCATTATAAAATTTTAGAATGGGCGTTGTTTACCTGAACGCCACTTTTCCTTGTAGGCAAGACAGGTCAGGATGGGTGGCACTCTTCCTTATTCTGTTTAGGACTGAGTCTGTGCAAAAGGCTTATTAGCCTAGCTCCACCCACTCTGGGTAACTCCTCCCCTGTTTATGTGAAGTCAGACAGACTGGATTGCCTCTAAGAAAGGAGAAAGAAAAAACAAGAACATTAGCAGGACACCCCCCCCCCCAGGTCCCATGAAAGGAAACTACCCCTAGGGTGGGGCTGACCTGGCTTGCCTACAAGGAAAAGTGGCATTCAGGTAAACAATGCCAATTTTCCCTTGTAAGGCTGTGACAGGTCAGGATGGGACATACCAAAGCAGGGTTGTCCTTGGGAGGGTTAAGACTGGTCCTGGCTGGCACATACCAAAATGACTTGTTGGAGGACCCGTCTACTAAATGCCACATCCTCTGAAGTGAAGGAATCCAGGTGATAGTGACGGATGAAAGGCGAAGGTGAAGTCCAGGCAGCAGACCTGCAGATTTCTTCCACCAACACCTGGGTAGCCCATGCCGTTGTCATAGCCGCACTACAAGTGGAATGGGCTGTAATGCCCCTGGGAATTGACAGGGACCTGCTGAAATGGGCTTGAGCTATGCCTGCCTTGATCCCTCTACTCACAGTAGAGAAAACTTACCCCCCCCCCCAACAAGGAAGGTTGGAATGAGCCAACCAAGACTCCGCCCTGTGGAAAACAGCAGTATGATTAATGTAAGTTTTGTAAAGCTATGCACACTTCCTGAGTGCGCCAAAGTTTCTTCTCCCCAACTCATGGACTGGATGAGGACAGAAATCTGGAAGCACCAGCTCCTGAGCCCTGTGGAAAAGAGTGTTGACCTTCAGAATGAAGGCTGTGACCAATCTTAAAACCACCCAGCGGATGGAAGATGCCGGGGTCAGGGCAAATCGAGAGAGCCACCAACTCCGAAACTCTCCTTGCCGAAGTGGCTGCCAGTAGGAAAGTTATTTTCAGAGTAAGGAGATGAAGACTGGATTGTCGAAGCTCAAACAGAGGTTTTGTGCAGGACTGCAGAACCTTGGTCAGATCCCAAGTGGGGTACCTATGTACCATAGGAGGGCAAAGGTTGGTCACTCCACTGAGGAACCAACGGACTGTAGGGTGCCGAGCCAAAGATTCCACTTCCCACCAGACAAGACCGACAAGATGGCTGACACCTGCCTGCAGAGGGTGTTGGGGAAAAGATCCAGGCCAGCCTGTAAGAATTCCAAGATTGCAGCCACCGAAGCTTGCAGAGGAGAGATGTTGGACTTAACACACCAAGTTGAGAAGGATTGCCAAGTAGCTTCATAAATGCAAATTGTAGAAGGGCGCCTGGAAGCCTGAATGGTTTGGATAACCTTGTTGGAAAGTTGGTGGTTTTTTAAGATGACCCACACAATCATCAAACTGTCAGTTGAAGCCACTGGGGCTCTGGATGAGACAGGGACCCTTGGAGAAGAGATACATCCTCCTGAGGAATCCACCAAGGAGGGATCACTGAAAGGCCCATCAAATCAGCAAACCAATGCCGGTGAAGCCAAAAAGGAGCCACCAATATGATTTTGGTCCTCTCCAACAAGAGCTTTTGAATCACCGCTGGGATCAGTGGCAAAGGTGGAAAGGCGTAGAGAAATCCAGGAGGCCAGCTGCAATGTTAGGCGTTAGTGTCTCCAGCTGCTTGGAAGAAATACCTAGTATAATACCTGGGCCGATATGCATTAAGGGATGAGGCAAATAAATCTACTACTGGCAATCCAAACCGCAGGGAGTTTTGCTGAAATAAGAAAGGATGTAGTTGCCATTTGGAATGGTCAATGGACGTCCTGCTGAGCAAATCTTCCCGTACATTATCAGAACCAGAAATATACTCAGGTCTAATTGACCAAAGATGTCGTTCCGCCCATCTGACCAGGGACTCCACCTGTCATAAGAGAAAAGGACCTGGTACCTCCTTGTCGATTAATATGGGCTTTTGAGACCACATTGTCAGTCATAACCAGATTAGATCCCTCCACCTGGGAGAGAAACTTTCTGAGGGCCCAAACTAACGGCTCTAAGCTCTAACCCATTGATGCTATGAACCTGATCCTGATGTGACCACAATCCTTGAGCCCAGGGGGAACCTGAATGGTGTCCCCAACCATACAAGGAAACCTCAGTGGAAAAGACCAGCAGGATTCCAGCTTGAAAGACTGCCCCTTTGGACATGGCCCTGGACAGCCACCAGTGGAAGGAAAGCCAAAATTTGATTAGACAATGTTACTTTCCTGAGGGAATGACTGGACCCCGCTCTCTGGAAAGGAAGCAAAAATCACTGTAAGGATCTGGCATGTATACTGGCCCAGGGAACAATACCAATACAGGATATCCTTTTCCCCAGAGGCTGAGGAGAAAGTCCAAAGGGACAGAACTCCAGCCATGAATGCCCCTAATCAACCCCTGAAGGCCAACCAGTCACTTCTGGGAGAGAAACCTGACATATCCTAGTAACAGTTATTGCTCCCAAATGAAGGAGGCGAGTAGGAGGAGAGAAATAGCTCTTTTTTCTATTAATAGACAACTCTAGGTCCTGCAGAACTGAAATTGTGACCTCAGACAAGATGAAATGTCATCTAAATAACATGGTAAAAGCACCGGAAAAGTACGGAGGTGCGCTGTTAAGGGGACAGAATCTTGGTGAAACCCCAAGGGGCAGAAGACAACCCAAAGGGGAGAGCCCTGTATTGGAAAAGACGTCCCTGAGGACAAAACCTAAGGAAAAAAACCTCCTGTGGGAGAAACAAATAGGGACTTGTAAATAGGCTTTTGTGAAGTCTACTGATGTGAGGAAGTCCCCCTGCCAAACGCTTTCCAAGATGGAAGCAAAGGAGTGCATTTGAAAATGCCTGTACACAACAAAAGTATTGAGTCGTATCAGATCAAGAATTGTCCTCCACCCCCCACCACCTCCTGAGGCCTTAGGAAAAATGAAAATTCTGGCATGCCATCCAATGACAAGCATGCCATCCCCTGTTGTTGAGGGAAACCTCCCAAATGGCTTTGAGGTCCAGCAAATGCTGGATGGCCGACTCTCTCAGACTCTGCCTCACAGTATCTGTAGATACTGGGCAGGAGAGAAAAATCCTCAGAGGAGTGGAGTAGATTCTAGTGAAAGACCCAATCTAATGGTGGACAGACCCCAGGTGTCTGAAGTAATACCCTCCCATTGGTCAGCCAACCATACTAAACGAATACCAATGGGGATAGACTGTGCACTAGCGCTGACGATTGAATGGGCGACTTCCTCCTCTTTGAAAGGGCCGTTTAGAAGAAAAGTGCTGCCTACTCTTGTCTGAGCAGTCAGGACAAGGTTCTGATTGTTGATAAGCAGGTTTCGAATGCTGGTGGAAAACTGGAAGTTGACTCTCCTCTGAACTGCGGGCATTTGAAATAAGGAGCAGATCAATGTTCCACTCTCTGTAGAAGTGAAGGAAGAATTTCCCTCTTGTCCTAGTTCTCCATCAGAAGGGGCTCAAGGACCTGATCAAAGATCTTATCCCCTAGGACCAGGGCAGACGCCAACTACCCTCTACGTCTGCCATCAGCTTGCCAGTTGTGTAGCCCGCACCTACGCTGGCTGCCACCGAGGAGGCAATGGCCATCATGGCAAATCTGGCGCTAGGCAAGGAGGCACCTGCCATAAATTTCAGTATCCGCCATGATCTTGTTGATGTCCTAGCGGGTACTGACATCTGATGAGGGAATCCCTTCCCGCAGATGCTTCAGTAACTTGAGCGAGGTATTCGTAAAGCAAGAAGCCGCTGTAGAAGCCTGAACAGCCCAGGCAGCGGGCAAATGGGATCGCTGTAGCGACTGTTCCACTTGCTTTTCTGCCTTGAGGACTTCCTCTGGGTCTGAAATGTAGACGAGGAGGTCATCAAAGCAGTAACTATGGGGACCTGAAGGGTCTTGGTAAGTGTTGAAGAACCTGCGATCAGAGGATCCTCCTGTGGCAGGAGCTTCAAGCTGTTTCTTGATAACCTTCAGGAACAGCTTTGGTGATGGGACCACTTCTTTCTTGACTGCAGACTCAGAAAACAGGACCTAACTCCTCCGGAGGGAGTGTGGGTGCTGTTTCCTCATCTGTGTTTATCAACCTCACGGTGTTTCTGGCCTTGAACAACAAGGGACTAAACAAAGAATGATTAAAACAACCCACAAACTGAATCTCGCTGTGAAGGGCTTTCATCCAATGACCTATCAGATTGAGGCTGATCAGGTTCACCCACCAACGATGGAACCACTGAGGCCGCAGGAGCGAGGTCTTCAGCCAACCCAGAAACTGGATCCTGGACAAAGGAGCCTCGTTTTGACAAGAGAGCTTCACTAACCCTGGATCTCCTTTCTGATGAATCAGAAGTTGCAGATGAATGACAGGTAGCTCTCTGCAAGCCTTCTGAGATGCCCTTCCTGATTGCCTGCAAATTAACAGGGACATTCAGATCAGAAGGATCAGTAGGTCTGGCTGCAGGGTCAGTAGAAGTAAAGGAGGTTCCACCCCGTTTACTACACCCACGCTCCTACCAAGGTGCTGGTTCCCCATGAAGATCCTCAGCTTGACCGTAGCCATCCGAAGGAATGGGAGAAGTGCCTCTTCTGGAAACATCAGCGGCCCAAGTTCGGATCCCAGGTTTGGAAGAAGGCCCAGGCTCCTCCAAATCCACTTCACTGATGAGTGATGCTGGAGACGGGGGGTCGTGCAGATGTAGAGCGAAAAGAGGCCTGATGCACCTTGCCTATTTGCTTCTCAATGGCCTGATGGAGCCTGGAAGCATCCCTCTCCTCCGCTCTCAAGGCCTTTTTTATGGGCTGCTTCCCTTTGGTAGAAGCAGCAGGAGCCACCTTTTGAAGTTCTGGTTTCCCTTGGGGCTTCAGCCATCTGGAGCAGCCAGGCCAAATGTGGACTGGGAGTCATGTGTCAGGAGGAGAGTACTCAAAGGGATTTACGAAACCATCTTCAGGGGAAATCTTCTCTATCTCCACACCACCACCACTTTCTTCAGCCCAAAAACATCTCAGTAGAAAGATTTCTCTTCCTACTGGGACTCAAACCCTCCTGGGCTTGTAAGGGCAATATAGAGAGACAAGACCCTGCCAGGAGCCCAAGGGCCCTGGTCTACTTCAGGACAGGGAAACCAATCCCCCACCGGGAAAATTGAAATTTATAGCGCCTACCCTTTGATGTCGTCCACAGCTCCAAAGGCAACTGGTGGTGACCAAAGGCACAGAAGTGGTGGGAAGAAGTCTCCTTGAAATGGATGTCTGAGTCTTCAAAATGGCCACCGGTCATGAGGAGTCTTCAAATTGGCCGCCTTCTTCTTCCCTGGGGAGAGGAATGGATCCTCCCTGGCTTCCGATGCTCTGCCAGGCAGAGAAAGGTAAGAAACTCAAATTCACAAGGCAGCTGCAGGATCCAAGCTGCTGCTGCCACACCGCGGGGTAGAACAATCCTCACAGTGAACAGAGCGTGGTCGCCGCCCATGCTCCTCAAAACAAAATGCCTCCTGGAGAGAAAATCACCTCCTCTTCACCACGGAGTGCCGAAAAACGGCCCTGCAGCTTCCCAGCAATGCCGGAAGCCTCCGCTCTCGCTTTCTGGCCACCTGGCCGATCTCCAATCTGATCTTTGCCCGAAAGGGCTGGAAACGGCTGCTGCAGCCCCTGGGGATCCGGAGCAGTCCTCAGCTGTTTGGCGATCCCACTCATCAGCTGTGCAGTGGAGTGTCAAATTTAAAACCGGGAAGGCAAAAAGGAGGCTTTTTGTAGCAAGAAAGGAACAGAAACAAAAAAAAAAAATTCAAGAAAGGCTGCCTTTGGAAGGAAAGTTCCAAAGGCAGGAGAGGCAATCACACACATCCTATTCTGTTAAGAACTGAACATAAACTTGGGAGGAGTTACCCAGAGTGGGTGGAGCTAGGCTAATAAGCTTTTTGCACAGACTCAGTCCTGAACAGAATAAGGAAGAATGCCACCCATCCTGACCTGTCGCAGCCTTACAAGGGAAAACCACCATGCTAAGCCAAACCATGATTTATAAATTAGAATAGATATTAATTTTATTAATTTCATCTATGAGCTGTGTTTGTATGATAGCTTATAAGCTCATTTATTAGTATTTATTTAATCCAGTTTTCTGAATCCAGCCAACAGAGAGAATTATACACTAATCACATGGGTAGGATTCAGTTTATTTTTTGAACAACATATCTGTGGACTGCAGAAACAGCTAAGCTTCTAAAACTTTCTTATGTCTGCAACAAAGTACCTCCATGTTGTTTTCTGGTCAACTGGACACTGGTCCCAGTCCTAACCTAAATATATTGGGCAACTGAATACACTGTGAGCATTTTCTGTATTAACTAAAGAAAATTTTATATAATCATGATTTACTGAGTCCACACAACATGCTAAGTCAAAACCAAATAATAGTAATCAAAGTATTTTACAAATACATGGAAGGCACATCAAACTCTATAGCTACAATTCTTACCATACTACTTGTACTTGTAGATTTTTTTAAAAAATGGGAAGCAATATAAAAATGTTTTAGATCATGGGTGTTTTTTCTCTTCGCGGAGCTGGGGTGGATATGGCCTGCATGTGACATATCCAGCCCACGGGCTGCCAATTTGACATCCCTGTTTTAGATGAATTAACATGAGAATCCTTCAAATTGTTCTACATAATGATTATTTTCCTCAGCTTCAGTTGGTGACAAAAGTAAAAGACAAGACCTCTCCCAAAACAATACATACATGTAGCAATTTAAAGGTACATTTTAAAATATAGATATACATTTTTAATGTAGAATAGTTTAAGTAGAAATTCAGATCAGGTGTATTCATGCAAATCTTGCAACATGTTGTTTGTTCCTTTATTTTCCCTTATCTAATAACCTATTATACCTCAGATGAAGAAAAGTTGTACTGTAAAACTTTCTGACAATATCCATATTGGAAGGCATATTCAAAGCAAAGAGTATTCACTTTGATTAAGGCTTTGACAAAATTTTGCTTTGGTGTGTTGCTTTTGGTCTGCAAAACTAAGTGGGGCCACTTCCAAGTTACAACACCCAAGTTACATGCAACCCAGCAGATCTTCTGCACAACTGTGCATGCATGGAAGATAATCTTTCAAATGAAGCAGTTCATTTCAATGCCTTGAAGATGTCAAGATGGATATCTTCAAATGTCTGCACTGTGGTACCATTTTAAAATAGGACTGCCATTAAATCTAATTTGAACCACCATGCTAGATAAATGGATTAACAAATAAGCATGTGATAATGAATTAGCTTGTTCTGATGAGCTGACTCACCATGAAATGATGCATTGGAACAGACTGACATAACTTGTCCTCAGGAGATAAATGTTTCAGGCGCACAAGAATACTGGAGACAAATAGAATGATCTAGTGATTCCAATACACCCTTTTCGTTAAATGTCAGAGTAATGCTTTTACCACAGCACTTTAGTCAGGGCAGTATCACTTCTCTGGGTCTGAACATGCACTGAACTAATGATGCATGCTTTTCAGTATCAGTACTAGATATCCTTGACTTAGAATAGTTCATGTAGTGACAGTACAAAGTTCAGTGGCACAGAAAAAGTGACTCATGACTTTTTCAAGCTTACAACCATTGTAGCATCAGATCATGCGATCAAAAATTCGGACGCTAGGCAACTAGTTCATATTTATGACAGTTGCAATGTCCTGGTGTCATGTAATCACCCTTTCTGACCTTCTGACAAAGTCAATAGAGAAGCCTGCTTCACTTAATAACCATGTAACCAATTACTGTAATAACCAATTTAACAGTAACCAATTAATTAATAACTAATTACTGTTATAACCAATTTAACAACTGCAATGATTCACTTAACGAATGTGTCAAGAAAAGATCTAAAATGGGGCAAAATTCACTTAACAAAGTCTCATTTGGTAACATAAATTTTGGGCTCAATTGTGGTCATAAGTTCAGGACTACCTGTATTTAATATCTAGAATCAGAGGTGAATTGCAAAAAAAAAAAAACCAGTGCAGAAAATCAAAAGTTACAGCGGCATTTATCAGTTTGCAAGACTATCCAGTCTGGATTGAAAAGCTCAAATCCACTAAAATTCTAATTAACTAGGTCCATTGTTCCACACTTCCTACATTCAAAAAATGAGATTTCTGGAATGAAAGCATGTGGGGTCTGTTTTCTAGGACAACAGCTGTTATATCCTTCTATTAAAACAAATAAGCTGTAATATAGCCTCTATCCCATCCTAATGTAATAATCATATATTACAAAGCCACAGTTTAACCAGAATTAAGTAAATCAAATTGGCTGGGCTCCCACATATCAGTGGGTGCTCCATCTTAATTCAATTTAATGGATACAATTTAGTTTAATACAAACATGTAAAATATCTCACAAACGTGTGTGAGATTTAGTATCTATGCCATAATACTAAGTCATAATGTGGTATTTTTGGTTGAATTTACTGAGGTATATGTGAGCTTGATAATTGTGTTATAAATCATTAGTTTTGAATAAACTAGGCCATTATGATTTATTAAACAACCAAAGTTAAATAAACCATGGCTTAGTACATGTTAACTAGGCATGATATTCCCCTGGAAAAAAAATCGGGGCCGGCCAAGAGACCCCGCGCCGCGCGCCAAGAAATCACACACACAACACCAACGCTACACACCCTTCCTTTCCAGCCGGTCAGGTGTGGATCAGCTCCGGAGCTGGGCAGCCGCTTCCCTGGTGGCGGGGCTGAGGCTGCTGCCCGGGGAGTGCCCGCTGCTTTCCCTCGCCAGGGCCGGGCGGTGGCGTGTTGTCCTGCACTGCGTAGCCCCTGCCTGGCAACGCGCTTCTCGGCACGAGGCAGCTGGGTTGCCCAAGGAGCCCGGCCGGCCAGGCGAGGGGAAGGCAGCAAGGGCCCTGCTGGGCTGGGGTGGAAAACCCGCTTGGCAAGGGGCCGGGGAAGCCTGCGGGCGGAGGACCAAGCGTGCTGGGAGGCAGAGATTCGGCCGAGGCCGTCAGACGGAGAGACGGCTGGTCTGTGGCTGCCCAGCTCCCTTTTCCTGCCGCTTAGCACCGCCGGGGCTCCACTCAGGTGTCCAGCTGGGGCTGTCAGGAGTTGCTACCGCCGGCGCGGCTCTGCGCTGCTCCAGTCCCGCGTTGCCTCGGGAAGGGAAAGGCAAAACCGGGAGCCGCTGCGCCTGAGTCTCCGGTGCCGCTGCTGCCGTTGCAAAGCACCGCCGCGGCTCTTCCTTTTTGCCTTTCCCTTCCCGAGGCAATGCGGGACTGGAGCCACGCAGAGCAGCGCCAGCGGTAGCAACTCCTGACTCAGGGGGCCTCCGAGGGAGGGGAAGGAGAAGAAGGGGGAAAGGGTGAGGGGGCGATTCCCAAAAAATTGGAATTCCGATTTTAATCGGAAGAATATCATGTCTGGTTAACTAGTCTTTTCCATGCCATAGCAAAAGAACAATACAGAAAGGAATTAAGTAACTAAAATATCTGAAAATGCTTGTCTATAAAAAAATTGGCCTGAAAAATTATCACTTCTTGTCTAGCTATAGGTTATCTTAAGAAAAAAAGGACAATAGATGCAAGGCCCAGAAATGGAGGAATTAGAAGTTCTTAACATTTGGGAGCAATAAATACTATTTGTCTTTCCCAGGGTGTAGTCCTACAAACAATTCCAATTGGCTGTACTCAAAGGGAAATGATGAAAGTTGTAATCCAATACAGGTAGTCCTCAATTTACCACAATTGAGCCCAAAATTTCTGTTGTTAAGGGAGACAATTGTTAAGTGCCCCATTTTGCAACCTTTCTTGTCACAGATGATAAGTGACTCACTGCAGTTGTTAAATTAGATAATAAGGTTGTTAAGTGAATGAATCTAGCTTCCCCATTGACTCTGCTTGTCAGAAGGTCACAAAAAATGATCACCTGACCATGGGATATTGCAACTGTCATAAATATGAACCAGTTGCCAAGCATCTGAATTTTAATCATAGGAATGCTGCAACGGTCATAAATATGAAAAATGATTTTAAGTCACTTTTTTCAATGCCATTGTAACTTTGAACAGTCACTAAATGAATCGTTGTAAGTTGAGGGCTACCTGTACCTCTTAAGGGCTCTGTTAGAATGAGTAACACACAACAGAGGAGAGGCTTCTCATAACTCTGTAAATTCCTTCTATAGAATCGTATGTGGTTTATATAGATCAGGGGTGTCAAACTCAAGGCCTGGGAGCTGGAGCTGGCCTGCAAGGTGCTTAGATCTGGCCTGAGGGCTGCCCTAGAAATTGCAAAGGACCATCCCGTGGTGCCTCTGCCAGCAAAAACAGAGCGTGGGAGGGTCGTGCGTGACAATCCTCCCAGGCTCCAGGGTATCATAAATTATCAGAGAGGCAAAACCTCTCTGACAGCGAAAATTCACTAGGGATGGTCACACTAGTGGAGTTGCTGCTTGTGGCAATGTCATTAATCACGTCACCCAAGGTCTGGACTCAACCTTTCCCGGTTCTGTGCATGTAAGCATCGTAACATTTGATCAAGCTTGTGATGGTTAGGAGACCAATGTCCATGCAGTCCCTGCGGCTCAAGCCCAAAGTCCGTAGCCCAGTGCCAAATGGTTCATAAAGCAGTCCCTGGTTAGAAATGATGACAGGGAGGTGGTAGACCGAGACAGAAGAGGAAACGGTAGCCCAACAGTGAATATCAGCGACGCAGTCAGGCTGTCCATATTGGAGACCTTAATGTCCCAGGTCTCCCACATTCGGTAACTGGACACAATGGAAACATCCATGACCCAAAGCCAGTTCATCGCCTCCACAAGTAAATCTGGTTTAATGAATGAAGTGCTGAATGTGATGATGGGCTTGACACTCGGATGGAGGCCGACAGATTGTGTTTATCACTCTGATAAGCACAGAGCTGAAGACAGAAGCCTGAAGATGATGAATGAGACTTCATCAAAACGTTGCCTAGATACTTCCAATCTTACGCGGGAGAAAACCCGAATAACCAAAGATCCATATATTACATATATATATATATATATATATATATATATATATATATATATATATATATATATATATATACACATATACATATATATATATATACATACATACATACATACACACACACATATATACATACATATACATATACATATACATATACATATACATATACATATATACATATACATATATATATATATATATATATATATATATATATATATATATATATATGATTAATATTTAACTTTTTAAACCTTAGAATATTTGAGCATTTAAGAAATAGAAATAAGATCTGTCTGGGACTATCTATAATAGATAACTCTTATTTAACAATATATATATTAATACGTATACTGTATTCAAAGGAGAAGACAATATAACTTCACTAGGGATAGTTGATGGTGGATTGGAGAGAGCTTCTACAAATAGTTAAAATGGCAACAATAACTACAAATGTAAAATCAGGGAAGAAACCAGTGACATCTTCACCTTTGGGACAGAGATCAAGTGATGCAATGTTACTGGCGGAAAAGACAAGTTCTGCCCAAAGTTTGCAGGCAGTACAGTCAACACTTGCTATGATGCAGGAAATGATGGTTAAAAACCCATGAACTGATAGCGAGGAATCACGAAGACATGAAATTAGAAATGAGAACTGAAATAGGAGTAGTAAAGAACGAGACACAAAATTTGGATAGTAAAATCGGAAAGATGCAGGAGACAATGACAAAAAATGAACAAAAATTAAACACAGGAGAGGCAAGAACTGCGGTGGTGGAAAAGAGATTAGAGGAATCGGAACAAAATTGGAAAGTCTTATATTGTGAACTTCGGGATTCCGTGGTGCATATAGAATTAGAAAAAGCATCATTTTATTTGAGATTCCAGAACGTTGTTGAAGATAAAAAGGAAGATCTATGTGAAATCATGGCGAATTTGATAGCAACAGCCCTACAGAAAGACAAACAGGAAATTGAGAATGACATCAATGAGGTCTACAGAGTACATACCCATTACACCCGAAGACACAGACTACCCCGAGAAATCCACATCAGATTCGCGAGAAAGACGATATGAGACATGTTATACGGCAAAAACAGAGATGAGCCACTGATATATAAAGATCATGAAGTGGTAACGCTGAAGCAAATACCTAGGAGAGTTAGGGAGCAAAGAAGGGGCTACCAGTTTTTGTCATCTCAGTTAATTAAGAATGGTTCAGATATCTCATCCCAGAAGGGCTCCTAGTAGCATGGCAGGATAAAAAATATATAATCGATACAGTAGAGAAAGCGCATCAATTTCGCAAACAATATCTGGGACCTGAGGAAGAGCATGAAAGTGGAGAAGATTCAAATACAAGAAGTCAGGAAGAACAACTCTCTGAAGAGAAAGAACTTGCACAACAGTCAGAATCTCAGAAACTTAGAGAAGTAGAAGAGGACAACAAACCAAGTACAAGAGAACCCAGAACAAGGAAAGAAACAAAAAATGTTCTACACAGACAGTAACACAAACAGAGAAATCGCCCTATTTTCAGTTAATATCAATGGTTTAAACTCAACATTAAAAAGAAAACAGTCATTTGAAAAACTTAAAAAACAAAAAGCAGACATAATTTGTATACAAGTACACATCATAGATAAACAGGCAGACCTCCTAAAGGATACCAATTTGGGAAAAATGTATTGGGCTCTTTCAAATCAAAGAAAAAGGGGTATTATAGTATATATAAAAGATTGGCTGCAACACAAACAAGTATATAAGGATGATGAAGGGAGAATGTTATTTATAGAAATAATATTAAACTAAAAAAAGATTTTGTTAGTTACAGAATATGCCCCGAATGTAAATCAAAAAGAATTCTGTAATAAACTCCATCACAAAATAGTAGAAACTGAATATACAAGTATTGTAGGAGATTTAAATGCTGTTTCAGACAAGGACAAAGACTATAAAAGCTAAAATAAAAATAAAAAAAATAAAAGGAGACTATTCCCATCTTCTTTTAATAACATGGTGAGGGAATTAAATTTGAAGAATGTGTGGAGAGAACTATATCCATCTAAAAAGCCATATACTTTCTTTTCCAATCCCCATCACTCTTGGTCTAGAATAGATCAGATATGGATGGACCCAGGCTTAATGGAAAACATCGAAAATATAGAGATCTTGCCACATATTACTATGCTGCGATAGCAACCTGGCTCAAAGACTGGGTTAATTTGATAAATAAAAGGATCTTAACATTAGAGGTCTTTGATCTCCAACTTGGATGGCACGCATTTATGTGCGATGGAAAGAGTAAACACCACTTGTACTTCAAAGGCACTATATAAGGAGTGTGTTATTAACTATTTGGGAAAAGATAAAAAAGTACATTAATGTAAGGTCCCACTGTGGTTATCTACAATGGAGGCAGTTACACATCCAAACGTTTTAGATTTTGATAATATCGCAAGATATAAAGCTCTATTACATGAAACCAGAGTTAAAAGATAGGAATCAAATATAAATTCAAAGAAAAGAGATAGCATGGTGGCCCTATGCACAGATACAAATGCATTACAAAAAAGATAAAGAACAATTTGGTTTTAATATGACCTACCAAGAATTATATAAGATTTGGCATGGAGAGGAAAGGAAATTGATTAGTAAAATATATAAATATCTATTGGATTATAAATTAAAAGAAGAAACAGTCAAGGAGTATATGATAATTTGGGCAAAAAGATGTGGACCACAGTATTGAATTAGACAAGTGGAAACATATTTGGGAAATAAATTACAAACTATGTCAGCCTCGTACAAAGAGAATCTCTATAAAATGGTGTATCATTGGCACTTGCCACCCACGAGACTGGCTAAGATGTTCCCGAACCTCTCCCCGAACTGTTGGAAGTGTAACTGCATCCAGGGAACATACTTTCAAATGTGGTGGACATGTCCATATGCTCAGAAGTTTTGGAAAAATGTCAAAGATTGGATTCTAAATATAACTAAACAAGATGTAAAACTTGAACCCGAAACCTTTTTGCTGGGTATGATAGACTCAAAAATAGAAAAAAAATATCAATATTTAATCTTGCACATTATAACGGCAGCCAGAATAACCTACGCTCAAAATTGGAAACTGTCTATTGTCCCTTCAGAGGAGATGGTCGTTAAAAAAATTCACGAGTGTGCAGAGATGGACAGCCTAACCCAATTACTAAAAAACAACAAAGATAGTGAATACTACAGAGTTTGGAACTGTTGGTATGAATGGTTAAAGAAAAAGCAACATTTGACAACTGAATAAGTTATGAAACTATGAAGGATGTGCGTTTAATCATAAAGTATTCTGTGAAATTAAAACATTAAAAGAACGAGGAAGGTATTGTAACAAGGTAGATCACATCAATGTTATGGGGTAAAAGAAAAAAAGAAAAGTGTAACCAATGCTCAATACCTGCTGCAAAATGTATATATGTATATATATTTGTTTATATGTTGTTTGTTTCTTTTTAAATGTTTTAAATATGAAACTTAAATAAACTTTATTTAAAAAATAAAAAATAAAAAGCATAAAGATTTAGTGAGCTGCAGCCTAGTGTTATCAGACTTTTTCTACATCTTTTCCCCATAGTGGGATTATCATATGTGTACAATAAACCTAGGTTGCATCAGATCATCAGAACAATGCATTCAGAAATTGCCTAAAAGATATAATTTGGAAAATGAACAGATCTGGGACTCCAACCTATACAAGAATATCTGAAAGAATTATACATGAAGCAAAATAGGAAAAGTTTTTTTTTAGGAAAGCCAAGAGCCACCATCACTTCAGATTCAAGAGATAAAATTTCAGGGAAGGAGGTATAAATAGATTTTATACCAGTATCTAGGTTCAGATGATACCTCTTTCCTTCAATTTTGTCATTATTATCTTCGTAAGAATTTGGTTTTCTGAGTCCTATTAGCTATTGAAAGCAGCCAATGTGTCTTAGCGTGACATGAGAACGCAACCAGTGAATCATGTTCTCAAAGTAGCAAAAAAGGCAACAATAGAAAAGGCATCAATAGAAAAACTTCCTAGATATATTTCAAAAACGAAAAAGTTCTGACCAACAGCGCGAGCTTCAGCACACCTTTAAAATGTCGATAAAGAAAAGCGTCGAAAGTTCCAAACCCTTCTTCAAACACAAAGAGTGCGCAGGTAATTTGTTCTCCACTTACCCGTCGAAGGCCGCCATCCAGGCTACCAGAATGCACCCCAATTCCCTTCAACTCAGGAAACCCCAGAGATCGTGCGGAGGAGGAAAGAAAAAGAAGCACCCGATCCCCGCTTACCTGTCCGTAGTAGGGCCAACACTGCAACAAACACAAGCCTGGCCAGCGGCAGCGCGACACACCGCGACGCAGCCATCTTCATGTGTTTGTTCCGCGGTGGCAGCGAAGTTGCCCTAAATTCAGTAGCTGCGGCCCTCACAGGCTAAATTGCTTACGTGTGGATCACGCAGCTGCAAGAACTCCTAGCAACTTCGACGAACTCCTCTTCTTCCCCCGTGTGAAGTCAGACAGAAGGCACCGCCACCTCCTCCCCCTCCCTCATCCCGATCCCCAGGTAAAGCTCCTCCTCTTCCTCAATGGGGAAGTCCAAGGCGCCAGCTCGTCCTCGTCAAGTGATGAGGAAATCGCGCCTCTTTCCTCGATACCAATCCCCGCCTTAAGACCTGTATTAGGTATCCTTTCACGGGGTGGAATTCTGTCTAGCACAGAAAATGATTAGATTAGAGGAGTGCTTCGGCTGTTCTCACAGGTATCAACTTTTAAGATGAACAAGGTTGCCTTCTTTAAAAGTGGTGTAGAAGACTTAAGAAAACAGCCCACACTGGTACACAGCTGCCTGGATATTAATGAATCTTTTGTTGATGAGTGGGGATATTTAAAAGGGTGGACTTCGTAAGTAAATCCCTGAGTTCATGGGATGGTTCCATGGCGGCAACTAACATTCCCGTTTGTTGATTTTAAAAACTGCTGTGGGCTGTGATTCATACCCTGCACACTTACTTAGGAAGTTTTGCTGAAATAGGAATTGTTTTCAAGTAAGTTTTTTGCAAAGATAATTTTTTGGAAAGAAAATTTATCTGTTGCTACAGTGAGAACAAGGAGGCCTAGGCTTCCTAAAGACTGTATTTTATCATCACGGAATCTTTGGGGGAATTGCAATCTAGCAGCAGTGGAAGAGGAAACTTTGGGTGTAGTAGTTATTTGGGTGAACTTTTTATTTGCTTCAGAAAAATTCTAATAATTTGTACAGTGTACAATGCAATAGAAAGTTCCAATATGCAAGCCTTCCTTAGCATTTTCTATTTTGATATCTTACTGGTGCCCACAATTCATTTGATTATTCAGTGCAGAGCAGGCTAAACTAAAGATGAACCAAATGCATTTTTTCTGGCATGTTGTGTGAATACAGAAAATGGGTTTATTTAGTAGTGTTTAATTAAGTATTCATGCTGCTAATTTCATTCCAACTCTGTAACTTACACAAGTAAGTATATTTTGTGAACCCAACCACTGAAATACAAACTCTTGGCCACATATGTTGTAAAACTAGGAGGTATATACCAGCGGTTGCCAACCAGTGGGCCGTGGTCCACGAGAAAATTTTGGTGGTCAGCAGAGAAATGTCACGCCCAGAGCACCCCCCCAAAACAATCCAAACTGCGCAGGAACACAAGGCTGTGCTGCCCACATGGCCCCATCCACTCACTCCTTACCTGGCAAACTTGCCTGCTAAATTGCTATTTTTCCTTTTTCCGACCATCAGCTGTTCTGCTGTGCTGGGAGTTTTAGATTAGCTAGAAAGCAGGAAACTGTTGGTTTTGGGTAAAAGTTGATCTTTTTTAACAAAAAAATCAATATTTATATAAATATTTATAATATTTACATACGAGCCATGCCCAGCCCACCCAACCACCAAGCCATACTCACAAATTAGGTCATGCCCACACAACCGGTTGTTAAGAAATTTGAATCCCACCCCTGCCTCTGTGTGCTTTTGTGTGTGTGTGTGTGTGAGAGAGAGAGAGAGAGGGAGGGAGGGAGGGAGGGAGAGAGAGGGGTTAGATTTATCTCTCTCTCTCTCCCACCAACGTCAGCAAGCCACCGTCAGTCAAAATTCATATTAGTGGTCCCTGGGATTTAAAATTATGAGTTTGGTGGTCCCTGAGATCCAAAAGGTTGGCGACCCCTGGTATATACTGTCCAAACACCAAAGACTGGAATGAGTTGGCTGGTGTTCAGCTAATATAGTTATGGCCTGAGAAAGGTGTCTTTGCTTATTTTATAGCTGCCTTCTGAATATTTGAAGATGTATGTACAGGCAAGAAGCGATTGCTGAGGCCCTGTCTTAACTTATGCAAAGATTTTGTATTCTATTTTTATAGAACGTGTGATGCTGCCATCAGAGATGAAGAACTAACATTTTGTCCTTTAGTTTATAGAATACAATATAATTCTTTATTGGCCAAGTGTGATTAGACACACAAGGAATTTGTTTCTGGTGCGTAAGCTCTCAATGTTATAGCTATCACTATAACAATAGTGATAAGCAACAAAGTTATAGTCATAAGTTAAGGAGATAGTTAATAGGGAAGATGAGAATAATGATGGTAATACTGCCTTTTTAGGTAGTTTGACAGTGTTGTGGGAATTGACAGTGTTGTTTAGCAGAGTGATGGTATGGGGGGGGGGAACTGTCCTTGTGTCTAGTTGTTCTGGTGTTCAATGCCCTATAGCAGTAGTGGTAAACATTTTCGGCACCCAAGTGCTGAAACGGGAGTGCGTGCATGCGTGCACATCGGAAACCGGAAGAGCAGCTCTCCAGTGCGCTGTACGAGAGCACCAAAAACCAGAAACTCAGTTTCCCAGCTCATGCATGCATGCCGGCCACTTGGTCTTTTAGTTTCTAACATGCATGCACATGTGAAGTCCAGCTGGCCGATGCACACATGCACGTTGGGGAGCTGCTCTTCTGATGCTCCCGTGCATGCGAAGACCAGCTGGCTGGCATGCATGACACACCAGAACCCAGAAGAATAACGGGCAATGGCTGGTGTGCCCAGAGAGATGACTCTGCATGCCACTTCCAGCACATGTGCCATAGGTTCGTCATCATACCCTTATAGTGTCGTTATGAGGGTAGAAGTTGAAGCAGTTTATGTCCAGGATGTGAAGGGTCTGTAAATATTTTCAAAGCCCTCTTTCTGGCTCGTGCAGTATACAGGTCTTCAATGGAAGGCAGATTGATATCAATTGTTTTTTCTGCAGTTCTAATAATTGAAGTCTGTGTCTGTCTTGTTTGATTGCTGTGCCAAACCACACAATTATATAGGTACAAATGACAGACTTAATAATTCCTTTATAGAACTGTATCAACAGCTCCTTGGGCAGTCTGAGCTTTCTGAGTGAGCGCAGGAAGAACATTCTTGTGTTTTTTTCATGATGTATTTGATGTTAGGTATCCATTTTAAGTCTTGAGATATAGTAGAATCTGTGTTGTCTAGTATTGTGTTCTTTACTGTGTTGCCTAGTATTGTGAGTGGCGGTAATGTAGGAGGGCTTCTCCTAAAATCTATTATTTATATATTTTAAGTCTTATTTATATCGCTTATTTCTATAATAAAACTTACAATAATGACTGTTGCAACTTTTCACATATTTTATAAAACACATTTTATATTGAAAAATAAAATGTAACTACTGATAACTCTTAGTTAGGTTCAGCCTAATATTTGTATTATTTAGCCTAACTTTTGCATTATTCAACCTAACCTAGATTTGTAGCTATAGGGAAATTGTGGGCAGAGGGTTAAAGAAAAATTAGTGATCATCTAGGTTTTATTTTTAAAAGTTCCTCTAGCAAGCATTGTGTCTGACCAAATCTTAATATATTCCCTGAAAAATATGGGTTGTGAATTGATTAAATCCTACTCTTTTATAACCAGTCTAAAATTCACTTTTGCCAAAATGATACTTTTTATAATATGGTAATTCCATTTCATTGAGCAACTGAAATATGTGCTAGGGAAATCAGAGAATGAATATAGCCCTCTGACTCTTCATACAGCCTGTTTTAAAACAAAAGTCCTAATAATTCATCTATGGTTGTAGTGTTTTTGCATTGAGTCTGTTGCAGAGTGTACTTTTGGCTGGAAAAGGAGGAGGGCCTCATACTTTCTATCCTCAAACTTCCATATGAAAGTCTGAAATATTATTTTTTTCATTACTCCACTTCTAGAAGATAAAAAAAGATGCCTTCAGTATGGCTGTTCCTTCCCAGAAAATCTCAGAGATAGAGAAGTGAAAGAATACATGACGTCCAAGCCTATATATTTGCTGTTCTTCCTGTTTTGCTCTTGTGGGTGAAATCACTGAATCACCCATGTAAGCAAGATATTGGAGAGGTCTCAAGGCTGATGGTACATATATGGTCTCATGTCAAAGGATTGTAGATTAGGTATTGTGTGATTAGGTAAGAAGCTGCCACATTGGAAGCTAATTAGTGTTTCATCCATGCAACATCTCACTTGATTAGGTTTCCATTGTACTAAATCACAGTATTTATTTTATTTATTTGGTTTGTCAATTGCTTATAAGATAATAGGTATAAGTAAAAAACATAGTTATGAATACATGGATACATATAAGAAAAATAAAAGAAACAATAGGACAGGGACGGTAGGCACATTGGTGCGCTTATGCACGCCCCCTACAGACCTCTTAGGAAAGGGGTGAGGTCAATAGTAGAAAGTCTAAGGTTAAAGTTTTTGGGGTTTGGGGAAGAAACCACAGAGTCAGGTAGAGTATTCCAGACATTGACCACTCTGTTGCTGAAGTCGTATTTCCTGCAATCAAGTTTGGTGCGATTAACCTTGAGTTTGTATCTATTGTTTGCTCTTGTATTGTTGTGGTTGAAGCTGAAGTATTCATTGACAGGTAGGACATTGCAATGTATGATTTTATATACTATACTTAGATCGGACCGAAGACGGCGTAGTTCTAGGTTTTCTAGGTCTAGAATTTCAGGTCTGGTGGTATAAGGTATTTTGCAACGAGTAGAGGAGTGGAGAACTCTTCTTGTGAAATATTTCTAGACTTTCTCAACAGATATGTAATGTGGGTTTCAGACTGATGAGCTGTATTCGAGTATTGGTCTAGCAAATGTTTTGAATGCTCTAGTTAGTAGTGTAATATTACCAGAGAAGAAGCTACATAGGATTAGATTAACAACTCTTAATGCCTTTTTGGCTATGTAGTTACAGTGGGCTCTAGCACTTAGATCATTAGAGATGAATAAACCAAGATCCTTGGCAGAGTTTGGATCCTCAACAAGGTCTTGACTATTCAGCTATTTTATTTTCTGATTTTTTTTGCCAATATGTAAGACAGAGCATTTATTTGTTGAGATTTGAAGTTGCCATTTGTTTGACCATTCTGATACATAGTCAAGGTCTTTTTGAAGGGTAGCAGTATTGTCTGTGGTGTTGAATAGCTTTACATCGTCAGTGAAGAGAACGCAGCTGCTCTTAATATGATCACAGAGATCATTTATGTAGAGTATGAAGAGAGTTGGTCCTAGAAGTCTGCCTTGGGGGACACCACTGTTGACAGGTACAGAATTTGATAAGACTCTCCCAATTTTGACCATTTGTTGTCTGTTTGACAGGAATGCTTCTATCCAGTTATGCAGGTGTCCAGAGATACCATAAGATTTTAGTTTTAGGAGTAGTTTGTCGTGTACCACTGAATCAAAGGCTTTACAGAAGTCTATGTAGATTGCGTCTATTGCTTTGCCCTGATCGAGTTGTGTAGTCCATATTTTTTTTTTTTTTGCAGTGTTAAGAGTTGCAGATTGCAGGGTAGTTTTTTTCTGAAACCAAATTGTTTATTAAAAAGTAGGATGTTTATTTCTAAGTGGAGGATGATGGATTGGTTAATAATTGATTCCATGACTTTACAGGTGATGCAGCATAAAGAGATTGGTCTGTAATTTTCAACTAGGCTGGGGTCTCCCTTTTTGAAGATGGGGGTGACTGTGGCTTGTGACCATAGTTTTGGCAAGGAGCTGGTCCTGAAAGATTTTTCGAAGATTATTTATTTATTTATTTTATTTATTTATTTGATTTGCCAATTGTTTACAAGATAATAAGTATAAGTGTATACATAGTTGTGAATACATGAAATGGGTACATATAAGAAAAATAAAAGAATAAGCGAAACAATAGCACAGGGACGGTAGGCATGTTGGTGCGCTTATGCACGCCCCCTACAGACCTCTTAGGAAAGGGGTGAGGTCAATAGTAGACAGTCTAAGGTTAAAGTTTTGGGGGTTTGGGGAAGAAACTACAGAGTCGGGTAGAGTATTCCAGACATTGACCACTCTATTGCTGAAGTCGTATTTCCTGCAATCAAGTTTGGTGCGGTTTACTTTGAGTTTGTATCTATTGTGTGCTCTTGTGTTGTTATGGTTGAAGCTGAAGTATTCATTGACAGGTAGGACATTGCAATGTATGATTTTATATACCATGCTTAAGTCAGACCGAAGACGGCGTAATTCAAGGTTTTCTAGTTCTAGAATTTCAAGTCTGGTGGCATAAGGTATTCTTGAGTAGAGGAGTGGAGAACTCTTCTTGTGAAATATTTCTGGACTTTCTCAATTGTGCTAATATCAGATACGTAATGTGGGTTCCAGACTGATGAACTGTATTCGAGTATTGGTCTAGCAAATGTTTTGTATGCTCTGGTTAGTAGTGTGATATTACCAGAGAAAAAGCTACGTAGGATTAGGTTAACAACTCTTAATGCCTTTTTGGCTATGTAGTTGCAGTGGGCTCTAGCACTTAGATCATTAGAGGTGAGTATTCCAAGGTCCTTTACAGAGCTTGGGTCATCAACAAGTTCTTGACTATTCAGCTTGTATTTTATTTTCTGATTTTTTTGCCAATATGTAAGACAGAGCATTTATTTGTTGAGATTTGAAGTTGCCATTTGTTTGACCATTCTGATACATAGTCAAGATCTTTTTGTAGGGTAGCAGTATTGTCTGTGGTATTGAACAGCTTTACATCATCAGCGAAGAGAACGCAATTGCTCTTAATATGATCACAGAGGTCGTTTATGTAGAGTATGAAGAGAGTTGGTCCTAGAACACTGCCTTGGGGACACCACTATTGACAGGTACTGGATTTGATAGGACGCTCCGATTTTGACCATTTGTTGTCTGTTTGACAGGAATGCTTCTATCCAGTTATTCAGTTGTCCAGAGATACCATAGGATTTTATTTTTAGGAGTAGTTTGTCGTGTACCACTGAATCAAAGGCTTTACAGAAGTCTATGTAGATTGCGTCTATTGCTTTGCCCTGGTCGAGTTGTGTCGTCCATATGTTTTTGCAGTGTAAGAGTTGTAGATTACAGGATAGTTTTTTTCTGAAACCAAATTGTTTATTGGAGAGTAGGTTATTTGTCTCTAAGTGGAGGATGATGGATTGGTTCATAATTGATTCCATGACTTTACAGGTGACGCAGCATAAAGAGATTGGCCTGTAATTTTCAACTAGGCTTGGGTCTCCCTTTTTGAAGATGGGGATGACTGTGGCTTGTGACCATAGGTTAGGCAAGGAGCTGGTCCTGAAAGATTTTTCAAAGATTATGCTTAGAGGTTTGGCTATGGCAGTGGATAGCTTTCTTAAGAAGTAGGCACATATTCCATCCGGTCCAATAGATAGAGATGGTTTTAGATTGCGTAGTGATTTTTCAACATTGTCTTCTGTGAAATCGATATGTATTAGATCATTATTGTTATCTGTGGTACGGCTAGGAAATACTGGGCATGATCCATTGCTGTTTACAAATACTGAGCCGAAGAATGTGTTAAAGATGTTGGCTTTAATGGTGTCGTTGTTGCAGTCTTTACCATCAGGTCCTATCAAGGGAGGGATGGACCTTGAGTCTTTTAGTTTGTTGTTTACAAAATTGTAAAAAGCACGGGTGGAATTGGTGCTTAGAAGGTTTTCCTCTTTTTTAATGTGATAATTGGTGCATTCGGTCTTTATCTGGTGGCATAAATTTTTGTATCGGTTTTTGAAATTGGCAACGTGACCAGATTTGTTTTTCCTCCAGAGTGATCTCTTTTTGGATTGAAGTTTCCTTATTGATATGGGTAATCTGCTTTTTTGTTTTGTTTTGGGAGTTGTTGTTGGTACATATAGTTTGATGACTCTTTTGACTTCAAGTAAAAATATGTTGTAATGGTCTTCAACAGTATTGCATCCAGTGAATAGATTGCCAATCCAGGGATGAGAGATCGTTGTCTATAAGATCATAGTTGCCTTTTTTGAAGTTACAATTGGGGATTACATCATTGTGGTGATTATGCTTAGAGGTTCGGCTATGGCAGTGGATAGCTTTTTTAAGAAGTAGGCACATATTCTGTCCGGTCCAATAGATAGAGATGGTTTTAGATTGCGTAGTGCTTTTTCAACATTGTCTACTGTAAAATCAATATGTATAAGATCATTGTAGTTGTCTGTGGTTCGACTAGGAAATACTGGGCACAGTCCATTGCTGTTTACAAATACTGACCCAAAGAATGTGTTAAAGAGGTTGGCTTTAATGGTGTCATCATTGATGTCTTTACCGTTAGGTCCTTTCAGGGGTGGGATGGACCTTGAGTCTTTTAGTTTGTTGTTTACAAAATTGTAGAAAGCGCGGGTGGAATTGGTGCGTAGAAGGTTTTCCTCTTGTTTAATGTGATAATTGGTGCATTCGGTCTTTATCTGGTGGCATAAATTTTTGTATCGGCTTTTGAAGTTAGCAATGTGACCAGATTTGTTTTTCCGCCAAAGTGATCTCTTTTTGGATTGAAGCTTCCTTATTGTTATGGGTAATCTGTTTTTTCCGGTTTTTGGAGGTGTTATTGGTACATATAGTTTGATCACTCTTTTGACTTCAAGTAAAAATATGTTGTAATGGTCTTCAATAATATTGCATCCAGTGAATAGAAATTGCCAATCAAAGGGATGAAAGATCGTTGTCTATAAGATCATAGTTGCCTTTTTTGAAGTTATAATTGGGGGTCACATCGTTGTGTTGATTTTTGTGTGGACGTATATTGAGACAAAAGTCAATCATGCTGTGGTCACTGTTGGAAAAGAGTTGTTTAATTTGTATTTCATAATTTGAATTCAAACTATTGCAGAAGAAGAGATCAAGGCAGTTGTTAAGTCTAGTATTGTTGGTTACTAGTTGTTCCAGTCCCAGATTTGAAAAAGCATTGTAGAAGGTTGCATGTATGGGTTCAGTTTTACATTCGTTTAGGGGCCAGTTAATATGAGGTAGATTGAAGTCACCAAGAAAGATAAAAGCGTGTGGGCAGGATGTTGCCCATGTTAGTAGTGAATTTAGCTTGTTTACATGTTCGATGTCATAATCGGGCTATGTAACATAGTAAGAATCGAAATGTGATATTTAAGGACAGTTCACAGTTCACTTCTCAGGAAGAGCAAGTTCTTGGGTAACTTGGATGTGTTTTAGATGTAAGGACTTTTTATAGAAGATAGCAACACCACCTCTACGGATTTCATGATCTGATCGGTAAACATGATAGTCTCTTACTGTGGTAATGGAGAGATGCATTGAGCCATGTTTCACAGACAAATATGATGTCAAATTTAGCCTTATTTAGTAAGAGGAGAAATTCAGGTATTTTATTCACAAGGCTTCTTGCATTGAGTAGCTTGCATTTAAGACCAGTTGTAGTTGGAATTGAGGTAGTTAGGGGCATGCATGCCTAGTTTTGAGTGATGGTGGGTTGGATGAGGAGTTGTGGGTTGTGTGACTTACTTTTGATACAATCAGCTCTGTAGTCAATGTAGAAATCCTCTCCATTGTCTAGATGTCTTTTGAGTTCCTTGCGGAGTTCACGGGAGCGGATTCCTTGCAGTATGGATAAGTCTGGTCTTGAGTGAAGTTTTTTGTGGTTGGGATTGGTTTTTGCAATGGCATTTATTGTATGAATGAATATGCGTTTGCTGGACTCATTGTTGCAAACAACTCTACAAAATTTTGGGGCCATCGAGCCATATTTGGACTCAGGTCCATCTCTGGTTACTTCAATGATATCTTCAGGAGAGATGTTTATTGTATTTGAGTTGCTTATGATATTACGAACTTTGGTGATGTCATCTGATTCATTGGTGTCTTCAAGACCAAATAAGATGGCATTTGGACATTTCTGATCACATTCCATGGTGTCTCTGATGAGTAAGGAGATATCATTTGTGGAATTATTTGATGGGATAGTAATTATTTGTGGATGTGGTTTGGTGGTTATTTTTGGTTGTAGTTGTGATTGTAGTTGAGGTAGTGGTTGTGGTAGTGGTTGTTCAGTTGGGTTTTGATTTTGAGCTGATGGGTAGTCGCTTATCAGTGCTGTATTTTTTTCCAAGAGAAACTAGGCTTTCTTGTATAATTGTTTCAAAACGTGTTGCTAAGCGTTTTTCTATAGAGTGCATGAGTGATTCTACGCTATCAACTCTGTCAGGCAGGGTACTTGGTTTGTTTAGCTTAGGAAAACATGATGGACATAGGCAAGGGAAAGTATCTGGTGCTTTTAGGATATCAGCTAGGTCTTTGTTTAAGTTTAAGCAGGCAAGGTAGGCTTGATTGTCATATAGGTAGCATTTGATGTTATCTTCGCTTTCATTGATGGTTTTAAAACATCTGAAGCATGTACAGGAGTCTGGGAGTTCATTGGTAGAGATATTATTTTGTTGTTGTTGTTTGGTAGTGAAGGATTTGTAGTTTCTGGAGTTTCTGGCCGGCGTGGTCAATGACAATAGTACACTAAACAATTACAATAGCTAATTAATGTGATATGTAGACAGTTACTTAATGAATGTTGGTAATTAATAAATGTTAATTGATAAGTTAGAGAACAAATCAAAAGTAAAGTTACTTATTACTAAAAATCAATCAACTTATTACTAAGAATCAATCAATCAATAGATCAGATAATCAATGATACAGTATTAAATCTCTATCAGTTCAATGAATCAGTAAATTAGTGGTCATTTAACAATTAATTATTATACTATTATATGATAATTCAATTATTATAGACAAAGCATTATCTATAAATATTTGGTCTTGAGGTACTGAAATAGTGGAGGTAGTATAGTATTGAAGGTTTGTGGTGTAAAGTTCCTTTGTTTTTCCTTAAAGCCACACTTTTTGGTTTTTGTTTTGTTTTGTTTTTGTTTTAAAGAGGAAACGTTGCTGTTTGATAGATTTGAATGGAGAAGATTTGAATGAGCTCACCAATCATCTACTTTGGAGTTTGGAAAGGATGAGATTTGGGTGGGGATATGTATTCATACAACATGACAACCTAAAAATTAAACCACATGATGATTAAATCCAGCCCCTTAGTAGCCATCAACCATACATGAATTTGCTCTAATGAAAAATAAATTACTATAGATAATTACGGTCATAGTGTTAATAAATATCCTTCATTGGTATCCAAATCTAACTCTTTTATTTTTTTATTGTAATTCAAAACACTTTCCCCACCAAAACAGCCGCTGTACAGTAAAAGCTTTTCTTTCCTTTTACCAGCAATGTGCTGAATTTACTGTCAAAGCTGGCTCTCTGGCAGTGCTACTCCCTGAATTTAAATGGGAGTATTTAGGAATGACTCAATATGACTTTTGGACAACCATGGACCCAGTTGGGAAGAGGAATCTTGAAGACCCAGTTCCCTCTGGAAGCGATCAAAAAGTCACTGGGTGTATACATCTTCCTATCAGCAGTTTTGTTTTCTTAAGCATGTCTGGGATCTTAACTTTCACTTTTCAAATTTATTGTTTTATTTTGTTTTTTGCTTTAAAAGTTGATCATCTGTTGAATGCTGATTTATTTCAGCTCCTTTTTTGTTTGTTTCTTCTTCTTTTCCCTTTGATATGTGTTGTTTTGGAAAACTAAAAAATGTAAAGACAAGTTGTAGAGCCAAAATAAAGATTGGAGCTATCCCTTCCCTGTCCCAGGAACTTGCAGGGAAACCACCAGCAGCAAATCAAGAAAAGAGCAAACCCAACAAATACAGCAAACCAAGCATATTCAGCATGTGTTCAGTCCATTTAGGAGAACAGGTCAGTGAGGGAAGCTGGAATGCAGCAAAGTTTCAGCTTGAGTCCTTCCGCTTGCCACCGCTCAAAGGGCTCGCTGATGTGCTTGATCTTGAATCCATGACCCAATGCTTTGACACCTTCCATCTTCATAGGCTTTTGAGCATTTAGGAGCACCTGCAGGAGGGGTGGACACTTGGGTTTGGTGCAAGCAGGATACTATTCTTTTATTCTTACCCACTGGCTTCGCTTAGCCAGTGGTGATGCATTAGCAGCTGGAGGTAGAATGGACTGGACCTGTTTAGAGATAGAAGACAAAACCTGCGCCAGATTATGCAAATATTGTGAGATATTTCTTTCCCCTTCACAGGAGCCCTGCAGGGTAGTTGCAACAAAGGGCCTCCTGTACATCATTTCAAAGGACAACAATCCCAATGTCCCTGAGGGCAGGATCTTAATTCTGGCTAAGGCTATAGGTAACACTGTAGGCCATGGGAGTTGGGCTTCCTGACAAAGTTTGGATAGCTGTATTTTTAAAGTCAAGTTCATGAATCCCACTTTCGCAGAGGCCTGGGCCCTGTATCTGGAGTGAAGATGCCAAAGGATGTCTAGGAACTTACTAACATCCCAAGTAACTTGTGAGCTGAAATGCCTTCCATTGTCAGATTTGAGGTTTCTAGGGTCTCCAAATCTTGGAATGATTTGATCAACTAAGGCATTCACCACCTCTCTAGTTTTTGGGGTGGATGTTGGGATGGCTTCTGATCACCCAATGAATAAGTCTACAAGTAGGTTAGATTTGGTTCCCCTTTTGGGGACTTCAGTGAAGTCCAATTGCTAGGCCTTCCCTGGATATTGTACAGTTCCGAGATGGCTGGAAGGAATTGGACTGCCGCCTCAGGGGTTGTTCCTCTGGCAGAGGTTACATTGTGAAACAACAGTCCTACAAAGGCTGCACAAGTTTGGGTTGAAATTTGGGGATGTTGGCCACTTTTGGAGTGGGTGAGAGTCATAATGAGACATTCAGTGAGCCCTTAGAACAAGTTTCCACACCATCTTCTGGGATAGCTGAACCCTGTTCTGGACAACCCGCCATCCATCACACCATTTGCCTTTGGGATGTAACTTGTCCCTGTCATCGTATAAGACAGGCAGGTGTTGTGGGGGGGGGGGGTGTCACAAGGAAGAAGGGCTAGGAGATTTGTTTTCTCTGGATGGTGTGGCTTGTTGGGCCCAATAGTCAGCAACACGGTTTCTGCAAGAAATCTCACTGCAGTCCATCTGGTGGGCTTGGCAGTGAATGGTGGCTAAATCAGATGGTTCCTTGATGGACCTCATTTTTAAACTTTTCCCATTAGCCCCAGTAAATCCATGAGCCTTCCAAGGGGCTGTATGGGTGTCCTGGGTGTATGCAGTCCTTCCAACAGGTGGCATGCTTCGTTCAGGGTCAGAAGCTCAACTGAATGGATCAATGGGATAGGAGTTGTCACAGAAGGAGGGGCCCATCCATGGAGACCACAGCCAAGTCAGTGTATCTTTTCCCATCCTTGACAAAAGACGAACCATCGATCCAGAGGTGAGAGTCAGGATTCTCAAGGGGCTCAGTTCTAAGGTAAGCACGAATACCCACTACAGATTCTAAGACAGTTAAACAGTCATGTCTTTGGCTTTCAGAGGGGCAAGGCAAGAGGGGAGCAGGATTCAACCTTTCACATCTATGAAGTTGAACAGAGCCTGTTTCTAAGATCTGGCTTGCATACTTATTTCAATTTCAAACCTATATTGTCAGAATACAACATGTGTACAATGAGATTGGCTGAGCCTCCCTCCATGCACCCCCCCAACACAATCCAACTCACATTGAAGACAGAAAATCCCTTACCCAATGAATCCTACTAACAAACACAAATCCCTATTGCACCATGTCACGCTGGCCCCACAAGTCAATTGTACTATGTTGTTGTAAAGTTATTTTCCATTCAGGAGTCGGATAGCCCACAGATAAAAACTGTTCTTCAGCCTGTTTGTGCAGCTGCCTATGCTTCTATATCTCCTTTCCGATGGTAGATAAAGAAGTGCTGACCAGGGTGTGAGTCATCCCTGAAGATTTTCCTCATTCTTCTAAGGCAGCCAGCCCTAGCGATGTCGTCTAGTGGTATCAGGACAGCCCATGATGTTTTATGCTGTGCTTACCATGCTCTGTAATGTCTTTCTATCCAGGGCTGTCAAGCCGGCATACCATACTGTGATGCAGTGAGTGAGAATGCTTTCTATTGTAGACCAGTAAAAGGAGGTCATCAATTTTTGTTCCATTTTTTTTTTTTTTTTTTTGCAAGATCCTGAGGAAGTGAAGTCTCTGTTGGGCCTTTCTGGCCACCTGAGCCATGCCGATTTTCCATGTGAGATCTTCACTGAGGTAGACTTCCAGGAATTTAAAGGAGGAAACTCTCTCCACAGAGCCCCCCTCAATGTAAAGTGGGGCAGGTTCCTCTCTCCTCTTCCAGAAATCTAACACCATCTCCTTTTTTGCAATTTTTTTTTATTTTTTGTTACAACAAAAACATTGTGTAAGCAGTGTGGTTCTGTACTGTCTTACATTTTGGTACAAATATTATAATCCTTTTGTTTAATATGGGTGACAACGTTTTAAAATTTGATATTAATACATATATTTTGTTAAATTATCAATCTTGATTATTCAATATTGCAATATGTTATTTTTGTGTCAATCTCTATGTCAGGGTTCCAGCAGTTACTTCACTTAAACCATGAGATTTGAGCCACACTCCCAAAACTAAAGAGGATTTATTTGAAGGTAACATTCTACATCTGGCACTAATCTAAGCGTAGCCAACTCTGAGATACATAATTTGCTGTCACCCTTGATCCTGTTTTCCCTCCCACCCCTCTGGGTGTATCATCCAATGAAAAAATATCCATAGCCAAGAGTCATCAATCATGCTCTCCAATTAGATTTTTTGCAATAGAAGCTTCAGGCATCTAATCAGTCTTAGAAGAAAATATGAATGGAATGTACTTTTGACTTCACACTGTTGCCTGCTCTTTGAAACTCCCCCCTTTCTGTTGTCAACTATAAAACGTGTATACAAAATGTTTTATGAGTTGAAACATCCTCCTTACTGCTTGAAGGTGACCTGTACAACACACACAAAATCAATTTGATTGCAGATATGGAAGCTTATGCTCAAGAAACCCCCAAGCTTGGTTGGATTTGGTGACATGGAACCTTGCAACAAGGCGATTGGCTTGACGTTCCTACTCTTTACCCATGATGCCTCTGATAAGGGGTAGCCCTTCCAAACTGCTGTAAACTATTTAGGGAGTTCTCTCCTGTACCACCTCAAATCGAGGATTCGCTGCACCTCATAATCAGTTTGGCCTCCTATGACCATGGGATCTGGGGGCTCATGAGGTAGGGGCCTCAGCATTGATCCAACTACGGGTTTTAATGAGTTACTATGGAATACCAGATTCTCATTTTATTGGAAGGAAATGAGAGGAATGGTCACTCTGCTTTTACCTGTTGAAACCTCCAGCAACACTGTGCCACATTGATCTTCTGGAGAGGCACAATTTCTGTAACCTAGCAGTCTTAACCTCAGATATTTCAGGTGGAGTGATAGCTTCCCCAAACAGGAGAAAAGAAAGAAAGCAGGGCCGTGATTAATTCTCTTCTCTTATAGTCTGTGCCTCGTTTGCCATTCTTTTTGAAATTGTCAGGGTTGATCAATTACTTGTGAGGAATCCAAGTCCCAAAGAGCCGTGTTTGGTGGAGGGAAAGGATAGTCAATCAGCAAACCAAGAAATGCTCAAAAGACCAAGGAGAAGGGCTGCTCATTTCAGGAGAGTTGATTTGGAGGCAGGTGCTGTGTTGCACAGGGACAGTACAGTGTTTGCTTTCCATTCAGAAGATCACAGGTTCAGCAATCTCTTTGCAGATGGTGGTGGTAGGAAAGACCCTTATAGAATGGGGGTCACCCAGAGAGGACAAAAGAATGGAATGGAATGGAATAAATAGAACAGAACAGAACAGAACAGAACAGAGGAGAAGAGAAGAGTTGGAAGGGATCTTGGGGATCTTCTAGGCCAACCCCCTGCCTAGGCAGGAAACCCTACACCACTTCAGACAAATGGTTATCCAACATCTTGTTAAAAGCTTCCAGTGTTGGAGCATTTACAACCTCTGGAAGCAAGCTGTTCCACTGATTAATTGTTCTCACTGTCAGGAATTTCCTCCTTAGTTCTAGCTTGGTTCTCTCCTTGATTAGTTTCCATCCATTGCTTCTTGTCCTGCCCTCAGGTGCTTTGGAGAATAGCTTGATTCCCTCTTCTTTGTGGCAGCCTCTGAGATATTAGAAGCCTGCCATCATGTCACCCCTAGTCCTCCTTCCATGCATCAAACTAGACATACCCAGTTCCAGCAGCCGTTCTTGAAATGTTTTACTCTCCTATCCTCTAATCATTTTTGTTGCTCTTCTCTGCAAAAGAGACCTTAGGTCTGGTAAAAGCCATGTTGACACCACATGCACCAGGACATCACTGCACCAGTTCAATCATGCAATGACCTCAGTGAGTTAGGGAACATTTGTGTCATTAGCAAGACGACACAGTGGATGTGACAACACTTGCCCCCATTCAGAAGTACATGAATAAGACAAATGAAGGAAATCCCCAAAGGTGCTTTTTCAAGAGGCGACTGGACTTTCTTTGAAGATATTTCACTTCTCATCCAAGAACTTTCTTCAGTTCTGAATCAAAGCTGAACTGAAGAAACTTCTTGGATGAGAAGCAAAATGTCTTCAAAGAAAAACAAAGAAAGCAAACGAAAAAAAAGCACCTTTGGGACAATCGTGCCCTGGATGACTGAGAATCCTGATAGACAAATAAATCAGTGGCATCAAACAAGCTGTGGTGTTTCTAAGGCTTTACAAGGTGATAGGTTACACTGGACTGAGAATTGGAAGAGTAGCCAGTGGAAATGGCTAATTTCATCCAATTTATCCAGAGAAACTGGTCACAGCCACAGACAATATTCTTCTACCGTTATCCTTTTCCAACCAACTGATTGGTTGTTAAATCATACACGTAATCTCCAAGTTAATTTATGTCCAATACAATTCAAGTAAGTGGAAAATATTAGTGGGTAGTTATCGGTCATTAAGCTGCAATCAAGTTTTGAAAGGTAAAACCTACTTAGGTATTATGCCTGAATTTGCTGTGATAGCAGGCGTAGGAAAGTACATATTACTCCTAAGGATGTCTACATAAAACTCAGCTTCTCAAGGTTTCCAACATTTCAAGACTGAGTGGAAGAATTATGGGGGACTGAGGTTTGTTTTAGTGTAGATAGAAGCCTACACAACATTTGCATGCCTACTTCCAGATGATTACATAAATTCCTGCTTGCCTGCAAGCAGATAGCATGATGTTGAAGAAGGAGAAATTGAGAACATTGAAAACAAGACAATAGAAGACTCAGACATTCTGCAACATCATCTCCTTACCTCTGGCTACCAAAACGAAAAGAAGACAGATGATCTGTAGAGATTTCATGGTTCAAGATGAAGATCAGAGCTGAATAGGATATGTTGACCTCAGTGAAGTTCTGGACTCTGCTGAAACCAGAGACTCTTCGCAACGTGAAACAAACACAAGTTTAAAAATGGGAAACCCCTCCCCATAATTTAGGGCCAGCCCACTAATCCAAAAGCAAACACAAAGTTGGCTTGACCAAAAGCCATTTCAACTTAGGTGACCATCTAGAAAATTTGCAATGCTGGGGATATAGCCTTGTAAGCACTTTTATTCTTTATTGTCATTGGCTCAAGCCATTGGATTTTACCTTTTGATCTCCACTCTAAGCAGGGTCATCAAGTCGAACTATCAAGTAGCTGCTCACTCCTGGAACCAACTAAAGATAAACCAGGCTGAGGTCAATAACCAGAGAGGCACCATCATTAGTCAAATAGTTCCAGGCTCAAGAGGACATTAGCAAGGACTCAGGGGGATGAATCATCCCAGACTCAGGACCTAGACAAGAATAACCTTGATTTTATGTATTCATTTACCAAGTTTCTACATTGCCCATCTCACTTAGAATAGAATAACAGAGTTGGAAGGGACCTTAGAGGTCTTCTAGTCCAACCCCCTGCTTAGGCAAGAAACCCTACACCACTTCAGACAAATGGTTATCCAACATCTTTTTAAAAACTTGGAGATTCACAACTTCTGGAGACAAGTTGTTCCACTGATTAATTATTATTGGAAAATAGCTTGACTCCCTCTTCTTTGGGGCAGCCCCTGAGATATTGGAACACTGCTATCATGTCTCCCCTAGTCCTTCTTTTCATTAAACTAGACACACCCAGTTCCTGCAACCATTCTTTATATATGTTTTAGCCTTCAGCCCCTAATCTTCTTTGTTGCTCTTCTCTGCACTCTTTCTAGAGTCTCAACAACTTTTTACATCGTGGCGACAAAACTGGATGCGTTATTCCAAGTGCCTTATCAAGTCTTATTAACACTTCACGTGATCTTGATTCTATCCCTCTGTTTATGCAGCCTAGAACTGTGTTGGCTTTTTTGGCAGCTGCTGCACATTGCTGGCTCATATTTAAATGGTTGTCCACTAGGACTCTGAGATCCTTCACACAGTTACTACTATTGAGCAAAGTACTGTATCTGTGCATTTGATTTTTCTTGCCTAAGTGTAGAACCTTCCTTTTTTCACCACTGAATTTCATTTTGTTAGATAACGCCCAATGTTCAAGTATGTCAAGATCTTTATATACACTGCTCAAAAAAATAAAGGGAACACTTAAACAACACAATGTAACTCCAAGTCAATCACAATTCTGTGAAATCAAACTGTCCACTTAGGTAGCAACACTGATTGACAATCAATTTCACATGCTGTTGTGCAAATGGAATAGACAACAGGTGGAAAGCATAGGCAGTTAGCAAGACATCCCCAATAAAGGTGTGGTTCTGCAGGTGGTGACCACAGACCACTTCTCAGTTCCTATGCTTTCTGGCTGATGATTTGGTCACTTTTGGCGGTGCTGTCACTCTAGTGGTAGCATGAGACGGAGTCTTCAACCCACACAAGTGGCTCAGGTAGTGCAGCTCATCCAGGATGGCACATCAATGCGAGCTGTGGCAAGAAGGTTTGCTGTGTCTGTCAGCGTAGTGTCCAGAGCATGGAGGCACTACCAGGAGACAGGCCAGTACATCAGGAGATGTGGAAGAGGCCATAGGAGGGCAACATCCCAGCATCAGGACCGCTACCTCCGCCTTTGTGCAAGGAGGGACAGGAGGAGCACTGCCAGAGCCCTGCAAAATGATCTCCAGCGGGCCACAAATGTGCATGTGGCTGCTCAAACAATCAGAAAAAGACTCCATGAGGGTGGTATGAGGGCCTGACGTCCACAGGTGGGGGTTGTGCTTACAGCCCAACACCGTGCAGGACATTTGGCATTTGACAGAGAACACCAAGATTGGCAAATTCACCACTGACGCCCTGTGCTCTTCACAGATGAAAGCAGGTTCACACTGAGCACATGTGACAGACGTGGAGAACGTTCTGCTGCCTGCAACATCCTCCAGAATGACCGGTTTGGCAGTGGGTCAGTAATGGTGTGGGGTGGCATTTCTTTAGGGGGCCACACAGCCCTCCATGTGCTCGCCAGAGGTAGCCTGACTGCCATTAGGTACTGAGATGAGATCCTCAGACCCCTTGTGAGACCATATGCTGGTGCGGTTGGCCCTGGGTTCTTCCTAATGCATGACAATACTAGACTACATGTGGCTGGAGTGTGTTAGCAGTTCCTGTAAGACGAATGCATTGATGCTATGGACTGGCCTGCCCATTCCCAGACCTGAATCCAATTGAGCATATCTGGGACATCATGTCTCGCTCCATCCACCAACGCCATGTTGCACCACAGACTGTCCAGGAGGTGGGCGATGCTTTAGTCCAGGTGTGGGAGGAGATCCCTCAGGAGACCATCCTCCACCTCATCAGAAGCATGCCCAGGTGTTGTAGCGAGGTCATACAGGCACGTGGAAGCCACACACGCTACTGAGCCTCATTTTGACTTGTTTTAAGGACATTACATCAAAGTTGGATCAGCCTGTAGTGTTTTTTTCCACTTTAATTTTGAGTGTAACTCCAAATCCAGACCTCCATGGGTTGCTAAATTTGATTTCCATTGATAACTTTTTAAAAATAATTTTTATTAATTTTCTTTTTTTTTACATCGTAAAACATGGTATCAACAACGTTCTTGGCATCTATACAAGATTTTGATTTAAATATCATAATACATTATATTGCGTTTATCTACTATTAAATCATATCTTTAGCTATAATTACTATTCTTATATCTTTATATAGTTTACAAAATTTTATTTTACTTTCTTAAGGGTTGTTTCAATTAACATTTTTGTCTCACTTCTTGGTTCTGTTTCTTAGCCATTTATACCAATTGTTCCAAATTGTAAAGAATTCAGAGTCGTCTTTTTCTTTCAATTTCATTGTTAGCATATTCATCTCAGTACTTTCTGTTACTTTTTGTATTATTAGTTCTTCATTAGAGGTATTTGGTGTTTTCCATACCTGCGCAAAGGCTATTCTGGTGGCTGTTATAGTATGTAACACTAGGTATTTTACTTCTTTCGGTAGTCTTTCTTTAATAATTCCTAATAGGAAGGATTCCGGTCTGAGCTCAAACTGATAGTTCGTAATTTCTTTTAACCAATCTTTAATTTGAATCCAGTATGACTGGCCTCGGGGCACATCCACCACATGTGATAAAATGTACCGTCAACTTTTTTGCACTTCCAACATTTAGGACTCATATTGGAGTAGATTTTTCCAATCTTGTTGGGGCTAAATACCATCTATAAAACATTTTATATATGTTTTCTTTGTATGCGACAGATACCGTTAATTTATAATTTATATTCCATATTTTCCCCATTCCTCTAATTCTATAGTGTATCCAAAATTCTGTGCCCATACAATCATTGTACTTTTGACTGTTTCCTCTTCATTTTAAAATCTAATAAATATTTATATATTTCACAAATTTATATTAAATTATAACTTCCCATTGTTTATCCCCTTTTTAATTTCTAAATATGCCACTATTATATTTTTTAAAAATTCCCCTTTCTAGTCACATTTTGATAGAAACACAATAGTATTCATCATATTTACATTTAACAGATTATGCAATTCTAATACAGTTGTTTTTATTAAATTATAGCTTTTCATTATCTTATACAATTCTTCACAATATTATTTTTATGTCAATCAAATTCCATATTCATTCCTTTTATAGCATGTTAATATTCTTATTTATTACCTTTAGCAGTTATATATCTTAACTAATAATACACATTTCTATAAAACCATCTTCTCCTTTTCTTTTTTAAGTACCATCTCCTTTGTCTTGCTGATGTTCAGGTGCAGGTTGTTTTTTAGGCACCAGGTGGATAATTTTTGAACCTCCCCCCCCCCGCATGTTGTTTCATCTCCACCTGTAATAAGATCCAGTACAGAGCTATCACCTGCGAACTTAATTATCACAGTGGATGGGTCAGATGATACACAGTCATGTGTGTACAGTGAGTACAGGTAGGGACTGAGCACATAGCCTCATGGGGAGCCAGTGCTAAGCTTCAGAGAGGTGGATATGACAGATCCCACCCTCACTGTTTGTGGCTGCTACAGAAAGTATTTGATCCAGTCGCAGATGGAAGAGAGAAAATCCAAGTCAGTCAGCTTTTCGATAAGGATGCTTGGTAGAATGGTATTGAAGTCCGAGCTATAGTCTATGAAAAGCATTTTGACATAGTTTCCATGTTTCTCCAGATGGTTCACTACAGAATGTGGACTTCCCTGCACTCCCGCATGCGGCCAGCCCCCCCACGCATGCCCGGCAGATACTCAAAAATCAGCTGGCAGGAGGCACACATGCATGTGCAGTAAAACTGAGCTGGGGCGACAGCTCATGTGCCTGCAGAGATGGCTCTGCATGCCACTTCTGGCACACTTGCCATAGGTTCACCATCACGATCCTAAGGTGTTGGAGAACCAATCTGTCAAAGCATTTCATCACTACAGACGTTAATGCAATAGGTGTGTAGTCATTTAGGCAGTTAATTGCTATTTTCTTTGGGACTAGGACAATAGTGGCTGCTTTGAAGCATGATGGAACACAGGCTGTTTGCAGGGAGATGTTAAAGATCCTTGTCAGGACCCCTGATAATTGGTCGGCATAATTCTTTACCACTATCCCCAGCACCCCATCTGGACTTGCAGCTTTGCTGGGATTCACAGCCTTCAGTACATCTCTCACTTGGTGTTCATATAGGGTGAGTGGCTGGGAATCAGAAGGCCAGCAGGCAGAGGCTACGGGATCTGGTCTTTTCACCTCCTAGCGGGAGAAGAAAGTATTCAGCTCCTCTACCAATGAGGCATCAGTACTGACCATGTTCCTTGTGTTGCCCTTATAGTAAGTTGGGTGTTGCAGTCCCTGCCATACTTGCTTCAGGTTGTTGTCTGCTAGATGGTTCTCCACCTTATGTTTGTATTGTTGTTTTGTCATCTTAATGCCTCTTCTAAGGTTTGCCCTGGCCTCTCTCTATATCACTGTCCCCTACCTTAAAGGCAGAATCCTGGGTTTTCAGAAGCGTCCATACCTCGGCAGTCATCTAGAGTTTACAGTTCCCGTAGACTCTGATGCACTTGTGCACTGTTACACTGTCAGGGCACACTTTGATGTAAGAGTATGGCATCAGTGTATTCATGCAGGTCTTGAAGATTCAACATGACATGGTGCATGCAAGGAGCTTCTGTTCAAATAGGGATGCATAGACATCTGAGGGAAGGGGCAAAGTTATTTTGTGTGTCTTTTGAATCAGGATGGCGGTGGCAGCAGCACACCAGAGACAGCTGGCTGGTTTCTGGCAACTAGATCCAGGACACACACACACACACACACACACACACACACACGTATGTATATATATATAACCGCTACCTCAACGCCCAATCCCACCACCACCCAGCACAGATAAACTCCGTGGCTAAAACACTAATTGCTAGAACCAAATGCCTGGCAGACAAGACACACATAAAGACTGAATTATGCACCCTGACTAAAGTACTGACAGCCAACGGCTTCCACAAAAGCAAAATCACCGGCTTGATCCACAAAAACACACTGAGACATAATGGAGACCCAGAAGATGAACAGACCTATGGAACAGCTGTCCTGCCCTACATAAGAGGTACTACAGACAAAATCAGTAAGATACTACACAGACATCACATCAAGACTGCCTTCAAAACAGACAGAAAAATAGCAGCCATCCTTAGAAACCCCAAAGATAAAATTGACCTGGAAAACCAAGGCATATACGAAGTCCCCTGTGCATCATGCCCGCCACATACATTGGACAGACCAATAGAAGAATAAGTACCTGCCTGGATGAACACAAAAATGCAGTCAAAAAGCTGGAACACACTTCCTCACTAGTCCAACACATGGAAGCCACAGGTCATAGCATCAACTTCAATGACACCAAAACACTAGCCACTATAGAAAACCCTAGCCACAGAATCATCAGAGAAGCCATAGAAATTGAAAAAAGACCTGAAAGCATGAATAGAAGAGATGATTCCACCAGACTGTCAATTATTTGGAAGCCTGCACTCACAAACAAAAAAATCTCCACACCACTAGCCAGGCAAACACCTGGGCACAAACAGATCCCCCCTGATACCTCCAGCTCAAACACACCCCAACCTGGCACCCAGATGAAACCTAGCTTCCTAACAAATGATAGCCGTCCATTTACCCGGAGCCAAGCTGCACTAAAGGCCTCCAATAAAGGAACACAATGCTGCCAGTCAATCAAGATACAAAAAGAGCCACAAAGCAGACAGAAGATATCAGAAACACCAATCAAGCAGAACACAGCTAACTCCAAGACCAATAAACACAGACCAAGATTCCCAACCAATCAGGATGAAGAAAAAACCATTCTGGCACAGCAATAGGCTGCCCCAAATTTAAAACTGAAACAACTGTGGGGGCCTGACTCACAGACGGACACAATACAGAAGCCTGATGATGGCAGATGAGATTCTGCCGAAATGTTGCTACAACTTTAAAAGCACAACTACAATGACGTGGGAAAATACCCGAACAAAGCTGAATACCATACATGTAAGTACCCGCAAAAACTTAAGAAAAAAATATATGTATGTATGTGTATGTGTGTGTGTGTGTGTGTGTGTATAGATAGATAGATAGATGATAGATAGATAGATAGATAGATAGATAGATAGATAGATAGATAGATAGATGATAGATAGATAGATAGATAGATAGATGATAGATAGATAGATAGATGATAGATAGATAGATAGATAGATAGATAGATAGATAGATAGATAGATAGATGATAGATAGATAGATAGATAGATAGATAGATAGATAGATAGAGATAGAGATAGAGATATATACATACACACACATACACTACACACACACACACACACATATATATGTATATATATAATTTTTTATCTTTTATAAAACATATCATTAGGTGAACAATGTGTTTCCAGGTTTTACATTTCCATACAAACATGACCATAATTACATACCAACTTTTATATCCAAATTAAAATCATAATGTTGCTTATTACCTTTTTCTTTAAATAATTTCATACATTATTTAACAATATTTTCCATATTCTTATTCAATTTCTATATTCATAACTCTTATTTTATACAATCTCATTTCATACTGTAGCTTATTTCATTTTTCTTTAAATATTCTCCTGTCATGTTAAACAATATTATCTATATTCTTATTCAACTAATACTACTGGTTTTGTAGCTGAATGAAAATATAACTGGATCTCTAACCCTAACATTACACTACATCTCAATTAGAAATGGAGTAACAGTGACCTGGCTCAAGTCAACATTGCCAATGATCGGTATACAGATAACTGTTGTCTGACAACATTTGTAATCATTTCATCAACCATGATCTAACCAAGGGATGTGGAATGCTTAGGCAGATAGCCATTCAATTGGAGTATTTTATTGTATACATGGAGCTGTAAACCCAAATTAAGTACCAATTTAGTTTGACATCTGTTCTTTATAGCACAGATTTTCTTACCTCTCAATATTTCCAATCTGGAATACATAACAAGACATGAATATTTATCAGCAGAAAGTATTCTATATTAAGTTCAATTTATTGCTACATCTGGGCATTATTCAGTTTCCTCCCTGACAATTAGTGACTGACAAGGTAATCACTCTAATTGCATTCCAGCCAGTTCACTGAAGCTGATTTCTACATTTAAAAATCCCATCTGGTTATACTTCTGCATTTTACTTCTGTTAGCTTGCTAAACAACCACAGACTTTATGCCAAGTTGCACTTGTATTATTGCTGAGAATTTCCTAACATCTCTTCTTGACTTCTTGCCACATTATTTAAGTTTCTGGCTGCATACATCAGCCACAAACTAAGATACATTTGTTCTGAATGTGAGTTACCCAATTTCTGAATGGTGAAGTGAAGTGCCAGATCTGCTGTGCCTATTTCTTGCAGGCCAAGCAAGTGACTTTACCCTTGAGGAGGAAAAAAATCCATAAATGCATGTCCTTAGGAATAATAATTGAACACCAATATATCAATAACTTTTCAAACGCAGTTCTTTCTGTGAAGTTAATGTCTGCTCATTTTCCACTCTGCATGCAAAGGTGTTACAAGTAGTCCTTGAGTTACGAATGTAATGGAGCGTGCCTATTCCATTCATAACCCGAGGATTTGTGGGAATGAATCTTGTACCTTGAACAAGATCACTCCCTCCTTTTGCCCACACATTCACTAATCAAATGCGTTGTTCATTAAATGCAAACTAAATAACCCTAACCCATGGGGGGAGGGTACTGATGGAACAGGCCATCTGCTTAAGATCAACCAAGGCTTCCCTGACCCACTGAAATACCTCATGCTCCCCACAATTGCTTTCTCCCCCATCCAAATTGCCACACCGGGTCACTTATTGTGCAAAGATCTAGGAAGCTGTCCCCTCTCCAGCCTCTCAGCTGTCCAGTCTCTGCAGCTCTCCAGCCTCTGCAGCTTTGGTGTACATAGGCCTCACCTGCTGGCCAAAATGCAGGTTTGGAGGGGAGGAGCGGTGTGGGGCCACCCCTCAGATGCTCTGTTTAGGCCTCCACTGGCCTTGCCCAGCACTTTTCTGGCCAAAACTGAGCTCTGTTTAGGCCTGCGCAAACCCTGCCCAGCACTTTGCAGACCAAAATGAAGTTTTGTTTAGGCCTGCACATACCTCGCCCGGCACTCCACAGGCCTAAATGGAGCTCAGTTTTTCAATTTCAAACCTCCATTTTGGCCTGCAAAATGCAGGATGAATGTTGTAGAGCCTCTCTTGTTATTGCAAGATTCATCCTTTCAGGACTTGTTCTTAAACACTAGGGGAACTGATTGTGTAACTTTGAACATTCACTAAGGGAATGCTCATAACCCAGGGATTACCTGTATAACATTTTTCTGGACCAGAGACACATGTGGCCTTTCAGAGGTGTCCCAGGGGCTGTTCTTCAAATATTAACATGTTGGGCCAAGTGAGAAACTAAAGTTCATTTCATTTACATTTAATTAATTTTAAATAAACTTAATACAATTACCCTCCTGTCATGCATTTTATTAATTTCTCCTTTTAGCCCTATAAGTCAGAATTCCAACAATACACTAAGTCAAAACCAATCAAAGCATTTTTTGGCATAAGGTATAAATTTAGCCACTGCATCTGTGATGTCTTCCTGGGAGGACTCCTCAGATTTTTCCTCGGAGGTCAACTCAAGGGAGGATAAGCTCATTTCTGGCACATCAGGAACTGGGTTAATTAATGACTCTGAACAGCCAGCTGAAAGAGATTTACGGGAGGCTTCAGCTAGGGACAGCTTGCAGGGGCAGACTGTCAGTGAAGAGGAGGAGGAGCTGCCTTCTGTGGTGGATCCGAGATCACAGGGCAGAGAAAAAACAAGAGCAATGGAGATCTGCTAGATTATTCTGGAGAAGGCTCCACCCATCTTGATGGGCTGTACCGGAAATCTATTTATCATGGCAGGCAGAGGGAGGCATTGCTGGGAACCATGTGTTTGGTTTCTAGCTGTGTGTTCCTTGTGCTTCCTGCTTGACTTTGTGCCTTGGAGACTCTGAACTTCTCTTACCAAGTGAGCTCTTGTGGGTGTATTTCAGTTTGGCATGGTGAATTTAAGTGTGTTTGGTGAACTTATTTGTTAGAGTGATTTTCCATTGTTTTATGGACTAACCTTGGCCTGCTTGTGGTTGGCCATTGTCTTATGGACTAACCTTGGCCATGGTTGGATTTATTTGGGATAGTTCTGAGCTGGGGGAAGGAAATTGCTAAGGAACATTAATAAACTCTCTAAACAAGCCTTAATGCATGTGTGTGAGTGAGTAGGACAGCACAATGTCATTAATAAACCACATCAGTGAAGATTACATACACACTGGATTAAAAAGAGAATGGCTAATTTCTTGTAGGAATTGAACCTTCAAATATAGAAGTTGGTTTGATATGTACCAATAGTCTCTGACTAATATTCACATTTCCTAGAGATTAAAAGAGATACGGTTTCAAAGTTTTGGAGCAGTGATGGTGAACCTATGGCACGCGAGCCCCAGCCAAACTTACCTGCACTGAGCATGTGTGTGCCTCCCAGCTGATTTTTGGGCTGTTTGAGGCTTTTTTCGGCCTCCCAGAGGCTTGAGAGAATCCTCTGCAGCCTTGGGAAGCCAAAACACGGGCCTTCCAGAAATATTGGAGGTGCCTGTTTTCAGCCTACAGAGGGCCTCTGGAGCCTGGGGAGACCGTTTTTGCCCTCCCAGCGGCTCAAGGAAGCCTCTGCAGCCTTTGGAGGCTGAAAAATGGGCCCATTTTCTCACTTCCACTATTTCCAAAAATATTGGAAGTGATGAAATGGGCCTGTTTTTTTGGCCTCCAAAGGCTGCAGATGCTTCCCTCGAGCCCCTGGGAGGGCAAAAGCGGCCTCCCCCAAGCCCCAGAGGCCCTCCAGAGGCTGAAAATGGGCACTTCCGGTATTTCTGGGAGGTCCTTTTTTGGCCTCCCGAAGGTGCAGAGGCTTCCCTTGAGCCTCCAGGAGGTGAAAATGGCCTCAAACGGGCCAAAAATCAGCTGGGAGTCATGTGCATGCGTAGTGCAGGTAAGGGGGCAGGGGGCATGCACAGGGGGCACAAGGTTCATTGCATTGTGTGTGCCGGCATGGGGGCTATCATGTACATGCACGCTTATGGCACACCACAACAAAATGGTTCGCCATCACTGTTTTAGATGGTCATTACCACAGTCATACTTTATTGTAAAGTATTTATTCCCACACCATTCAAAAGAATAATAATGATTTGTCTGGATTTCACATTGTGTAAAATGTGAACTCATCCTTTGTAATTCCTATATTTAGAATGTTACATTAGAGAAAACCATACTGGCTTGTTCAGGAAAGATAGTTAACACACAGCTTTTTGCACTGTGTGAATCTAATGGGCTCTAGTTGTTTTTTCCCCTTTCCTGACCTCTTGTGGTCTTTATATATCTTCTTCCTGATATTTTGCAATGGGTGCTGTTTACATCTTTTTAGTCCTGGAATGGGGGTATTTTTAAAATATTGAAAATGAAAATGAAAGCATATTTTCCTCCTAGAAAAATAAATAGCAGATTTATGTCTAAGTATTGTAAACAAGGCTACAATTATTTGCAATCTTTTTTTTCACCAAGCAGTGATTTTAGGAAGTTTCTGATTCTCTATTACATAGCCAGATAAAACAATTACAGAAATCAGTTATGTTTGCAACCTCTCCCTCATGTGGAAAAAAGATTCTGGTCCAGTTCCAACCCTGGAGAAAGACACTGGAAATAAAATGGAGGCTGGCTGGCTGGTTGGAAAGAAAGTCTCTGTTTATTTGATTTCCAGAAACTTCAGTGACAGCAATATGTTTCTTGGGTAGCCGAAAAAATGGCTGAATGGATGGATAATTTTTTATAGGATTCTGGTGATTGAGATGCTCCAAGGGGTTGTGTAATGTAGTGAGCCTTGTGTCTTTTACTATTTCAATGGTGGTGGGTTAATCCTATTATGTCTTAAAAGTCATGTCCTTTCCTTAGAATTTCAGTGGGGGAGTATAAATTCTTAATCCCATCAGCTCCATAATGGGGGAGCCAGGTTAAGGCATTTTGTTATGAATAGGCTGGCCCAGTGTCAGATCCGTGTATCTGCCAATGGAAAAAGAAGAGGGGAGGGAAGTTGGTAAAAGAAATCCTTTTTTGATGTAACTTGAATATATTAAATCTTATATTGACTTTGTATAACCAACACTTGATATACAGCTGAGAGACTGAAACCAGATGACCCGGAAACCTGTCACCTCTGGAAGAGACAGCAAAAGAAAAGGGACCATAAAAATTCCAGCTGGGAGATGTTTCCTGAGAAACCCTTCAGAAGATCATTCTCAGAAGAGGGGAGGGGGAATTAACATGTTGATTCTTTGTTTTACAAAATAAACATCAAGATAAGGGGAGAGGTCCTAAACTCCCTTATCTATCACTGCATGCCTGGGAGACGTTAGACGCTGCTTTTGAATCCCTACTTGAATTGTCTAATCTCAATAAAGGATTCCTTTTGAAACACCCAGATTTCAGAAGTTCATTCTTGTCAATTGAAATGGGAAAAGTCCACTAGCCTGACATAAAGCAGCATCTAGCATAGAGGTCAGCCCAGAGAGAAGTTTTTTTTAAACCGAGGGGACCCTTCAAAAGAGGAAAAAAGTCTGAATACAGCAAGGAGCAAGGGAAAGCCGAATGCTGGGGAGAAACGTCGACAGTTACCCAGCTGGACACTGACTCAGTCTATTCTATCAAAGATAGCGAAGCTGCCTGCGAAACCTCCACAAAGCCCCGGTGGTCTACAGGTGTAGGAAAGAGAGACAGCTGGGACAGAAGAATCAAGGGAGTAACCCTCAGTTGGGGTAATCGTAAACCTGGGTGGAAATTGGAGCTGGAGGCCCTATCGGATCAGGAAGAATGGGTTGAGGAACCACTGGCCGATGACTGACTGAAACGGTACAAAAATCGCCTCATGAAGGAAACCTTGGAGGGCCTCGATGTGAGGGATGCACCAGGATGCCAACGTAGGAGAACGAGGGAGCCAGAAATTGAGAGAACCCGAGCTGCCATCCCGGATCCAGCTGAGAATGATTGGGCAGTAGGACAAGCTGAAGAACCAGCAGCCATAACAGGTACCCAACCCCTGACTGCCCCAAGACAGGGGATTAACCCCGGCCAACCCAGAGACATACAACTGCAGAGGAAGGTCCCACCCCAGGGGTAAACTTCGATGGGGACCCCCAGAAACTGGGATATTTTCCTGGTGCAAGTGCTCACCTACATGCAAGAATATGGGTGGAATCTCCCAACCCAGGGGCCCTGAGTATGAGTCATCACCCTGGCCTTAGAGGGGGCAGTGGCCAGATGGATACTGACCCACAATGTAAACACCCCAGAACTGAGGGACCTTGATTGGTTCATGACGGCCCTATGCCACGGCTTCAAAGACCCCCTCACCAATAGAAAAGCCCCCAACCACATCAGAGTCGTAAAGCAAGGCTGTCGCCTGGTAGCTGAATATACCGAGGAATTTCATGACCTGGCTGGCCGAGTCGACTGGCCAGAAGATATCCTACTCTGTTGGTTCAAAGATGGACTTAATGATGATCTGTACGCTGCCTGCCTGGTCCGTGGGGCCCCAAACCTCCTGCATGAATTGTACCTGATGGCAGAGGAGGTGGAGATAGACATGACTTGTAACCAATACCACAGTGGCAAACTTTGAAAAAGATCCCCACCCCAGGGAAAATGGGAACTTTTCAAACCACAAATCACCATGACTCCAAGAACATCTGGCTGTTTTTAGTGTGGAAAGGAAGGACACCGCGCAGCAGAATGTCATTTGAAAACCCCTTCCAGAAAGCCAGACCATCTATCGGGGGGAAACCTAGAACATTCAGCCCTCAAGGAAAGGAGACTGGCCTGAGAAGCCAAGAAGCTATGGGATTCCAATCTCCCCCAACCCAGAGAACGAATCCCCAAGGGAGACCTGAGCCAGTCCAAAAGCGATTCAGAAGATGACCCGCTGGTAAGCAACCCAATTGAACCAATCACTCTATCTCTAAGACTGTTCATCCCTAACCGAGAGAAGGGGAGGGAAAGTTGCAGCGCTACTGGATTCGGGGTGCACCCGATGCCTGATCAACCCCTCCCTAGCAGAGAAATTGGTAATCCAACTAAAAAGATTGGAAAATCCCATCGCTTTTTTCCAATTAGATGGAACAATAGCGGGGGGGTGGAGCCAGCCAGGTTTGCCACAGAACCATTGAAAATAAGACTAGGGAACCATAGTGAAATGCTCTCACTCATTGTATCCCCAGGGCTGGAAGGGCCACTTGTCCAAGTCTCACGTGGCTGCGGAAATGGAACCCAAAAATAAATTGGAGGAGAGGAAGAATACATTTACAGAGAGACTTAGCATTTGCAAATAGCTCTGAGGAAAGGATAACGAAAGGAACAGAGAACAGAGAATCAGCCATGACCAGACAGTCGGCTAAACCCATTAACATCCCCAACGAGTATCAGGATTAACCCAAGCATTTAGCAAGGAGGCTTTGGATGATCTCCCACCCCATCGTGCCACAGACTGCGCTATCGAGATCCTACCAGGGGCTAAACTTCCAAAACCGCAAATGTACTGCATGTCTCCCTGAGAACTAAAAGAACTCAGAGCATTTATTGATAAAAATCTAAAAAGGGGCTTCATCTAACCCACCCGACCAAAAATAGCTGCTGCAGTATTATTCCATGAAAAGAAAGATGGCTCCTTGCGTCTGTGTGTGAATTACAAAAAATTAAACACAATTAGCATGGAGAATATATATCCACTCCCCCTCATGGACATGTTAGCCCAATTCTCCAAAGAGAATTTGTTTTCAAAGTTAGACCTATGAGAGGCATACTACCACATTAGAATAAGGGAAGGGATGAGTGGAAGATGGCTTTTAACACCCCACTGGGATGCTACCAATATAAAGTGCTCCCTTTTGGATTACAAGGTGCATCGGCCGTGTTCATGCAATTTATTAATGAGACCCTCCATGAATTTTTATATAAAGGGGTGCTTGTTTATCTTGATATTTTAATCTACACAGAAACAGAAGAAGAACACATTAAGTTACTCCGGGCAGTTCTCACAAAACTCTTGAATGCCAAACTATACGCAAAACTCTCTAAATGCGAATTCCACCAAGAAAAAAATTGACTACTTGGGATATAGCATATCCCACGAGGGAATAGAGATGGATCCACAGAAAGTAAAAGCTGTTATCAATTGGGAACCACCTCATACCCTCAAACAACTGCAAAGCTTCCTGGGGTTTGTGAACTTTTATCGCCAGTTCATTCCAGCTTTTACAAATATCGCCCTCCCCATCACAAACTTTTTAAAGATGGGGGGGGGGGAGAAACCCAAACTAAGGCAATCCCTTATCTGGACAATGGAATGCCAAGTGGCATTCGAAAAACTCAAATGTCTGTTCTCAGCAGAACCAATCCTGAAACACCCAGATCCCAAACAACCTTTTGTAATCCAAGCAGACGTGAGTGATATAGCAGTTGAAGCAGTCCTACTCCAAAAGACTGTTCTATGCCAAAATATCTCAACGGCCAAGGCCTTGGCAAAGATGTTTTTAATACACATTTATCACCTTCATGGAGCTCCCCAACACATTATCTCAGATAGGGGTGTACAATTCACATCCACATTTTGGCGGGCGTTTTTAAACCTATTAGGCACTACCCAGGGGTTGTCATCATCAAATCACCCCCAGATGAATGGCGGTTCTGTACACGCGAACAGCGTATTAGAACAATATTTAAGATGTTTTATTAATTACCAACAGGACAATTGGACTGACCTCCTCCCTTTTGCAGAGGTAGCATATAACAACTCGGTCCACAGCAGCACTGGGTTCACTCCATTTCAATTAGCCACAGGCCAGGAATACAGCCCCATGCCTGAAATACACACCCCAGAACCTGAAATTCCCTCCCACTAGGCTGGCCCAGTGTCAGATCCGTGTATCTGCCAATGGAAAAAGAAGAGGGGAGGGAAGTTGGTAAAAGAAATCCTTTTTTGATGTAACTTGAATATATTAAATCTTATATTGAATTTGTATAACCTACACTTGATATACAACTGAGAGACTGAAACCAGATGCCCCGGAAACTTGTCACCTCTGGAAGAGGCAGCAAAAGAAAAGGGACCATAAAAATTCCAGCTGGGAGATGTTTCCTGAGAAACCCTTCAGAAGATCATTCTCAGAAGAGGGGAGGGGGAATTAACATGTTGATTCTTTGTTTTACAAAATAAATATCAAGATAAGGGGAGGGTCCTAAACTCCCTTATCTATCACTGCATGTCTGAGGGACGTTAGACACTGCTTTTGAATCCCTACTTGAATTGTCTAATCTCAATAAAGGATTCCTTTTGAAACACCCAGATTTCAGAAGTTCATTCTTCTTGATTGAAATAGGAAAAGTTCGACTTCCAGTGGCAGCATGTGTCGAGCGGCATGAAGGAATAGCGCTCTGTTCTTCATTGCCAATCTTCAGCGTTTTGAGAGCCAACAGAGGCTAAATCGTTCCTGGGGGGATTGGTGATGGAGAGGGGAACTTTCGGAGCTGAAGAGGGAAGGTGCAATCCCCAGCAGTGCGATCGGAGGAGCCCTCGAAACTGGCTCTTAAGGGACAGACTTTGGTGGCTGACCCAGAGATCAGATGACACACAAGATAGGAAAAGGAAGCAAAGAGAGAGTACGGTGTGAAGAAGCGGTGTGAATGGTGAAACCGAAAGAGAGTGGAACTGTCAAAACGAACCCAGAAAGAGATGGCGAGAGGAAAGGCTCAAAACGGCACCTGAACAATGAATACAGTGAGGAGAGCGAATAAGGGAGAGGACGAAAGGATGCTGGCAATAGTGAAAGATTGAATAAAGAAGATTAAGTGATAGACTATATACGAACTAAGTGAAGAGGGGAAGTGAAAGTGGATTGTTTGAAACAGGATGATTGAAACTTTTGTGTTCCTAAAAGAACAACATTATTGTAACAGAAGAAGAAACATAGTTAAAAGATCTGGGGGGGAAAGTGTCTCTGACAGTGCAGAAAATTGAAAGTCAGACATTTTGAAGAAGAAAGTGAAAGTTAACTCTTTAAATACACTACATCTAATGTTACAGTAAGACTTAAATGAACTGGTTGGAACACATAGAAAAACCTTTGCGTAGAACGAAAGGAAAGTTGTGATTATAAGAAATATTGTCTGTATATTTAAAAATACTGTGACTAAACGACATTTTTATTTGCTTCTCCTCTTTTCTCCCCATCTTTTTTCTCTTTTTCCTTAGTGATTATATTAGAAGCTAAAATATTTAAATACTTGAATATATACTGAATGATTTATATGACAAATAGAGTGTAAAGTGACTGTTTAAGTAGCTATATACTATAATATAGCTATATACTATAATATAAGTTAAAGAACTTTAGAGATTTTCTAAGAAACTTATTGACTGAACTATCCTAAGAATTGTATTGTTTGCCGATATTAGTAAGTCCTTATTACTATCAAATGTACTGTAAAATAAGTATAGTAAATTTATATATTTAAATTGATTATTAGTGATAAGAATTTATTTAGATAAGTTTAATTGTTAATTAATTGTTTAAGCAGTTTAATATTAAATGCATTAAAGTAATATAAAGTTTTAAGGTAAAAATAAATAGAAATATACAGTATAAGAATATTAAGAAGTAATATAGTGGCAAGGAATTAATATAAATAACTTTGGATTTTGGGATTGATTTGTATAACTGTATAGATTAATTAATTTGTGAAAGTTCTTGATTCATTTAAGAATTAATATAAGTCATTGAGAGGTAGATTACAGGGAAGAATAAGGACTGTGATAGAACCTAGAGAAATAGTGAGCATTGAATGGTGTTGTGGGATAAGATAGAAAGAATATTAGGACAACAAACCAAATTAATTCAATAAATGACAAGCATTACAACAACAGTAGTGAAGACTGGGAAGAAACCTACCCTGACAACAGCTACAGTGATTTTATCTCCATCTACACAAAGAACCATTGAAGGAATGCTCACAACAGAGAAAACAACAGCTACAATGAATACACAGACCATGCTAGCAACACTGTTAACAATTCAGGAGACAATGATGAAATTACAGGAAAACATGACTAAGAACCATGGAGAAATGAAAACAGAGATGGAGGAGGTGAAGAGAGAAGTGAGAAAGGATATTCAGAAGTTGGATGAGAAAGTTGGCCAGATTCAAGAAGTTCTACAAAAGAATGAACAAAGACTCCAAATGATTGAAAAAAGAATGGAAAAAACAGAACAAAAATTAGAGTCAGTAGATCAAAGAATGCAAGAAAGAGACAAAGAAGTAGATCCAGTTGGAGATGGAGAGGGCCTCATTCTACTTACGTTTTCAGAATGTGGTAGAGACGAAGGAGGAAGATCTGACAGAAATAATGGCAGAGACTATTGCAGGGGCACTCCAAAGAGAGAAGAGTGAGATAATCAATGAATTAGACAAAGTCTACCGAATCTATACAAATGATGCCAGAAAATTTAGACTACCAAAAGAGGTTCATGCCCGTTTTGCTTGGAAAAAGGTGAGGGACATAATTTATAAGATTACTAGAAAGGAACCTATGACATATAATGGTAAAGAGATCATAACGTTAAAACAGATCCCGAAAAGAGTTCGAGAACAAAGGAAAGAATATTGTTTTCTGTCCGCCTGACTCAACAAAAATAATATATTGTTTAGGTGGATTACACCAGAGGCAAGGGAAGAAAGTCAAGATTGACACATTGGAGAAAGAGAAATAATTCCACGTACAACTAATAGGCACAGAGGAACTTGATAGTAGCAGAGAGGAACTGGAATCGGCTAGTCAAGATGATCAACAACTGGAAAAGAATGGAAAAGAGCAGGAAGAGGAGGAAAGGAAGAAGGAAGAAAGACCACAAGAAGAAAACAGAATAAGAACACAAACAGAAGCAAGGAATAGCAGGAACTAATTGGTAAAGGCAAAGAGAGAAAATGGATAATAACTTGAAGATATTATCAGTAAATATAAATGGACTTAACTCCCCATCAAAACGGAATCAAACTCTGAAAAAAATGGCAAAACAAAAAATGGATATAGTATATAGGAAGTACATGTTAGAGCCCAAGATAAGAGATTTTTGCAATATAAAAAATTAGGAAACTTATACGCAGCATTAGTGGAGGGGAAAAAAAGAGGAGTAGCAGTATATGTTAGAGAAGAAGTAGAAGATTCGGTAGGGAGAACATTAATATTAGAAATAGTATGGGAACAGAAGAAAATTCTATTAGTTGTAATATATGCTCCCAACAAACAACAAGAAATGTACTGCAAAAAATACATGAAAAAATTCTTAAATTAGGCAAAGAAGAAATTTGCATAATAGGGGATTTCAACACAGTCTCGGATATAAAAAAAGATTATCAAAGTACCAGTCAAAAAAAGAAAAAGAAAAACACTCCCCAAAACTTTTTTTTAACATGATAGAAGAACAGAACCTAATTGATATATGGAGAATATACAATCCAAAGGAAAAGCAGTTCACCTTTTATTCTATTCCACACAAATCATGGTCAAGAATTGACATGACATGGATAAATAAAACCCTAATGAAAGACATAGTACGAATAGAAATAGCACCAAATATGTGGGCAGATCATAACTCCATAATAGTAATATGGAAAGGTCAAACAAAACAAAGAGAAAGGTGGACATTGAACCCATAGACCCTGAGAGACAAAGAATATATAGCAAAGTTTAAAAAAAGAACTAGAAATGTTTTTTTGATGTAAATAAAAAAGAACACACCTCTTTACACAATCTCTGGGATACAACGAAAGCCTATCTAAGAGGAATAACAATTGCATATAATGCTAGAAAGAAAAAAGAAAGAGAAAAAGAAAGTAATGAGTTACAGAATGATATTAGAAAATTGGAAAGATGGGGAGGTGGAGCTGGCGTTGCGGTGGTACGACGTGCAACCTTGATGCTCCAAGATCACGGTTGATATCTCTGCTGTTGGACAGTCTCACTGGACCTAAACCGGCCCATAGAGATGGTGATCGATAAGGGCACGTCCTGTTGATCCCAGGGATACCTCAAAGTCCCTGGTAGATCCAGGAGAAGCCATTTTTGCCACCAGCGGAGAGGCAGCCATTCAAGCTGCTGAAGTTGGGACAGCTCCGGAATAGAACAGATCAGAAGAAAGTTTTTCAGTTTGGTGAGATGAATTTTTACTTGCTATTTTTTGGAGAGAACACCCTAAAAGACTTAAAGTGAAATCAAAAGTGAAGAGAAAAGAGGTCAAGCAGCGAAATTAAGCTAGTTAAACTGAAGGTTTTTTCCCCTTTTTATTGAACTTAGAATTTGGCAAAGCTTCTCAATTTTAAACTGGACTGGTCTTTCTTAATTTTTTTATTTTCTTTAACAATTCTCTTGAAAGTCTGTTTTGATTAAGATTCTTTCTGATTTGAGATTTATTTCTTTCCCTTTTTAATTTTTTTTTTTTTTACTTTTTTATCTGTTCCTGGCTTTGGATATATGAGGGGAAGTGAAAGTGAAGGAAAATAAGTAGCACTGCCACCTAGAGGCTTGGATATATTGCTTTCTTTTCTCTCTTACTTGTTTGTGTATTGGTGTTACATTCAAGGACTCTGAGCTTTTTACTGAAAAAGATAGTGGGATGACCATGGTAGATTGTTTATACAGGTGCTCATCTGTGAAACTATAGATATCCGGAGTCTGGAGTTGAAGTTGAAAGAAAGAAGATTGAAGTGACCTTGAAAATACTGGAACTGGAAAGTCTAATTTGATTTACTAAAGAGCTTTGGATATTTAGTGGCAGTGGCTTGCTTTTTGTTAGAATTGCTTGCTATTCTTTTTTTTCTTTTTTTTACCACCCCTCTAGTTGGATTTTTATGTTTGGATTTTAGCCTTTTAACCCAGGAACTAGACTGTATTTTTTCTTTTGCTTCCTTTTTTATTAAGGGAAATACATAGACTATTATTTTTTAATCTTGTTTTCTTCTTTCCCTTTATCCTTTTTTAAAAATCTTCTCTACTTTTTTTACCTGTTCCCCCTTTTTACATTTTTTTTCTCCCCCCCTTTTTTGCATACTCTTGGAACCAATTGGATTAAGGTATACAAGTGCCTGAAGATTTTCTCCTCCTTTTTATTTTTGGAGTGGCAGCTGCTTGCTTTTGTTTTCTTTTTTCTTTCTTTTTTCTTTTTTTATTGCGAAGTATTACAAGATGAGTAGAAAGACAACAGCCCCAGCTTCTTCAATACCAATAGCTTCCTCTTCACCATCCAGAGGACAATGATCAATACAAATGATGTAACAACAGGAGAAAGAGAAGGAAGTGACATTGCAGATGATTATGCAAGGAGTCCAAAAGATTGAAAAGAGAATGGAGAATATTGAGCAAAGAACTGAAAAGACAGATGAGAAAGTAGAGAATATCCAACAGATGATGATGAAATATGAGGATAGATTTAAGAAAATTGAAGAACAAGATATACAAAGAGATGGAGTGGACCAGATATACAAAGATATACAAAGAAGGAGTGGACCATTAGGATGGGAAATTGATAGATCAGAATTCTATCTGAGATTCCAAAATGTAGAAGAAGAAAAGGGTGGAAACCTTGCTGAAATAATGATAGAAATACTGGCAGAAGTGTTAGAGATAACCAAAGAGAAGATGATGAATGGGATGGATGAAGTGTTCCGTGTCTATACAAGATATGCAATGAGAAATAAGTTACCAAGAGAAGTTCATATCAGATTTACTAAGAAAACAAAACACAGATACTGCAGGTGGCAAGAGAGAAAACATTAAAGTACAAAGATAAAGAACTAGTGGTGCTGGAACAGGTACCAAGAAGAGTAAGAGATGAGAAGAGAATAGTTATTTTTTATTAAAGAGTTACTTAAAAGAGGAGTAAATTACAGATGGTTGATACCAGAAGGTCTCTTGTTCACCTGGCAGGAACAAAGACACAGAATTGATACAGTCGAAAGAGCGGAGCTATTCTATTTAGAATATCTTAGAAGAAAGGAGGAAGACACAAAAAAAAAGAATTGCTAATTGAATTTCAAGAGGAGTGTATAGCAGTAATTGAAAAAGAAAAAGGTGTAATAGGTGGTGTACCCAGAGAGCAATCTACTAAGATCTACTAGAGCAACAAAACCCTCCTACAAAGCCTAATATGAATAAAAGAAAATTGATTATGATTAACATAAATGGACTTAATTTAGTTACTAAAAGAAAAAAAGTATTTCATAAATTAGAGAAATTAAAGTTTGATATAATCTGTCTACAAGAAGTACATATTAAAAAACAACATGAATATATATTGAAACAAAAAAATAGGGAAATTATTCACATCGTTGACACAATGTAAAAAAAGAGATGTGGTCTTATATATTAGAGATACAATTCTGGCAGAACCAATCTACACAGATGATGATGGAAGGATTTTGATGGTGGAAATAATGGATAATAATGTAAAAACACTTTTAATAGCAATTTATGCTCCAAATAATAACCAAGAAGATTTCTATAGGAAATTATATATGAAAATAATTGAACTGGATGTTAATAGTTGTATGATGGGAGATTTCAATGGAATAATTAATGATCAATTGGATTATAAAACACAGAAACCAACAAAGAAAATTAGAAAGACGCTACCAAAATCCTTCTTTTGAATGACAGAGGAAACAAACTTAAAAGATGCATGGAGAGAGAGAAATGTGGAAAATAAGCAATATACTTTTTATTCAAACAGACATGCATCATGGTCTAGAATAGATATGATATGGATGTCAGCAGAACTTATTTCTAATATACGAGAAATTGAAATAGAAACAAGTACTTGGGCAGACCATAATCCATAATTTGGAAAGGACAAAAGAGGAGATCTAGATGGACTTAAATAATACTATATTGAAGGGAAAATACTTTAAACAGAAAATGGAAAGAGAATTGATTTTCTTTTTTAAAGAAAATAAAAACGAGGATACATCTTTACAGAACCTCTGGGACACTATGAAGGCCTACACAAGAGGCTTGATAATAGATTATACAAGGAAAAGAAATATAAAACAGAAAAAGACTTTCAAAATACTGGAAGATGACTATAAGAGACTGGAAAAAGAATTACAGAAGTTTCCACAAAAAATACATTAAAATTAAAATGGACATAACTAAACATAAAATGGGACTAATAAAATGGGATTAATGGAAAAAGAGGAATTAGCACAAAAAAATAAAAATGCTAAACAGAATTACTTTGAAGATGCAAATAAACCAGGCAGATGGTTAGCCTATAAATTGAGAAAGGAAAGAGAATCAAGAACGATTAGTCAATTAATAGATGAAGAAGGACATGTTTGCTATGGAAATGAGGAGAAGAAAAAAATTATACAAGATTATTATGGAAAACTGTATTATCAAGATAATATTCAAGAAGGAAAAATTAAGCAATATGTACAGAAAGTGAAGTTACCCCTGATACCTAAAGACATTGAAACAATGTTAGAAGGGAACATAACGATGATGGAATTAACAGAAGCCTTAAAAAAACAGAATGCTGGAAAAGCACCAGGTCCAGATGAATTGCCAGCGGAATTTTACAAGACTTTCCAGGAAATACTGAATTTTCAACTATTAGAAGTCTTGAATGAAGTTATGTCAAAGAAGAGAATACCCAAAACATGGCCAAAAGCATATATTACATTATACCGAAGGAAGATACAGACCCATAGCAAGTTAAAAACTATAGACCTATTTCCCTATTAAATACAGACTATAAAATTTTTGCTTCAATCTTGGCAGAAAGACTGAAAAGATACTTAAATAATTTTATCCATGCTGATCAAAATGGATTTCTGCCAAAGAGACAAAGACAATATGAGAATAATTCTGGATACATTAGAATACTATGAGGGACATCCTGAAAAGCAAATGGCCTTGATGTTTTTAGATGCACAAAAAGCCTTTGATAATGTGAGTTGGCAATTTATGTTATTGCAACTGGTACAAAAGGGCTGTGGTAAAAAAAATTATTCAAGCCATTGAAACGATATATCATAAACAAACTGCAAAGGTTATGATAAATGGAGACTTAACAGAGTCTATATATAAGAAAAGGGACTAAACAAGGTTGCCCACTGTCACCTCTGCTGTTTGTGTTAACATTGGAAGTGTTGAATAGGAATATTAGATAAGAAAAAGAAATAAAAGGAATGAAAATTAAAAAGGAAGAATATAAATTGCAAGCTTTTGCAGATGACCTGGCATTTATATTAGAGGATCCACTGGAAACAGCACCTAAATTAATAGAAAGGATAGAAGAATATGGAAAAGTAGCAGGTTTGAAAATAAATAAAGATAAAACAAAGATATTAACAAAGAACATTTTAGCAAGATGAAAGAAAGAGTTGGAGGAAGCCTTAGAAATACAAGTCACAAATAAGGTCAAGTATTTAGGGATATATATTACACCAAGATGTAGTACATTGAAGGAGGATAACTATTTTAAACTCAAACAACAGATTGCAACAGACTTGACAAAATGGGAAAATTTACAGTTATCATTGATTGGGAGAATATCTACAATTAAGATGAATTTTATATCTATTCCAGACAATTCCAATTTGATTAGGGAAAGAGTTTTTCGAAGACTTAAATAAAATTGTGGTGAAATACATCTGGCAGGGTAAGAAAGCAAGAATAAAACTTAAACTGTTACAAGTTGCAAGAATAAGAGGAGGGTTTGCTTTGCCCAACTGGGAATTATATTATCAGGCGACAAACCTGATGTGGGTAAAGGAATGGATAACATTAAGGAACAGTAGATTATTGACTTTAGAAGGACATGACTTGCTTTGGGGATGGCATGCTTTCCTCTGACGTAAGGGAACTAAAACACGGGTATTTTAGAAGACATTATATTCAAGAGGCATTGTTTTTAAATTGGGAGAAGATAAAAAGACAATACTACTTAAAAATTCCATTATGAATATCTACCATTGAAGCTTTTTCTTATCCAATAATATATAAAAAGGAACAAACAGATATGGTGAGATATTGAATGAAAAGGTGAACTTAAATCTGTGCAACCATTGGAAGAACAAGGTATAAAAATGAATTGGTTTTCATATTTGCAAATACAATCTAGATTTGATAAAGATCGTAAAACAGAAGGTGTCTATGATAAGTTGACTGATTTAGATAAAATTTTGATGGGTACTGATGAAAAGGTAATTTAAAAACTCTGTGGACCTTTATTAGAATTTAAATTGGAGGAAAAACAAGTTAAAGAAACAATGATTGTTTGGGGGGGGGAAATTTTTGGATATGGGATTGATTTACAGAAATGGCAAAAATTGTGGTCTCAAAATTATAAAATGACAATGGCAACTGCTTATAAAGAAAATTACGGGTGTTTTACGGGTGACATCTACCCCCAACAAGAATTGCAAGAATGTTTAAGAACAAATCGGATAAATGTTGAAATGTCATCAGATACCTGGTTGATATTACCATATGTGGTAGACATGTTTGGATGCAAAAAGATATTGGACTAAAATCCACACATGGTTGGAAAAAAATGATAAAACAACACATAGACTTTAAACCAGAGATATTTTTATTGGGAATTATACCAGAAATATACAATAAAGAACTGAAATATTTGATTGTAAATGTTTTAACAGCGGCTAGAATTGTATTTGCTAAGAATTGGAAAAATGATAAAATATCTATCTATACAGGAGGAAGTTATTAAGAAAATTATGGACTGTGCTGAAATGAGTAAATTAAGAAAATTATGGACATTAGAGAACAAGAAGATAAACAATTTTATATGATATGGGATTTGTTTTATCAATGGTTGGATAAAAAGTAATGTAATGTAATAGACTAGGAAAATTTGTAATGGAAGCTTAATAGATCGATGTAAAATATAATATAATATAATATAATATAATATATATATATATATATATATATATATATATATATATATATATATATATATATATATATATATATAAAACCATTGGATGAAAGTACAATATAAATTTCATAATAAAATCTAGAATATCTCATATAAAATGATCATATAAATAGTTTAGTTATGAATATTAATAACTGATAAATATATAAGCATATGTTAGTTTGACAATGTGAGAATTTATATAAACTGTGAGTAATGACTATGAAAGGATAGCACAAAAGTTTTGTAACCAACGGACACACTATGTATATAAAATGGAAGATGGCTTTATGTTTTTATGTTTTGTTTGTGTATGTTTGTTTTAAAAAATAAAAAAATTTATATATAAAAAAAGAGAATTGGAAAGACAAACACAATTAGCACCAGAGAATGAGCAAATTATAGATAAATGTAGTTTAGCTAAACATAAATTGAATATATTAGAACAGAAAAAAATTTAAGACCATTGAAATTAGTAAAGCAAAATTATTTCAAAAACGCAAATAAGCCAGGAAGGTGGCTTGCATATAGGTTAAGGAAGGAAAAAGAGATGGATTCAGCAACTACAAGATAAGGAGGGAAAGATAAAAAATAATATGGAAAAGAAAAAATAAATAGTACTGGAATATTTTTGTGAACTTTACAAACAAGAAAATATGAGTAAAGAGAGAATTAAACAGTATCTAGAGGAAGAAAATATTCCAATACTAACAGAAGAAGAAAGGGAAAGGTTAAATGAAGAGATTATTATGGAGGAAATAAAAGAAGCAATTAGTAAACAAAAAACAATTTCCTTGTTGAATGCCGACTATAAAATATTTATGAATATAATGGCTGAGAGACTAAAAAAATACTAAGTAGATATATACATACCGATCAAAATGGTTTTCTTCCAACAAGACAATTTAAAAACAATAGTACTTGATACCCTGGAATACTATGAGGCACATCCAGAAAAACAGGCTACACTAGTTTTTCTGGATGCTCAAAAAGGCTTTGATAAGGTAAATTGAGGCAACAAGTAAAGGAAATGAAATTCGGGAACAAATTTGAAAAAATGTTAGAGTCAATATATTCAAGCCAAAAAGCCTGGATAATAATCAATGGAGAAATGACTAATTCATTTGAAATAGGAAAGGGAGTCAGGCAGGGATGCCCACTTTCACCTCTACTCTTTATCACGACACTAGAAATTTTGTTGAGAAGAATTAGACAGAATTCAGAAATAAAAGGATTAAGAATCAGAAATGAAGAATACAGGGCCCAAGCATTTGTAGACGACCTTATATTCTTCGTAGAAGAACCAATAAAATCAGGACAAAAATTAATTAAAGAGAGATATGGAAAGTTGGCAGGTTTAACAATTAATAAGGATAAAACTAAAATGATAACAAAAACTCTAGCAGAAAAACAAAAAAAGAAATTAGAAGAGGTAATGGGCATACAAATTGTAAAAAGAATTAAATATTTAGGAATTTGGCTCATGACAAGATGTTCAACAATAAAAGAAGATAATTATGTAAAGTTGGTACTAGAAATAAAAATAGATTTAGAAACATGGGGGAAACTGCAATTATCAATGTTAGGAAGAATTGTGACTATTAAAATGAACATCTTGCCAAGAATATTATTTCTCTTTCAAACTATTCCAATTAAATTAGATAATTTTTAAAAATTAATTAAATAAAATTACCATGAAATTTATTTGGTCAGGGAAAAAACCTAGAATAAAATTAAGCTCCTTACAAGATAATAGATGCAAGGTGGATTTGGACTCCCTGCCTGGGAACTATATCATAAAGCAGCAATCTTAACATGTATTAAAGACTGGGCCAATTTGAGAAACAAAAAAGTTTTAATTCTAGAAGGGCATGATTTGGAAACGGGGTGGCATGCCTTCATGTGGAACCCTGGAAACAAAAGTTATACACACTTTAATAGGCATTTAATTAGAAGTTCACTATTGAAAGTGTGGAAAGAGATTAAACACAAACATTATATGAAGATCCCAGGATGGGTTTCCATCATGAAGGCATTGATCCACCCCAATGCATTAGAAACTGGAAGAAAAATTAGGTATTATGATGTATTAAATTCCCAAGGAAGATTAAAGACAAATCAAGAAATTAGAGAGCAAGGGATGAAAATAGAGTGGTGGCCATATTTACAACTCAAGACAAGATATAAAAAAGACATGGAAGAGTTTGGAATTGAGATAAAACCAAATCAATTAGATAAAATATTGGAGGGAAAAGACCTGTTAGAGTACAAAATGGCAGAACAAATAGCTAAAGGCCCAATGATTGCATGGGCAAGGAATGTAGGGCATAACATTAATTTGGAAGATTGGGAAAAAATTTGGAATCAAAATTACAAAATAACAAAATTGGCGATCTATAAAGAAAATATAAAATGTGTTACCAGTGGTATCTGGCACCCTCAAGGTTAACTAACATATACCCAAACACAAGCTGCCTAGCCCAGAGCTGCTGGCCGGGCGGGGGGTGGGGGGCAAGGCTGCAGCATACACTTTGCTTGAATTTCCCAGCCCCAAAAGTGGGAGGGGAGGAAGTCCCACCTGCAGCCCCTTTGTTGGACCCAGAAGCCGTGCCTGCCACTTTTTTGGGGCAACATGGAACTGGAGACTGACCAAGAAGAACCCTCGTAATGAGTGACGCTGCTGGGCACTTGGAAGCATGTGTGTGTATGTGTTTGTTTCAGGTGGGCGCTTGGAAGTGTGTGTGTGTGTTTCAGGTGGGTCTCATCTAGCTTTAGAAGGAGAGAGGGAAGAAGGAAGGGAAGGGATAGAAATAGAGAAAGAGGGAAACAGGGAAACAGAAAGAGGGGGAAAGAGAGAGAAAGGGACAGAAGAAAGAAAAGAAAGAAAGAAAGGAGGAAAAGGGGTAGACAAAGAGGATGTAAGGAAGGGAGAGAAAGAAAGGGAGGGAGGAGAAAGTAAATGAGATATATGGATGAATGGATGGATAGATAGATACATGGAAGGAGGGTGGGAGGGAGAGAGGGAAAAAAAGGAAAGGACACCAACCCTGGCTTCAGAAGACTCTTTGGAACAGCACAGCAATCTAGGGCTGGAAGGGATCTCAGAAGTCATCTTCTAGTCCAAGGGTCCTCAAACTTGGCAAGTTTAAGACAAGTGGACTTCAACTCCCAGAATTCCTGAGCTAACATGACTGGAGGAGGAATTCTGAGAGTTGAAGTCCATAAGTCTTAAAGCTGTAAGTTTGAAGACCCTGTTCTAGTCCAACCCCCTGCTCCAGCAGGAGATGCTTACAGAATCATAGAATAGCAGAGTTAGAAGGAACCTTGGAGGCCATCTAGTCCAACTCCCTGCTCCAGCAGGAGACCTTATGTCATCTGGAATCTGGATTATTTTGGTGCCTCAAACAGAGAGGAAAATTGGCAGAGGAGTTTACTAGGACAAGGTTACCATGCAGAGGAAGGCAGAGATAGTCCACTTATGACCACAATTGAGCCCAAAATTTTGGTTGCTAAGCAAGAGTGTTGTTAAGTGAATTTCACCACATTTTACTCAATCCATATCTCCTGGTCTAACAGTCTTGTGCAGGCTAGGGAAGTAAATCGGAAGGCGTGTGCAATGTTCTAATATACAGAAGTTATAGTTAAATGTGTGGCAGAAAGTGGATTATGGGTGTGTTTTTCCAAATGCAGTGAGGTCTCAACCACTCTTTAGGTCAAATGCATGAAGAAAATAAAACAAACTTGCTTCAATATTTTGTAAAACAAAAGCTTTTTATTCCTTCCTCTGCAAGGACACCAAGAAAATAGTCAAGCAAATAAAATAAAGTTGGCTCTAACCTGAGTTCAACGAAACCCGGTATTTATAATAATTTCCCCTTATTACCCATGATTACCCATGATTACCCTTATCATCCATGATTACCACAATTCAACCATATTCATCATAGTTAATTCCCATATCTTAATCAAACAGCTTTTTCAATACACCCCAGGTGTTTATTATACAGAGTCTATGCCGGTTTAGGGAATTGCCATTCTTCTGATCGACGGGGCTTCATTTCGAACGTGTGCGTTGCGTAGTTACAACAGGCTTCCCCCTCTATCAGGAACCAGTCTATAAAACAATATATATTATATCAATGCTTATTGCTCTATTGTGGTCCAGGTTTATCTGGATATTTGACATGAAATTGCCTTAGCAGTCTGTCTGCACATACATCTGATACTTTCACCCAGGTTGCCTCTGTTTCAGGGTACCCCTTCCATCTCACTAAATATTGCAACACTTTTCTGTGTACCTGGGAATCTAGGATTTTTTCAATTTCACAATGTGTAGAATCTTCAGCTATTACAGATTCTTCAAGCTGAGGTATACTAATGTGTTCTACAGGCTTCATGAACTAGCATGAAACACAGGATGTATTCGGTGTAACCGTGGTAGTAGTTTAAGTTTTACAGTTACAGGGTTTATCACTTTCGTAATTTGGAAAGGTCCAATATATTTTGGTCCTAGTTTCTGACTATTTAAGTGTAATTTTATATATTTGGTTGATAGGTAAACATAATCGCCTGGTTGGAATGTTTTATGCTCGTTTGCTTGTTGTTTGTATTCTAGTGCTGTTTTGTTTAGAGCATCCTTTACTTTATCCCCACTATCCTGTACTTTTTTTGACCATATTTTGACACTCATAGGATGTTGATCATCACACTGTAAATCGGGGATTGGAACAAATTCTATCCCATTTACTATTTGGAATGGGCTATATCCTGTGCTTTCATGTATGGCATTGTTATATGCTACTTCAGCAAATGGAAGTAAATCAGCCCATTCCCGCTGTTGAGAAGAGACGTATGATCGCAAATATCTCTCAATCATCGCATTAGCTCTTTCAGAAGCACCATTGGTGCTAGGATGGTATGCAGAGCTAAGACCTTGAGAGGATCCTAAAAGACGTACAAACGCTCTCCAAAATCGTGCCGTGAATTGCACACGCCTATATGAAATTATTCTCCTGGGCGTGCCATGCAGTCAATATATGTGTTTTATAAATAGGTTTGCTAACTTTGTTGCCGAAGGTAAGCCTTTACATGGTATGAAGTGGGCTTGTTTTGAAAACAAGTCTATGATAGTCCAGATTACCGTGTATCCATTACTGCTGGGTAATTCTACAATAAAGTCCATGGCTATGTCTTGCCATGGCCAGGTGGGATCTGATACAGTTTGTAATAGTCCCAAAGGTTTTCCTACCCGTGGTTTCGCAATAGTGCAAATGTGGCATTCTTTAATGTATTGTTCAATTTCTGATCTCATGTGTGGCCACCAGAACTGCCGCCTTACCCAATGTAGTGTTTTCAAAAATCCAAAGTGTCCGGCCTACCGAACATTATGACATTGGGATAATATCTTTTTTTCGACAGCTTGATGGAACATATATTTTATCCCCACTCCAAAACAACCCATCTTTATATAAACAGTCAGTTTTATTAGTTTTTATCCATACATCCATTCTTGTAGCGTCTTATAATTCCTTTTTGCTTATCTCTTTTGTGGTCAACACCTGAATGTGTTCGGTTGGCATTCCCACAGAAATCATAGGTTGAATAACTTCGTCTCTCCATGCATTGTATTGAGGTAATCGAGATAGTGCATCCGCCATGTAGTTTCTACCTTCCAGAATATATCGCAAGTGAAAATCAAAATGTTTAAAATACAAAGCTCACTTATTTAGGGGACAGTTTTCTCGTCTCGGTTTTTGTAGCGCTTGCAAATTTTTATGATCCATCCACACTTCAAATTTTTCTTTTAACCATTCTAATAGGTGTTGCCATGTACTAAGTGCCCATTTTACAGCGAAAGCCTCTTTTTCCCAAATAGCCCACCATCACTCTGAAGTTGTAAATTTTCGCGATGTATATGCGCATGGCTGTAATTGTCCGTCCATGTTATACTGTAATAGGACAGCTCCCACAGCCACATCACTTGCATCAGCTTGTACTATAAAACTTTTAGTTGTATCAGGATGTTTTAAAATGGGCTCTTGGGAAAATAAGGCTTTTAAATTGTCAAACACTTGCTGACATTCCTGTGACCACACAAGGAGTTGGCTGGGTCTTGATTTTGGCGATTGATGTTTCATTTTTAACAATTCTGTCAGTGGTAAAGCAGTTTATGCAAATTTGGGAATAAACTGCCAATAGAAGTTCGCGAATCCTAGAAAACTGTAACTGCTTTCTTGTTTTTGGTGCTTTTCAGTCAATTACTGCTCTGACTTTATTGGGATTCATCTCTAATCCTTTATTTGATATTCTGTACCCCCAAATAATCCAACGATGTGCAGTGAAACTTGCACTTCGAGAGTTTCACATACAACTTAGCGTCAAGTAGTTTTTTCAGAACTTTTCTCACCAAGGCCACATGTTCCTCCATTGTTTCAGTATAAATCAAGATGTCATTTAAGTATACTAAAATGCCACTATATAAATGTTCTTGTAATACTTCATTTATGAGTTGCATGAAAACAGCGGGTGCTCCTTGCAGCCCAAATGGCATGACGTTAAAATGGAAACTTCCAAGGGGGCAATTAAAAGTAGTTCTCCATTGATCCCCCTCTCGTATCCAAACTCGATAGTAAGCTTCACGTAAATGCAATTTAGTGAAATAATGGTCAGTTGCTAAACTTGCTAACAAATTGTTGGTTAGCAGTAAGGGGTATACATTGTCTACACAAATAGCATTGAGGCCCCAGAAGTCAACACAAAGACATAATCCACCATCCTTTTTGTCGCTAAACAAAATGGGCAGCTATATGTGATCTCCCGGGTTGAATAAATCCACGTGCCAAATTCTTATCTATGTATTGTCTCATTTCCTCCATCTCTTTTGGAGTCATGGCATACATTCTTGGTTTTGGAAACTTTGCTCCAGGAATTAAATCAATTGCGCAATCAGTTGTTCTGTGTGGCAGTAATGTTTCACACTCCCTTTCGCTAAATACATCTGACAGATCTTTATATACCTCAAATCAATTGGAGAGATAACGTCTCGGAGTGATTGATATCATGGATACTTTCTGGATGCTTGACACCTCGGGGTAAAGTATCTTCTCAGAATCAGCTACAGTTGTTACAACTTCTCTATTTTGCATGTATGGAGGGGACATAGGGCCAACTGCAATTTGTAACTTCCAGAAACCGTCCTCCCACCATATCGTGGGCTTTCATTTGTCTAACCATATTAGACCTAAAATTAGTGCCTCCTGCATCTCTGGTACTACAATAAATCATAAAGACTCCCAATGACTCCCTATCTCTAGCTTGATAGGGATTATCATTACTGTAGCAGGACCCCCACCCAATAACGAACCATCAACTTGTTCAAAACACATAGGTTTGGGCAGATCTTCCACTGATAACTGTAATTCATCAACCACTTTTTTACTAATTAAACATCTGGTACATCCAGTGTCGATCAATGCTCCATACTGACTCCTCAATTTTCTTTTTAGATTCTCCAATACTACTGGTATAACAAATGGTCATATGGGATTACTCACCAAATCATCATCCTCCAGACTGTCCTCTCCGCTATTGTATAGCCCCGAGACTACCCTGGGTAGTGGTTTGCCATCAGGTGTTTTCTTCTCATGTCTATTTGTCATTACCTCTGTATCCGCTTTTTGTGACACCCCTTGAGATCTTTCAGAGTTACCCATCCCTTGTTTCGTACCATGTGCCACCCCACTACCTTGTGCATTACTGAATGGCCCCATGAATGCGAGCCATCTGTTTTCTAAAATCAGTTTCTATAGATGGACACTCCATTGCCCTATGTCCCAGACCTTGACATTGAAAACACATCATTGGCCCCATTCCTCTACTATTACTTTTATCCTCTTCTCCCACCTTACCCCTTGCTGTTAATGCTCCTATTTGTTGTCTTTTGGGCCTGCCAAACATAGGACAGAACTCCCTTAGTCCCACATCCAATTCCACAACTGTTTTATACATTCCCCCAGTTTCTGGGGAACCGCCCTGTAAAGACAAGCCTGCCTCAATCCTTTGTCTAAACCAGATCTAAACTCCCTAATCAATAGTCTTTCTGGCCAAGTGCGCAACCTAGTTGCTAATTTTTGAAATCTCTGACATATTCTACAGCAGGCCTTGCCTCCTGCTTTAATGACATTAAGGCTTCTTCATATTGATGTATCCTCGACCTATCTTCAAACTGAACTTTGAGTGCGTCGAAAAACAAACCAACATCAATCAATTCCTTCACATGCACACTGTGCAGCTCTGCCACCCAATCAGCAGTGTCACGTGTTAACACTGTCGTTATAGCGATGATAATAGAACACTGAGAAGGGTAGCAATTTGAATATAATTCTAGGTGGTTCACAACTTGGCTTAAAAATAATGCCAGTCTGTCAGGGTTCCCATCAAATGAGGTGGATCCCAAACCATTATTTGGGGCCAATATCCAAACGTCCCTGATGGACCCTAGGATGAAACTGGTTGTCTACTGCCCACCTGCGCATCTCTCAATGCAGCCCTGGAACCTACCGGTGTAGAGGTTTTACTGATACTCCTACCACATCTGCTAATGACTCATCTACTTCCGTAGAAAATGCTCCCTCCTGGTCTGGGCTTCTATGATCATAATTTTTAGAGTTTCCCAAGATTCTTGAGTTGTTTTCCCCTTTAGGATTTTCATCCATGGAATCTTTCTCAAGTTCTCTCTGAGTTTATTGAAATCAGCTCTTTTAAAATCCAAGACTGTGGTGTTATTATGTTCTGTTGCTTGTGTTTGTGTTATGATGAATTCTAGTATGACATGGTCACTCTCACCCAAGGTTCCTGCAGTTTCAACTCCCTCTATCACTTCTTCTCTGTTTGTAAGAATTAAGTCCAGTATGGCTGTCCCTCTAGTTTCACCCTCTACCTTTTGGACAACAAAGTTGTCAGCTAGGTTGGTTAGGAACTTATTTGATTTCTCACTTGGTGCAGAATTAGTTTTCCAATTGATATCAGGATAATTGAAGTCTCCCATTACCATTGTTGTGTGTTTCCTGCATATGTTTGTTAGTTGGCTGGCAAAAAGGAAATCTATTTTTTTCTGCTTGACTGGGTGGCCTATATTATACACCTATGGCCATGTCATTCTTTTTTTCTTTTATATTGACCCATATGCATTCTAGGAGGTTTTCATCTCTGGCTTTCTGTAGCAATATAGTGGTCCTTTACATACAGTGCAACTCCACCTCCTCTTTTATGGGGTCTGTTTTTTTTTTTAATAGTTTGTGTTGTGCCTCCGAGGTTTGAACCTGGTCCGTCAGCAGATGTAGGCTCGAGTGATGAAGAAGATCTGGCATTGAGATTCGAGCCTGCATTATTGAGCGACGTTGAGAGGAGTCTGGGGGAGGAGGAGGAGTTGAATCTGAGAGATGAGCCTGATTTATTAGAAGTTTCAGAGGCGTCTTCCTCTTCTGGAACTCCCTCCCTGATTGCACCTCAGGTGTTAACTGTTAATCAGGAAAATGTGCCAGAGGCTTCAAGCGAGGATGAAACTGCCAGATGCTGGCTTGATGCTAGGACTAGGAGAAGATTGAGATGTCAATCTCAATTAGAAAAGTGACATCAAGCCAATGATTAATTAAAGAGACTGACGCCCCTTCGGGATATATAAGGAGCGTGCTAATGCCTCTCCCCCGCTCGAAGCAAAGTGCTTTTTGGATTCGAAATAATACGTTTGAAGCGGCCGTCGTGATTTATGGACAATTCAGACTAGCCAGACAGATTCCAGGAAGACTGCCAAGGACTGTGAAAACAGAGCAGTTAACTCTTTTGGGTCTGGTTTTGTTTTGCTTGAATATTTGAACTCTGGAACTTTGGATTCTCACCTGTGCATACAGGCGAGACATAACATTTTTGCTTTGAGCCTTACTCCATCTTATGACCAAGATGGACCAAACACAACTTAAGCAACTGGTGGAGCAGCAGAAACAACAAATTGATCAACTTTTACAGCTTAGCCAGGTCTTACAACAACAGGTAACTCAACTGGTTAATCATGTTGCACAGTTACAGACTCCTGTGGCTCCCCCAGCTTCCCCCCTTAGGAAATGCCCGGTATCTGTGCCAGATAAATTCTCGGGACAGACTGATATGTTCCCGGTGTTTATGGGACAGTGCCAATTATTCATGCCCCTACAGCCTGAAGACTTTCCTGACGACCGGGCTAGGGTGGGGTTTGTTATTAGCCTCTTATCAGATCAGGTCTGCTAGATGGGCTACTCCTCTGCTGGTACAAAATAGCCCGTTATTAAATGACTACCAGGGTTTCCAGCAGCAATTACGTGTCATGTTTGAGAATCCCATTAAGAGCCAAACTGTGGCCAGATGATTGAAGGACATTCGTCAGGGGAAACGTCCTTTGCAAGAATTCATTGCAGAGTTTCGTCTGCTCTGCATGGACTCTACTTGGAATGAGTCAGCCCACATGGATGCCTTTCAGGAGGGCTTGGCTGATGACATCCAAGATGAGCTGGTGCATGCGGAGCGGGCTCTAACCCTGGATGCGTTGGTCATACAATGTCTATGTATTGATGCCCGGCTTCATCAACACAAGAGCAAACAACCAGTTCCGGAACTGCCCTCTCACTCACGGCCGCAACCTCCAGTACAACTTGCGCCCTTGGTATCCCGCAATACTGTGACCAGGACCAAGGAGCCGATGGAGTTGGGTGCACTCCACCCACGGTTGACGGCGCAGGAATGCTCACGAAGGTTCCAGGGAGGTTTGTGCCTTTATTGTGGGGGGCCAGGACATTTTGCCAGTTCTTGTAAACGAAGGGGGACATGAAGACCAGTGCCAGAATCGAATCCTGGGCCGTCGGGAAATGGGGTGGGCCCCACCTCGGGGAAACCTTAGGTCGGGCACGTATCTCACCACCACCTGAAGTGGCTGAGGTGAACTCTGGTCCTCCCTGGCATTTACTTTTGGACACGCAGGTTTTCCTACAGTCCCGGAAGGAAGGGATTCCTGCGGTTGCGTTGGTGGACTCGGGCTACGACTAGTTTTATGGACCGGGCCTTCGCAACTCACTTTGATGTCCCTTTGGTTGCTGTGGAACCACCCATCAAGGTGGAAACCATTGACGGGCGTGAGCTTAGGTCGGGGCCCATTTGCTTTGCTACCCAGCCCCTGCGTTTGGTTATCAGAGACCACGAGGAGGCGATTAGCTTCTATATCACCTCGGACCTCCATCTCCCTTTGGTTCTCAGTGTGTCCTGGCTACGATTGCACGATCCTTTGGTGGCTTGGGCGCATAACGCCATTTCCTTCCCAAGTCTCCAGTGCGTGGATCATCTGAGACATATCTGCACTGGCCAGGACATTGCCGCCCCCGCTGTTTCCATACCACCGGAGCTTTTGGACTACTCCGACGTTTTCAGTGAGAAGGAGGCGGACCAGTTACCACCGCATCGAGCCTATGACTGTCCCGTGGACCTTCTACCTGATGCCCCACTGCCCAAGGGTCGTCTATATTCCATGTCTGAGCCCAAATTGGCTGCTCTCCGAGATTTCCTGGATAAGAACTTGGCCCGGGGATTTATCAGACCATCCTCGTCTCCTCTTTCTGCTCCCGTCCTTTTTGTGAAAAAGAAGACGGGGGATCTGCATTTGTGCTGTGACTACCACCGGTTGAACGCCATTACGTTGCGGAATAGTTATCCCTTGCCGCTCATTCCAGAGTTGATGGAGTGGTTGCGGGAGGCCACTATTTTCATGAAGCTCGATCTTCGAGGGGCCTACAACCTGGTGCGGATGCACAAGGGGGACGAGTGGAAGGTGGCATTTGGCACCCAATACGGACATTTTGAATACACCGTAATGCCGTTTGGGTTGACCAACACCCCCGCGGTTTTCCAGCATCTAATGAATGACATTTTACGGGACATGCTTGATCAGTTCATGGTGGTGTACCTGAATGACATTTTTGATCTATTCCCGGTCCAGGGATAGCCACCTTCGCCAAGTCCGTCCAGGTATTACAACGTCTTGGGAGCATAAACTCTATGCGAAGCTGAGAAATGCCTCTTTTTCCAAACTTCCATAGAGTTCTTGGGGCATATCATCTCTCCCGAGGGCATTGCCATGGACCCGAGGAAAGTAGAGGCCTTGTGTAGTTGGGAACCCCCTCATCGAGTAAAGGACGTGCAACGTCTCTTGGGGTTCGCTAATTACTACAGGACCTTCATCCCGGATTTTGCCAAGCTGACGGATCCCATCACCCAGCTCCTTCGCAAGAAGGTCCCGTTCCAGTGAGGGCCCCCACAGCAACAAGCTTTTGAGGCTCTAAAGAAAGCCTTTGTTGCCGAACCTATATTGAGGCATCCTGATCCGAATCGTCCATTTGTGGTCGAGACAGATGCCTCCAACGTAGCTATTGGGGCGGTGTTGCTACAAGCCCCAACGGATGATGCACCTCTTTTCCCGTGCGCATATTATTCAAGGAAGCTCACAACTTCTGAGCGCAATTATACCATTTGGGAAAAGGAGTTGCTGGCCATCAAGGCTGCATTCGAGACCTGGTGACATCATCTGGAGGGGGCTCGGCACAAGCCATGGAGTTCAGATGGATCACCGTAACCTGGAACATTTGTCCACTGCCAAGAAGTTGAACCAACGACTGATCCGGTGGTCATTGTTCTTCGCTAGGTTCAATTTTTCAGTCACATACGTTCCCAGTGGACAAAATCAGAGAGCAGATGCCCTATCTCGTAAACCCGAGTACCATAGTCCCGAGGACCCTCTTCCTCCACGTATGGTCCTGCCACCGGAATCTTTGGCTGTTATTCAGGACCCGGTGGATTTGAGGGCTCGAGTAAGAGAGGCGCAGCGCATAGACGCTTGGTCACAGCAAAGAATGGGGGAAATTGGACCTGACTCCCCATGGACTCTAGAGGAGGGCTTGCTACAGCATCGAGGACTATTGTACATACCCACCAGGATGCTTAGAGCCCTCATCATGACTCAATGTCATAACAATCCTGCTGCTGGCCATTTTGGCTTCTTTAAAACTCTTCACCTAGTCACACGGACTTTTTGGTGGCCTCGAGTCCGACATGACGTCTTTTCTTACGTCGCCTCTTGTATTACGTGTCGACAAGCAAAGGCCATGTCGGGTGCGCCTCCTGGACTCCTTCAACCGCTGCCGACTCCGGGTAGACCATGGGGGGCAATCTCCATGGACTTTTTGACGCACTTGCCCTCGTCGTCGGGTTATATGATGGTACTCGTGGTGGTTGACATGCTCACCAAGATGGCTCATTTTATCCCTTGTCGGAAGTTGCCATCGGCCCACACTACTGCCCAGTTATTTCTGCAGCATGTTTTCCGCTTACATGGTCTGCCGGACAGGGTGGTTTCGGATCGCGGTGTCCAGTTTACCACTCAGTTTTGGAAGAACCTCATAACGGCATTGCAAGTGCAGGTGTGTTTGGTGTCGGCGCACCATCCGGAGACTGATGGCGGGACTGAAAAAGTGATTGGCATCCTCACCCAATATCTGAGATGTTTTGTCAACCATCGACAGAATGATTGGGTGACTTACCTCCCTTTGGCGGAGTTTGCCTTTAACAATTCACAGCATACATCTATTCGCGTAACACTGTTTTATGTGAACGTGGGCTACCATTCACGATTTTTCCCGTTGTCAATTGTGGACTCCTCGGTCCCAGAAACGCGATAATTTCTCGAGGAGTTGCAGTTGGTTCACTGATTAGTGGCGCAACAACTGGAACGGGCGAAGGAGGACTACAAACGGTTTGCAGATTGTTCACGTCGGGCGACACCTCCGCTAGCTGTGGGTGACAAGGCACAAAGCACCTTCGGGTCGATCGCCCGATTAAGCAGTTGGACCACTGCTTCATTGGTCCATTCCCTATTGAGGCGGTCATCAATCCCGTCGCGTATCGACTCACCCTGCCGCGCTCCATGCGCATTCATCCTGTCTTCCACCGTTCCCTTCTGGTTCCTGACTCCCCATCATGTACACTCCGTTCTCCTGAAGGTACAGCTTCTCCATCGGTACCCAGCAATGAGACCGCCGCTGATGACACGGTTGTCAGCGTTCAGGATTCTCGTTGGCTAAAGGGGAGATTTCAATACTTTGTCGGGCGGCTGGTGAATGGATCGGAGGTTCTCTCTTGGGTGGATGCTTCCACGGTTTGTGCTCCGGACCTTATCTGGAGGTTCCATGAACACTTCCCATCGAAATCGCATCCGGCTCATCAGACTCAGGGTAAGGGCCCTGCGGTGAGGGATAGTGTTGTGCCTCCGAGGTTTGAACCTGGTCCGTCAGCAGATGTAGGCTCGAGTGATGAAGAAGATCTGGCATTGAGATTCGAGCCTGCATTATTGAGCGACGTTGAGAGGAGTCTGGGGGAGGAGGAGGAGTTGAATCTGAGAGATGAGCCTGATTTATTAGAAGTTTCAGAGGCGTCTTCCTCTTCTGGAACTCCCTCCCTGATTGCACCTCAGGTGTTAACTGTTAATCAGGAAAATGTGCCAGAGGCTTCAAGAGAGGATGAAACTGCCGGATGCTGGCTTGATGCTAGGACTAGGAGAAGATTGAGACGTCAATCTCAATTAGAAAAGAGACGTCAAGCCAATGATTAATTAAAGAGACTGACACGCCCCTTCAGGGGATATATAAGGAGCGTGCTAACGCCTCTCCCCCGCTCGAAGCAAAGTGCTTTTTGGATTCGAAAGAATACGTTTGAAGTGGCCATCGTGATTTATGGACAATTCAGACTAGCCAGACAGATTCCAGGAAGACTGCCAAGGACTGTGAAAACAGAGTAGTTAACTCTTTTGGGTCTGGTTTTGTTTTGCTTGAATATTTGAACTCTGGAACTTTGGATTCTCACCTGTGGATACAGGTGAGACATAACAAGTTTGTATCCTTCTACCAGTATGTTCCAGTCATGGGTTTCATCCCACCAAGTTTCTGTTATTCCAACTATATCATATTTACCTTCATGTATTCATAGTTCAAGTTCACCCTGCTTGTTCCCCAGACTTTGTGCATTTTTCTATAGGCACTTGAGATCTTTATGTCTGACACTGTGTTTCCTGTCTACATAACCTGTGTTGTGCCTGCCTGTCCCTACTTTCTTGCCACCTGTTAGATTAGTGCACATGGTATGGCACTCACTATTAAATGCTTGGTTTTGGTTGGCATCAAGGTTGATAGTCTTACCTGCACAAACATCTATTTTGCATGCACTGGTATCCTTATCAGTTTTAGGTTGCTGGGGACAGAGATGTTCTGAATCCATTAATTCTCTGTCCCCGCTGTTCAGTTAAAATGTTTATCCAGGAAATCTGTGAATTTAATGCCAAGTAACTCAGTCCCTTTCTTTGATGGATGCAAACCATCTCTTTTGTACAGTTTTTCATTGGACCAGCTGCATACATCATGACTAATAAAACCAAAGCCTTCCCTTTTACACCATTCCTTTAGCCACACATTAAACTCTGCTACACGCTGCCCTTTCCCTTTTTGTTCCTTGTATACTGGTAGAACCTCTGAAAAGATAAGCCTACAGTCCATATTACTAAATTCATACTCCAAGCTCTGGAAGTCTTTCTGAACAGAAAGTACATCCTTCTGGGACAGATCATTTGTACCAAGATGTATAATAGCATCAACATCACAGCCCTTGCTGGCATTCTTGACTATTTTAAGAATACGCTTCTTGTCTCTGCTGGCAGTAGCACCTGGTAGACACCTGACCTCTTTCAAAACCTCAGTATTCTTTCCTAAATTTACATCCCTTACAATTGAGTCCCCAACCAGAAGGTGGCTTCTCTTTTTGGATGCCTTGCTCTTCTTGTGTGACTGGTGCGTAATACCTGATTCACACTTTCTCCTTTCCAAAGTAAGTTCTTCTTCTAGGACCATGATCCCTGGCTTACTTAAGTTATCATTATCACAACTATCTTCATCTGTCACTTTAGTGTCCCTATTAAGGTCAGCAAGGGCATTGTATCTGTTATGCTGGGACACAGCAAAAGTTTTGTGTTTATGGTCCACAGCTCTCACCCTGCCAGATCCCACAGTTGTCCATACTGCCCTTTTCCTGTAGGATCGTTGTGGTAGTGGGAGCTGGTAGCACGGCAGCTCAATAGATGACTGGATTGGGCACTTAATTTCTGCTTAGAGAGCACATATTAGAGATTCTAGATAGGTAATCTGTCCATGTAGACTGGTAATTTTTTTTACAAAGAGGACAGTATCCAAGTTTGAAAAGAGTACTGCGAAACACAGCTGTAAAACAAGTATTACACTGAACTAAGCCGGTCATTTTGAAATCAAATAAAATCACTGGAGAAAGTCAGTTCGAATTGCTTCCATTTCATTTCAAATTCCCAGAGATTGGTGTGAGGAGCTACTGGCTGCTTGTGAGGGGGCAGCGGGTGAGTAGAAAGAAGAAAAGCAGCTTGCATTGCTCCATTGCATTTCAAATTCCCAGAGTTTGGTGGGAAGTGCTACTGGCTGCATGTGAGGAGGCAGAAGGTGAGTACACTGGAGAAAGTCAGTTTGAATTGCTTCCATTGCATTTCAAACACACAGAGTCTTTGCGAGAAGTTGCTGGTTGCTTGTGAGGAGGTAGAGAGTGAGTACACAGGAGAAAGGTAGTTTGAATTGCCTCCATTGCATTTCAACTTTGCAGAGTCTGGGGGAGAAACTACTGGCCGGTTGTGAGGAGGCAGAGGGTGAGTAGAAACGAGAAACGCAGTTTGAATTCCTTCCATTACATTTCAAATCCCCAGAGGTTGGTGGGAGGAGCTACTGGCTCCATCTGAGGAGGTAGAGGTCGAGTACAAAGAAGAAAGTCACTTTGAATTGCTTCCATTGCATTACAACTTCCCAGGGGTTGCTGGGAGGAGCTATTGGCTGCTTGGGAGGAGGTAGAGGATGATTACAAAGTAGAAACCCTGGTTGAATTGCTTCCATTGCATTTCAACTTCCCAGAGGCTGGAGGAGAATCTGCTGGCTGCTTGTGAGGAGGCAGAGGGTGAGTGCAAGGAGAAAGGCAGTTTGAATTGCTTCCATTGCATTTCAACTTCCCAGAGGCTGGGGAGAAGCTGCCTGCTGCTTGTGAGGAGTCAGAGGATGAATAGAAAGCAGCTTGCATTGCTCCATTGCATTTCAAATTCCCAGAGTTTGGTGGAGTGCTACTGGCTGCATGTGAGGAGGCAGAAGGTAAGTACACTGGAGAAAGTCATTTTGAATTGCTTCCATTGCATTTCAATCACCCAGAGGCTGGGGGAGAAGCTGCTGGCTGCTTGTGAGTAGACAGAGTGTGACTACAAAGGAGAAGGGCAGTTTGAATTCCTTCCATTGCATTTCAACTTCCCAGAGGCTGGGAGAAGCTGCTGGCTGCTTGTGAGGAGGCACAGGGAAAGTACACTGGAAAAAGTCAGTTTGAATTCCTTCCATTGCATTTCAACTTCCCAGGGGCTGTGGGAGAAGCTCCTGGCTGCTTGTGAGGATGTGGGGGGAGGAGAAAGGCAGGTTGAATTGCTTCCATTGCATTTCAAACATCCAGAGGCTGGCTGGAAGCTGCAGTCTGCTTTTGTGGAGGCAGAGGGTGAGTAGCAACGAGAAAGCCCCTTTGAATTGCTTCAATTGCATTTCACCTTCTCAGATGCTGGGGGAGAAGCTGCTGGCAGCTTCTGAGGAAGCAGTGGGTGAGTATAAAGGAGAAAGGCAGTTTGAATTCCTTCCATTGCATTTCAGCTTCACAGAAGCTGGTGAGATGAGCTATTGCCTGCTGGTGAGGAGGTAGAGGGTGAGTACAAAGGAGAAAGGCAGTTTGAATTGCTTCCATTGAATTTCAAATTCCCAGGGGGTGCTGGGGTAGCTTTTGGCTGCTTGGGAGGAGGTGGAGGATGATTACAATGGAAAAAGGCTGGTTGAACTGCTTCCATTGCATTTCAACTTCCCAGAGGCTAGGGGAGAAGCTACTGGCTACTTTGGGGGAGGTAGAGAGTAAGTACAAAGGAGAAAGGCAGTTTGAATTGCTTCCATTGCATTTCAACTTCTTAGAGGTTGGTGGGAGTAGCTATTTGCTGCTTGTGGGAAGGAAGAGGGTGATAACAAAGGAAAAAGGCAATTTGAATTGCTTCCATTGCATTTCAAGAAGCTGGGGGAGAAGCTCCTGTCTGCTTGAGAGGAGGCAGAGAGTGAGTACGAAAGAGAAAGGCAGTTTGACTTCCTTCCATGGCATTTCAAATTCCCAAAGCTTAGTAGGAAGAGCTACTGGCTGCATTTGTGGAGGCAGAGAGTGAGTACAAAGGAGAAAGGCAGTTTGAATTGCTTCCATTGCATTTCAATTTCCCAGAGGCTAGGGGAGAAGGTCCTGTCTGCTTGAGAGGAGTCAGACGGTGAATAGAAAGGAGAAAGTCAGTTTGAATTGCTTCCATTGTATTTCAACCTCCCAGAGGTTGGGTGGGGAAGATGCTGGCTGCTTTTGAGGAGGCAAAGGGTAAGGACAAAGGCAGTTTGAATTGCTTCCATTGCATTTTAAATTCCCAGACTTTGGTGGGAGAAGCTGCTGGCTGCTGGTTAGGAGGCAGACAGTGAGTAGAAAGGAGAAAGGCAGTTTGAATTCCTTCCATTGCATTTCAAATCCCCAATGATTGGTGGGAGGAGCTACTGGCTGCTTCTGAGGAGGCAGAGAGTGAGTACAAAGGAGAAAGTCAGTTTGAATGGCTTCCATTCCATTTCAAAGTCACAGAGGTTGATGGGAGGAGCTATTGGCTGCATGTGAGGAGGTAGAGGGTGAGTACAAAGGAGAAAGTTTGAATTGCTTCCATTGCATTTCAACTTCCCAGAGGCTTGGGGAGAAGCTGCTGGCTGCTTGTGAGGAGGCAGAGGGTGAGTAGAAATGAGAAAGGCAGTTTAAATTGCTTCCATTGCATTTCAACTTCCCAGAGGCTGGGGGAGAAGCTTCCGGCTGCTTCTGAGGATGCAGAGGTTGAGTACAAAGGAGAAAGGCAGTTTGGCTTCCTTCCATTGCATTTCAAGTTCCCAGAGGTTCCTGCGAGGCGCTATTGCCTACTTGTGAGGAGATAGAGGGTGAGTATAAAGGAGAAAGGCAGTTTGAATTGCTTCCATTACATTTCAAGTTCCCAGAGGTTGGTTGGAGGAGCTATTGGCTTCTTGGGAGGAGGTAGAGGGTGATTACAAAGGAGAAAGTCAGGTTGAATTGCTTCGATTGCATTTTAAATTCCCAGAGGCTGGGGGGGAGCTACTGGCTGCTTGTAAGGAGGCAAAGGATGAGTGCAAAGGAAAAGGCAGTTTTAATTGCTTCCATTGCATTTCAACTTCCCTGAGGGTGGGGGAGAAGCTGCTGGCTATATGTGTATATAGGCAGAGGGTGAGTAGAAAAAAGAAAGTCAGTTTGAATTCCTTCCATTGCATTTGAACCACCCAGAGGCTTGGAGAGAAGTTTCTGGCTGCTTGTGAGGAGGTAGAGAGTGAGTGCATAGGAGAAAGGCAGTTTGAATTGCTTCCATTGCATTTCAACTTCCCAGAGGCTGGGGGAGATGTTGCTGGCTGCTTGTGAGGAGGTGGAGAGTGAGTACACAGGAGAAAGGCAGTTTGAATTTCTTCCATTGCATTTCAACTTCGTAGAGTCTGTGGGAGAAGCTGCTGTCTGCATGTGAGGAGGCAGAGAAGAAGAACAAGTTAAAGAAACTATGATTGCTTGGGGGGGAAATTTTGGATACGGGATTGACTTAGATAAATGGCAAAAATTGTGGTCTCAAAATTATAAAATGACAATGTCAACTGCATATAAAGAAAATTTGTATAAGATGTTTCACAGGTTGCATTTATCCCCGACGAGAATTGCGAGAATGTTTAAGAAGAAAATGTTGGAAATGTCATCAGATACCTGGTTCATATTACCATATGTGGTGGACATGTTCGGATGCAAAAAAAAATACTGGACTAAAATCCACACACCGGGTTGGGAAAAATGATAAAACAAAAATTTCCGGTTTGTCGGCTTTGCGAGCGGTAGGGATTCACGAAGCTGCGCAATCCCTGCCGCGCTAGCCGCTTTTGGGGCTCCGATCCGAAAGGGTGCGGAGCAAGGCTGCCCTGCAGGGGCAGCTGAAGGTAGGGGGATCCGGAAAAGGGTTTGGGGGTGTTGCAGACCCCTTCCCTGGCGGGCAGAACCTCCTTTTACCAAGACGGCGTAGCGGCGGTCCGTAATGGCCGCCACAAAGAAGCCGGCAGCTGGGCAAGTATGCGCAGGAGGAAGAGGAGAAAGTTTTTAAAAGTGAAAGTCTTCTTGGTCGATCCAGGATTCTGAGATATATTTAATTTAATTCCTGGAAGTGATGGCTTTTTGGATGATTCTTTCCACAAGAGAAAGTAAGCGGCAATTCTGAGGTGCTGAAAGGAAAGTTTACTCTCCTCCCGACGGAATTAACAAACGGATATTGAGAAACCTGTTTTTTTTTTCAGGTAAAACTAGCTTTATGGGATAAGTCGGAAGGGAGAGGACAAAAAATATATTTATCTGGTTGGATTTTGTTGGAGGAGATGCCTTAAGGATTTGGAGACAGAAATAAAATTTTAATAAGGCTTTAAAACACAGATTTGGATTTTCTTTTTTCCTTTGTCTGATACTACCCCTGGAAGAGAAAGTGGAAATTTTGGCTTGGCTTGGATTGATTGAGGATTGTGGACTTTGGGATTGTCTTACTTTTCTTTTGGAATATTTTGGTTGGAGTAAGAAGAAAGAGGGAAAAAGACAAGAAAAGATTTATAATGGCTTTTCCCTTGAGGAACTGAGGGATGAATATGAGCAAACAAAAGCAGCCTGTAAAGATGGTATGGAAAAAGCTTTTCTATTTTTAGAAATGGCGCTGGTTAACTATGAACAGACAATGCGACAGATGGAACAACAGCAAGAAGAAGACGAAGACACCATCTTTAATGAATCCCAAAATTTATCTAAGGAAGAAGGAAGGAAGAAAGCGAGGAAAATGAAGGACTTAAGATCTAAAAAAACATTTAAGAAAGAGAAAAATATGATGCAAAATAAATACAATGATAGCAAACAAGAGAAAAAGGGAATACAACAGAGAAGGGATGCCAGCAAGACAGAGGTTAGAAGAAGGGCGGGTAGGAAGATCTGGTGGGGAAGAAAGAAAGGGGAAAGGCGGAGAAAAGCCACAAAGTTTTAAAATTGGATGGGAAAAGAGGAATCTTTTCAGGGATAAAGGGTAAAGTATAAATTTTCTTAAAAAGATTTTGCAAGGTACATAAGACGGTATTGTAATATTTGTATTAGAAATAGAAAATTAGAATGGCTTAAGAGTTAATAAGAAATTAAAATGTTGAAATGTTTAATAATGATTGATTTTTAAAATGTAATAAAATATTGAAGGGAAAGGCAATGAGAATGCTATAAGATTTATTATTTAGATTTATTATTTAACTATGTATTTAGGAAGATACTATGTATTTAAACATTTCCGATTTATTACTCTGTTTTTATTGTTATTAAAAGTAAAAATTAATAGATAGAATGTACCAAGCAGAATCAGATTGGATATTAGGTGTCATTTTAAATGTTAATCTAATATTTAGGGAGAGGATAGAAAGGCATCATACTCTGATTGGAGATTTCAGGAGAAATTCTTTTTTTTTTTTTTTTCATTATAAGGAATGAGATAGAGGGATAATAAAGGATGGGCAAAAGATACAAATATAATGATTTAAATTAAGATGGATTGAATAAGATAGAATTATGAAGAGTGAAATGTGTGGAGAAGTATATATAGAAGATACAGAATGGTAAACAAAATAGGTAATGATTTCTAAGATGAGCATGAATATAATTAAAGCCCATATAAAGAGAGGTACCGGGGGCCAAGTTACTTTACTAAAAGATTTTGTATATGTTTGTTTGTGTCTGTTTATGTTTTTGAGAAGTATTGGTGAAACCTTTTAGAAACACAGAAAGAGAATGACGATAATCAAGTCAGAAAGAAATAGAGGACAAAAGATGTTTTTATGCTCATTTAGAAATGGTTTAAAATAGAATTGTATTGTATAAGATAAGGTTTTATCTGACTTGTAAAATTTATAATGGAAAAAGGTTCAAATATGTAATGGTTGATGATGATTTGTTTGTTTTTGAAATTAATAAAACTTGTTTAAAAAAAATGATAAAACAACACATAGAGTTAAAAGCAGAGATCTTTTTATTGGGAATTATACCAGAAATATACAATAAAGAGCTTAAATATTTGATTGTAAATGTTTTAACAACAGCTACAATTGTATTTGCTAAGAATTGGAAAAATGATAAAATACCTATGCAGGAGGAAGTTATTAAGAAAATTATAGACTGTGCTGAAATGAGTAAAGTGACATTTGAAATTAGAGAACAAGAAGATAAACAATTTTATGTGATATGGGATTTGTTTTATCAATGGTTGGACAAAAAGACATGGTAATGTAATAGATTAGATAATTTTGTAATAGAAGTTTAATAGATTGATTTAAAATATAATATAGATATATATAACCATTGGATGAAGGTATAATACAAATTTTAAAACAAAATTTGGAATATCTCGTATACAATGATGGAATAAACAGTTTAGTCATGTTTGATTAATAACTGATAAACATAAGTTAGCATAAGCATAAGTTAGTTTGATAATGTGAAAATTGATATAAACTGTGAGTAATGACTACAAAAGGATAGCACAAAAGATTTGTAACCAACTGACACACTGTATGTATATAAAATGGAAGATGGTTTTATGTTTTTATGTTTTGTTTGTATATGTTTGTCTTAAAAAATAAAAACTTTTTTAAAAAGTTCAGTCAGACTTCCAACTTCTTGGGGTGGGGGGAGATCTCCCGAAGTTGTAAGGTCTGACTGAACTGACTGATTAGTCTCCCAGCTGATGAGGCTGCTAGTCCATTGCCACCTCCCAGCTGGTGATCACAGCTCATGCAGCCTAGTAGGCTGCCCTGCAGCCCCCTGGGAGGAAGAACAGGGCATGGGGGGTGCCACATACCCCCCAGATACCGTGTTTTGGACCTAGTGGGCCTCCCTGCACTTACCTAGGAGCCAAAATGGGGCAGTGGGGACTCCTGGAAGGGGCAGGGCAGGTGGGGACAGGGACAGCCAGAATTTTTCTTACTGGTTTGCCTGAAACAGCTAAAACTGACTGAATCCCACCACTGGTTTCATTCCTCTAAATGAGTTTATGGTTACATCTCCCATCACTGGGATGACTGCCATTGCCTTTTTGGTGACTTCTACCTCCCCTGGTCAGCCAGCTAAAATCATGGTTCTTAACACCATCCCCTAAGAATATGCTCCCCTACTTCATCATTGCTCAGAAGTTATTGGCTTCTGCTTATACTGTCAGAAATTAATTGCTAGGAACTAATTCCACCTTAATAAATTGTAGCCTTGATACTGGTTGGCATTAGTGCAAAGCTTTTTATATTGCTTCTGTGTCTCTCTAGGCATATCCTTGAAAACATAAAGTGTTACCCAGGAATATCAGGCCCATAGATAAAGGAACCAGAGTAGGGAGTTTCTTGCCTCATAGATAGTAACACAGCAGGGAGTTACCTGGAAGCATTCTGCTGAATAAACAACTTGGCTAGGGAGGGGGGAAAAACCCTTACATAGGGATGCACCATAAATAAAGTAGACAGAGAAAGGGGCTTGAACAAATAATGCTTTGAAGATAAAGACCCATGTTGGTAACTGTGCTGGTTAGACAGTATATAGTGTGCTGGTTAGACAGTATATAGCTAATTTGGGAATGAGAGCTGTCCCGTTAAGGGAATGCTTCATGGGAAATATAGTTAATGCCTCTGCATAGTTCATGTCACGTGGTCACATCTGTAATTCTGATTGGTTACTGAATTGATCTCTGGTGGGTTGAGGGAGTTTTTTGGGCATTATCACCTGGACCCCAGCATCATGCTGGAATTTTCCTTGATATAACGCTATGGGATGACGATAACCATCTTTTCACACTATTGAGGTGACTATTGAGGCAATGATTGGATGTTAGATGAAGCTCTGCATAACTGTGAGTTATATTTGAGGATGCCTAATAAAATCCAATAAATGAACTTTGCATGGAAGCCTTTGTAGTGTTGGACTGTTTGTCCCAGGAACTTTGGGGATGTAAAAGTATTGCCTAGGACAAGAAAATGAAAAGAGGACTGTTTTCTGATTTCCTCTTAAATCAGTGATAAGAGTCAGTAGCATAAGAACTTAAGCCTCTCTGCACAGGAGAGTAAAAAATCTATTTGAATTGTTGCTTAGAAGATACAAGGAAGGGTCATTAAATCCCTTTATTGGCAAGAAGAAGAGCAACAAATATGGCGACCAAGGCAGATGCATAATCACGCCGCTGGGAGCCCAAAGGAGAGAAAAGTACCAGTAACTAAATTCGGAGACAGGATTAGAAGTAAGAAAAGTAACAAAAATACATAGATTAGGTCATAGGGATCTACAAAGTAGCAGAGTAAGGATTCGGACAAAGGCAGCCAGCCGATCTGGAGCACCAGAGTCCAGGAATCCCATCTTGAGAGGCTTCCCTTTGTTGGGTAAGGTGATCAAGCGATCCGATAGGATCTAGTCAAAAAATCACAAATTTTTCAGCTGCCTGGAGAGGAAAAAGCTGCTTAGTGAAAAGAAGCTGCCTGGTCTAAAGAATCTGCCTGGTCTTGGGAGAGGGAAGCCGACGTGGGGAATGAACGAGCTGTGGGTTTGTGGTAACTGCCGGCAAGGACTGCAAGCTTACCTGTGGGTGAGTGTCTCCCCTGGCTCCTTATAGATCGGCAGTGCATTTTTAGTGGGAGGAAGGAGTGGGTAAATGGCTCGAAGATTTACTGTGGATTCGAGTCAGAAACAACTTAAAAAGTGAAGACTCCAGAGCAGAAGGGGTGAGTGTGGAGATTAAGCAGCAGCGGCTTAATTTATGTTTTTACCCTCTAACTCTGGAAGTTAAATGGCAGCTTGAGAAAAGTGTGATTAAAGGAGGAAAAAAAGGGGGGGGACTAGACGAGAAGAAGAGGTGTGAAGAAGGTTTTATTCAGGAAAACTGCCTTTTGAATCTGAGATTGATTGTGAATTCCGATGATGGAAGAACTGGAATGATGTCTACAGTCTCCATTTAAATCAAATCACCAAAAATAATTCTAAACGGCCACCAATTGGGGAGAACAGAGGAGACTCACGGAGAATTGATAGTCTCCATATAAATCACCCAGCTCCATTTAAACAACCCAGCTGATTAGTCAGCCTGAATTTAAATTCCCACTCAGCTGATTGGACAACCTCCACTAAACCCCCACCCAAATCTCATCCTTTCCAAACTCCAAAGTAGATGATTGGTGAGCTCAGTCAAATCTTCTCCATTCAAATCTATCAAACAGCAACACTTCCTCCTTAAAACAAAAACAAAACAAAACAAAAAACGTGGCTTTAAGGAAAAACAAAGGAACTTTACACAACAAACCTCCAATACTTTACTACTTCCACTATTTCAGTACCTCAAGACCAAATATTTATAGATAATGCTTTGTCTATAATAATTGATTTATCATATAATAGTATAATTAATTGTTAAATGACCATTAATTTACTGATTCATTGAACTGATAGAGATTTAATACTGTATCATTGATTATCTAGTCTATTGATTGATTGATTGATTCTTAGTAATAAGTTGATTGATTGATTTTTAGTAATAAGTAACCTTACTTTTGATTTGTTCTCTAACTTATCAATTAACATTTATTAATAACCAACATTCATTAAGTAACTGTCTACCTATCACATTAATTAGCTATTATAATTGTTTAGTGTACTATTGTCATTGACCATGCCAGCCAGAAACTCCAGAAACTCCAAATCCTCCATTACCAAACAACAACAACAAAAAATATCTCTACCAATGACCTCCCAGACTCCTGTACATGCTTCAGATGTCTTAAAACCATCAATGAAAGTGAAAATAACATCAAACGCTACCATGTGACAATCAAGCCCACCTTGCCTGCTTAAACTTAAAGAAAGACCTAGCTGATCTCCTAAAAGCACCAGATACATTCCCTTGTCTATGTCCATCATATTTTCCTAAGCTAAACAAACCAAGAATCCTGCCTGACAGAGTTGATAGCGTAGAATCACTCATGCACTCAATAGAAAAACGCTTAGCAACACGTTTTGAAACAATTATACAAGAAAGCCTAATTTCTCTTGAAAAAAAAATCAGTACTGATAAGCGACTACCTATCAGCTCAAAATCAAATCCCACCTCAACAACCACTACCACAACTACTACCTCAACTACAATCACAACTACAACCAAAAATAACCACCAAACCACAACCACAAATAATTACTATCCCATCAAATAATTCCACAAATGATATCTCTTTACTCATCAGAGACACCATGGAACGTGATCAGAAATGTCCAAAGGAAACTAATGGTATAATGTCATTATTGCTATTGTTTACTGATGACATAGCATTAATCACCAAAACTGAACAAGAAGCTACTGAGATAATTTCACTATTGGAAAAGAAATTTAAGATAAAACAGTTTGGAGAAATCAAACATTATCTTCGTTTAAAGATAGATAGAACTAGGGGAGGATACAAGATGTCACAAGCAGATAAAATTAACCAATTACTAAAAAGTTTTAAAATGGAACTTTGTAAGCTGGCTAAGACACCAATGAGCCAGGAGTTTAGCCATAGTGATATTCAAAGTCCTATTTTTGATAAGAACATTTATCAGTCCTTGATTGGTAGTTTATCTTATCTCAGGAATTGGTCAAGGCCAGATATTGCATACAGTGTTAATCAATTAGCGAGATTTAACGCTGAGCCAACTGAGAGGCACTGGCAAGCTGCTAAACATGTGTTAAGATATCTGAAACAAACAATGCATTATGCATTGTATTTGGAGCCAAAAGATGAACTGAATTTGACTGCATATGCTGATGCAAGTTTTGCTGCAGACATAAATACACGAAAATCTACATCGGGAACTGTAGTATTATTGGGAAAAGCATTGACTGGATGGAGGTCTATTAGACAGAAACATCTAAGTTTGTCAACAATGGAGGCTGAATTCTCATGTTTATCTTTACTATGTACAGATTTAGTTTTGTATAAGCAATTACTAATTGACATGGGAATTAATGTAACAGAGTCTATTGTTATTTATGAAGACAACCAATCAGCAATACAGATGGCTTCAAATATTGCTGTTAAAACAAGAATGAAACACACAGATTTAAGATGTGAGACAATGTGAGACAATGTGTGCAAAGTAAGATGATTAAGCTAGAATACTGTATGTCAGAAAACAATATAGCAGATCATTTTACAAAGGCCCAAGGCTCCATAAAGCATAAGGCTTGCTGCGAAGATTATGGATTTAGAATGTAAGGTTATATATATTGTCCTACCCAAAAGGGGAAAATGTTAGGAATGTAAGTCACCTAACAGCTATTTGGGTTGGAAATATATAAACCAGGATAGACATTTTAATACTGTCTCTTTAAGAAAATGCAAAACTGTAATTGGATGTGGTTTCTCAAACGGCCATAAGATGGAGCCAGAAACCTGGATTGTTTAGTCTTAGTCTTAGTCTCAGAAGAGAGTGTGAGTGACTCTCTGTTTTCCTTCTGTTGGAGAGTTTTGCCGTTTCTCATAATTGACTGATATTCTTGGATTTGATGTAAGTCTGATACTGAACTGTTTCTGACACTGGACTTTGTTATTGGATTATCCCTGAATTGAAGACTGAATGCCTTACCTGTGAATGATTTTGGACTTTGCTTAAACTTTTCTGAAAGTAAAAAACCTATATTTACTGTACAGTGTGCTGTGTGTGTATTATTCAAACACTTCTCTCAAATACGTCTCCCTGTATGCGCTCATTCTCCTAACGGAGAATTACCTCAACAGGAGTACTCATCTCTAATGATCTAAGTGCTAGACCCCACTGTAACTACATAGCCAAAAAGGCATTAAGAGTTCTTAATCTAATCTTACGTAGCTTTTTCTCTGGTTATATTACACTACTAACTAGAGCATGCAAAACATTTGCTAGACCAATACTCGAATACAGCTCATCAGTCTGGAACCCACATTATGTATCTGATATTAACACAGTTGAGAAAGTCCAGAAATATTTCACAAGAAGAGTTCTCCACTCCTCTACTCGTTGCAGAATATCTTATGCCACCAGACTTGAAATTCTAGACCTAGAAAACTAGAACTGCACCAACTTCGGTCCGATCTAAATATATAAAATCATACATTGCAATGTCCCACCTGTCAATTAATACTTCAGCTTCAACCATAACAATACAAGAGCAAACAATAGATACAAACTCAAGGTTAATCACACCAAACTTGATTGCAGGAAATACAACTTCAGCAACAGAGTGATCAATGTCTGGAATACTTGGTTCTTGACTCTGTGGTTTCTTTCCCAAACCCCCAAAACTTTAACCTTAGACTTTCTACTATTGACCTCACCCCTTTCCTAAGAGGTCTGTAGGGGACGTGTATAAGGGCACCAATGTGCCTACCGTCCCTGTCCTATTGTTTCTTTTATTTTTCTTATATGTATCCATGTATTCATAACTATGTTTTTACTTATACCTATTATCTTGTAAGCAATTGACAAACCAAAAAAAAAAGGAGACAGAAGAGGATCCATTAAGCAAATAGATGATTGCATCCCTGCTCTCTCTCTTTTCCCCTGTGATCCCTTGAGTTGGTACTAAGAAAGTTATTGCCTTCAATCTCTTTGCAAAACTGCAATTGAAAGAGACTCAGTGATCCTTTCTTGTATCTTAAAACAAAGAGAGTGAGGAAGCTGTATTATCCCTTGTTTCTGATGCTACTAAAACAAAGATTTGATTCCTCTTTGTTCGTTCCATGGAGGAAACAGGCAATAAAAAGGGGCCCATCCTTGCCTTGAGTTTTATGACAGTGGTCTCCAAGCCAACCAAGTCATAAATACCATAAATGCAAATCAATCCCCCTAAAGAGGGAGTCTATGTCTGTAATTTATTTTTATTTATTTTTATTTATTTATTTGATTTGCCAATTGTTTACAAGATAATAAGTATAAGTGTATACATAGTTGTGAATACATGAAATGGGTACATATAAGAAAAATAAAAGAATAAGAGAAACAATAGGACAGGGACGGTAGGCACGATGGTGCGCTTATGCACGCCCCCTACAGACCTCTTAGGAAAGGGGTGAGGTCAATAGTAGACCGTCTAAGGTTAAAGTTTTTGGGGTTTGGGGAAGAGACTATAGAGTCGGGTAGAGTATTCCAGACATTGACCACTGTAATGCTGCAGGGACATGCTCAGAAGAAAACTAATCAAATCCAGCCTGTTGTTTTAACTTAGTTTACAAAGTAGAGGCACTCCCCTTTACTGGAATATGCCAGCCTATATTCCTCAACAAAGGGAAATCACCTGATCACAGTTTGCTCCAAACATTAGTTTAAATCACAGCATCTTTTGGTGACTAATCTTCAAAGCTATTGCTTGAAATCAAGCTATCCATTGCAGCACCCTCTGGTGGATGATCAGCAAACTACAAGCTTGTATAGTCTTCTAAAGCCTGCAACACATCCCAGTGGCCAACCAGCATATTGCATTGGTGTCTCCCAGAGCTTGTAACGCACCCTAGTGGCTAAAAGGTGAATTTCATCAAAACCTGCTAAATTTTCTAAAAAATCAACTTTTGCCAGTTTAAAGCATGGCAGCTTCTTCAACCACAGCAAATGTCTCTAATGTGCCAGAAAACTCAAACCCTCCACCCAACCTTGACACAAATGTGGAGCTTGGTGCCCAAAGCCAAGAATTGGATGTCCAAAATTCAGAAGAGGCAGGGGTACCTCAGAAAGCCTATGACTTCATACAGAAAAGAAAGCTTACCAAGGCCATGCAGTCACACTTGAGGGATGAGTGGGACAGGCAGTATCAATGCTATGCAGACTCATGGTCAGAGTTGCTGAACATCTGCGATGCACCCAAATGCAAGTTGTCCCTCAAGAGCATCTGCTTATTGGAAAACAAAATAGATGAGCTTCTCGCACGATGGAGAGACAGTGAACGTGGCCTCAAATCCATCCAGTCGAGGCTGTGTGACTCAAAGCTCTAAGACCAGGGAGTTCCGGTTTGCAAGGCTTTGGCGGTGGCAGGAATCCACGATCGTGCGTGGTTCCTGCTGCGCTCGCTGCTGGAGTGCCCCCGATCCAGCTGGATTTGGAGGCTATGGTTACCCCGTAGAGGTAACTGAAGATAGGGGAGATCTGGGCAGGGGTCCGGGGGTATCGCAACCCCCCTCCTCAGCCGGCTTAACTCCCTTTTCCAAAGGCGGTGGAGCGGCGGTCAGCAATGGCCGCCACAAAGAAGCTTTCACCTGGACAAGAATGTGCAGGAGGAAGTCTGAGAAAGTGAAAGTTTTTGGCTGAACCGGGACAACAAGTAACATATAAATACCCTGGAAATTCAACTTCTTAAACGATACATTGTTTCCTAAGAAGATCGTAAAAAGCGGCAGATGAAAGTGAAAAGGGAAAGTTTGTTTTTTCTCACTCTCCTTCCCTACAGAGATAGCAGATGGAAATCGGAAAAACCTGCCTTGGCACTGAAGGTAATTAAATTTGAAAATTAAAGCCAAGGGGATATTAAAGATTTCTGAACATTGGAATTAAAAATTAAAATCTTTTTGCTATAAGTGGGAAGGGACAGGTAAAGAATTTATATTAAGATTTTACTGAAGGAGACTGCTTGGAGCTTATAAGATCAGAGACAAACGGCAATAAGACTTCTAAAAAATTATTTTGGAACTGTGTAATTGAATTCTACCCCAGGAAGAGAAAGTATAAAAAGAAGAAAGTGCTAAATGAAACAGTTTGTGCTGATTTGGATTGCTTTGTGACTTTGGGACTCTTGGAAACTATTTTTTGAAAGACTAAAAACATTTGGGTTGTTTAAAAAATCTCATAATGGCATTATCTGTTGAAGAATTGACAATCGAATTCAAAAAGTTAAAAGAAGAGGAACAAGGCAAGGGCTCTTCTGGATCTGTTTTCCACTTCTTAGAAATGGCAATTTCTACCTACCAGGAATTACAACAACAAGAAAGCTGGGATGATGAAGAAGAAGCCATCTTTAATGGACAAATAATTTTAGTTGCGGAAGAAAAGGGAAAGAGGGGAAAGAAAATGGAGAATTCAAGATTTAAAAAAACAACCAAGAAAGGGAAAAATAAGGTGAAAAATCGATACAATGTCAGAAAGCAACAGAAAAGAGGAATACAACAGAGAGGGGAGACTAAGAGGGCGGAGATTGAGAGTTGGGGGGGGTGTAAAAAGGCTAGAATTGACAAGAAAGGAATGGAAAAAGGGAAGAGAAGTTATAAAGGCTTAAAACAAGATGTTAAAAACAGTTTTTTTAGAGACAAAGGGTAAAATACAATTAAAAAAGGGATTCTGCAAAGGTACATAAGACTGTATTGTAGTATTTGTATTTGAAATAGAGTTAGAAAATTGGAATATTATATGAGTTAACAATATATTAAAGGGAAAGTGTAAAATGTCTAAGATTTAATAATAGAGTTTAATTTGTTATGGAACATTGTTTTTACTATATTATAAGCTTACTATTTTTTTTTTATTCTAAAATGTAGTATGTAGAATGTACTAAGCAGAATCAGTATGGAAATTATATATTATTTTAAGTGTTAAATTTAGGGGAAAGATAAAAAGGCATCACACTTCAACCAGTGACTACAGGATAAATTTTGTATTAAAGAGAAGATAAATAGATAATTGAAAAAGAACGGACAAAAGATGCAAGTATAATGATTTATATTGAGATGAAATAAATAAAATAGAATTAAGAGAGTGAAAAGAGGGGAGAAAACATATAGAAAATAAATAATGTTAAATAAGATATGAAATAGTATATAAGGTGAGCATGAATTTGATTTATGTCTGTACAAAAAGATGTAACCTGGGGTCAAGCCGCTTTCCAAAAAGAAGTTTTATGTTTTTATGTTCTGTGTTTTGTTTGTCTGTGTTTGCCTATTGAGAATTAATAAAATTTTGGAAGAATGTTGAAAGAGAACAATGAAATTGTAAACAAGACAGATGAAAGTATAAGTACAATGGATAAAAAGATATAGAAATTTATGTAAAAGAAATATAATTGAATAGAAGTAAAGGGAGAAATAGTGAGAAGTTGGAAAAAGAGTAATAAGATGTTGAATACATAAGATAAATATGCATATCAAATTGTGTTTGTATGGAAATATGATAATCTGGAACTATGCTGTACTCAAATAAGATGTTCTATTTGTTTTGTTAAAATTTAATAAGCAGCTTTCAGATATGTTCTTATGTTTTATGTTTTGTTTGTTTGTGTATTGTCTTTAAAAATTAATAAAATTTGTTTTTTTTAAAAAAACTCTAAGACCACATACAAAGCTTTGAGGAGTTAAAAAAGGAGTGTGAGGACCACATTCAGAGAGGCAAAGACTCCCTCCACACAGCGCTCTATGCCACTCTACAGGTGGAGGAAATGTTGAGGGAGAAGGTCACATCCAAAGTAGCACCTCGATCACACGTGGCTTCCTCCCACCACTGTAAAAAAGCCACCTCCCTCCATCCCAAGCCAACCAGATCTCAGGCAGTTTCCAGCATATAACAGCAATTTTCTGCTGCTAGCTCTTCCCATTATTCCAGAGTATCCTCCCATCACAGGCCTCATGAGCAGCAAGTTACGCCGAACAAGCTGCAGAAGCTCAAGTCGAAGCTGAGGTAGCGAAGACAGAATTGCATGCAACAGAGGAGGTGACACGGCAGAAGGAGGCAGGAGCAGCTCAAGCAGCAGAAATAGCCAAAGTTCAGGCCAGCCAACAGGAAGAAATGGCAAAGGCTCAGGCCAAATTGGAATTGCTTGAATGACAATGGGAGACGGCAGCAAAGACAGCATGGGCCACAGCATTGCAGAAGGTGGCTGATGACACTTCCCTCAACTTCTTGGAGAGTTGGACAGAGAGACCCCAGATAAATGTGTCAGGGCCTATGTGGACGAGCAGCATTTGCTATGGCATGAGCAAGTGGAACCAGTACAGTTAGTCAGGAGATTCCCAAAACCAGGGGAGCAAGGAGGAGAATCTCAACCACAGGATCTAAACATTAATCAGAAAACTGATGCTGTATGACCCAAAACCTGAGACTCTTTCCCTACAATCAAAAAACCTACCCTGATAAATCAAGACCCATAGGGCACTCGGATTAGTCCATCAGGAGTAACAAAGGCTTCTCAACAGGTAGGCATACAAGCAGCCACAATTGCCACTCAATCCAAAAGCAAAAGAGTTCCTGCCAAACCCTCGAGGCAATTCTAGTGCAGACATATGGCAAGACGAATGTGGTAGCCATACCCAGCAGCGAGAGGGACAACCATCTTATGTGTCAAGGGATCACGATCTTATCATGAACCGTCTATGATACACGCCCTCGATCCCGCACACCATGCCTAAGAGGATGCAGCTCCAAGGGATGATCCAACGCCCCAGAGAACAGTCACTATGATGGGGAAAGCTGGACTTGGTAGCTAATGATGTGTATAAATTTCCCGACAAGCCAGGCAGAGGATACCTATTGTGGAAGCATATTTTCACAGGTACCATTCAAGATGAAAAGCTGCACCCAGCCAAAGAACTTAGACATATGTTAGCATGGATGGGACCACAGTCTGTAGAAATAGTTAAAAACATCTACTCAGCCCAACTAGCCGACCCAGACAACACCCTGAAAAAAGCATGGAATACTCTTGACCAGAAGTATGGCACTTCCACATTGATGGAGTACTTGCTCTTGGATCGCATTGACAAATTCACAGATATCAGCCTCATCGAACCCCAGAGGCTGAAGGAATTTTCTGCCATTCTTATGCAGTTGCAGGCAGCCAAAAAATATCCCAAATTACCAGGACTTGCTTGCCTTGACCAGTTCAGAACACAAGAGACAATCATTATAAAACTACCGCAGCAGCTAATTGAACAATGGATTGATTTATCTGATGATTTCATGGCCATGAACCAAAACAAAGAACCACCCTTTGCCCTTCTCAAAGAATTTGTTGAAGTCATGCAACAACCATTTAAACCTCCGCCTCAGGGAAAAATATCTCCTAACTGACAAAAAAGACAACTGAAACTCTACACCGTTCAAGGGTACAGTGCAAGCTGCAAAAGGAAGAACCCTCGTGTCTGTACATAAAATGGGGGTTGCTACCTCATCCATAAAGAATATGGGCAAAAACCCATCGGGGACAACCCAATATAGATTTCTGAAAACAAAGAAAGATCAGATTTGTCCACCCTACAAGTCCTCACACCCACTGAACAGGTTCAGGGAATTTGGAAAGAAACCCCTATACAAAGGAAAGCTTTAATTGGGGAGTACAAAGTCTGCTATAAGTGTTGCGAGTCTATGGAACACATGGCTAAAGACTGCACAGCTAAGGTGTGATGTTACCTATGCAAAAGCAACAAGCATCCAGGTGCCCTGCACTCAGACTCTGATCCACCACAGAAGACAACTCCTAACCCTTCCTCAACCAAGGAGCCTCAGCGTGCTACCAAAGTACACCCGAAGCCAGTGGCGAGTGTCAACTGCATGGCAGTGTGGGGTGACACACTATCCGCTTGCTCATGTCATCAGATCTGTTTAGCCAATGTCTACCCCGATTGATGCTGAGAAGAAGCTGTGAAGATGTATGTAATACTGAATCCTCAGAGCAATCACTCATTGGCCAGGTCCACATTCTTCTACCTCTTTGATGTTCAAAAAGAAGAAGTGCACTTCACAGTATCAATGTGCACTGTACCACAGTGCATGGTGGGGAGGAAAGCTACTGGACTCTACATAGAGTCATTAGATGGGAGTTCACAGTTCTCACTGCCGCCTTTGTTAGAATGGGATGGATTACCACATGACTACAGCAAGATTATAACACCATTGCCACCAGAGGTGGCAAGCAACATACCTCACCTGAAGCACATGGCTCTTCGCCTTCCTGCTCTAGATCCTGAAGCCGAAATTCTGTTCTTGCTGGGAGTAGGCGGTCCTGATGCTTTAGCTTGCATTGAAGTAATCAGAGGCCTTCAAGACAGAACTGGGTTGGGGAATCTCAGGAACAGTCTGTGTTGATCGGCTGCGGGCCCCAACCCAGGCAAATGTCTTTGCAACATCCATTCTCAAGAATGGAAGAGTATCCCATCTGACACCATGCCAGGAACACTTCATGCTTTCCACAGTCAAACCTGTCTTAGGAGAGGCACTGTTCCAGACTAGCAAAGAAGACAATGACTTGGCCTTGTCGATAGAGGACAAAGGATTTCTACAGCTCATGAATAAGGAATTTCAACAGGATGCCATGGGGAGCTGGGTCACCCCACTACCCTTTCGCAAACCCAGGCAGCACCTGCCAAACAACCAAAAACAAGCACTTTCTTGCCTCTTCAGTCTGAGATGAATCATGAACCAGAAGCTGGAAATGAAAGCTCACTTGGTGGAGTTCATGGACAAGATGGTACAGAACATGTTGAGCTTGCCCCACCCCTGGGGAAAGATGAAAAATGTTGGTATGTGCTAACATTTGGAGTGTACCATCCTCAAAAACCAGGTCAAATACATATAGTCTTTGATGCCAGCACACATTTCCAAGGCCACTCTCTGAACAAGGCTCTTCTTACAGGGCCTGATCTTAATAACAGTCTGCTTGGAGTGCTCATCCACTTCAGTAAAGAAGCCATAGCCATCATGGCTGAATCCAGCAGATGTTCTATTTCTTCCTCGTCAGGGAAGATCACCGCAACTACCTCCATTTCCTGTGGTTCAGTGATGAACAGCACAACCAACAGATCTTGGAATACAGAATACGAGTGCATGTCTTTGGAAATGGCTCTTCCCCTGCAATTGCCAACTACGGTCTACAATGCACAGCTTGAGAGGGTGAGGACAAATATGGTACAGGTGCCACATGCTTTGTGGAACACAACTTCTACGTGGATGACGGCCTGAAATCTGTACCCACTACAGCAGAGGCCATAGACCTATTGAAGAAAACATTCCAGATGCTAGTGTCAGCCAACCTTGGGCTGCACAAAATAGCATCCAACAGTGAGGAAGTGCTGAAGGCCTTCAATCCCAAGAACCATGCCAAGGGACTATAAGACCTCGATTTTGGCAGTGACACCCCCCTTATACAATGCAGTCTCGGCCTGTGTTGGGACTTGAAGAAAGACGTCTTCACCTTGAGAGCTCCAACCAAGAAAACTGACTTTACAAGGAGAGGAGTACTGTCAATAATGAACAGCCTGTTCGATCCTCTAGGGTTTGCGACACCTATGCCAATCCAAGGTAGACTCCTTCTGCGCACGGTCTCCCAAAACACCAAAGATTGGAATGAGCCACTTCTGCTAGAACAGAAGCAAGAATGGGAGACATGATGCAATTCTCTAAGTTGTCTCCAAGATGTCCATTTGCAGCACATGTATGTTCCTATCTCATCCACCGCAGCACAGAAGAAAGAATTGCATGTTTTTTCAGATGCATCAACAAAGGCAGTAGCAGCTGTGGCTACCTCAGAGTTTATGGCGGGGAGAGGAGAGCAACAATTATGTTGGTTTTGTCATGGGAAAGGTGAAACTAGCACCACAACAAGGTCATACCATGCCAAGGCTGGAACTCTGCAGGGCTGTGCTGGCCGTGGAACTAGCAGATCTGATAACAAAGATGATAGACCTTGAGCTAGAACCCACCACCTTCTACACGGACAGCAAGGTGGTGCTGGGCTACATCCACAATGAGAGCAGATGCTTCTATGTCTATGTGAACAACTGAGTGGAGCGGATCAGAAGATCTTCAAAATCCGAGCAGTGGCAGTGTGTGCCAACAGACCAAACCCAGCAGACCATGCTACAAGATCTATTCCTGCATCCCAATTAGCAGAATCAACCTGGATAAAAGGCCTTGAGTTCTTGTCACGCACAGACACCCTGAAGCCTGGGGAATCAGAACACCATGAGCTTCTAGATCCAGACCAAGATGCTGACATTTGACCTCTAGACAAGAAGGCGAATGAACAGGCCATTTGCATGGCAACAATGGTCAAAGAAAAGGAGGAATGCCCCCTAGAAGCCCCTTAAAGCTCACTTTAAGCATTTCTCCCAATGGAAACCTCTCGTACTGGGTGCGACCATGATCATCCGTGAGATCGTTCATTTCCAAAGTCACCAAAGGAGTTTCCAGACAAGCTTTCCAGACAGCTACGTCCTAGCAGAGAGAAGAATTCTACGAAGTGTGCAACAAGATGCATATCCATTAGAATTCGAATGCCTGAAAGCAGAGAAGCCTATCCTGAAGTCTAGCCCACTTCTAGGACTGAACCCATACCTCGACAGCCATGAGTTAGTTTGAGTAGGGGGATGCCTACAAGGCTGAAATGGCATTAAATAGCAAATACCCCATCATTCCTCCTGTTTGCCAACATGTAACGAACCTGTTGGTCCAACACCACCATGAAGCTGTCCACCATCAAGATCAGCACTTCACAGAAGGTGCCATCAGAACTGCTGGGCTCTGGATCGTGGGTGCTAAGAGATGCATTGTGACTGTTCTGCACAAGTGTCTTCATTGTCGCAAACAATGGGGTACAACTCATCACCAGATGATGGCTGACCTGCCATCTGAGCATCTCAGTCCCGAACCACCATTCACCAATGTAGGTCTAGATGTATTTGGCCCTTAGTTACTGTCTGCCCACCGGACCAGAGGTGGTCAAGCTAACAGCAAACGCTGGGCTATTCTCTTCACATGACTTAGTATTCAAGCTGTCCATATTGAAGTCATTGAATCCATGGACGCCTCTTGCTTTATCAATGCTCTAAGAAGGTTTCAAGCCTATAGAGGCCCAGTCAAGGTATTCAGATCTGACCATGGAACAAACTTTGTAGGAGCTTGCAAGGAATTACAGATTGATGAAGGCATTCACCCTAACTCGGCAATTGACGGCTACCTAGAAGCCCATAATTGTGTATGGATATTTAATCTTTCCCATGCATCCCACATGGGAGGAGCATGGGAATGCATGATCAGCATAGCTTGCAGAATCCTGGATTCCATTTTGATAAAGACACCTACACTGACTCATGAGACCCTAACCACCCTGATGGCAGAAGTAGCAACTACCATCAACAGTCGACCTTTAGTTCCGGTTTCCTCAGATCCTCAGAATCCAGCTATTCTCACTCCAACCACCTTGCTAAATCAGAAGACAGGTGACTGGCCTGCACCATTAGGGAACTTTGATTCTAAAGACTTGTACAAACAACAATGGAGACAAGCCCAACGGCTTTCCGCCACCTTCTGGAACCGTTGGAAGACTGCCGTAAATGGAAGATCAAAGAACTGAACCTCAAAGAAGGGGACTTTGTCTTCCTGAAGGACAAGGATGTGCATTGGAACTTGTGGCCCATGGCACTTGTGCATCAAGTCCTACTCAGCTCTGATCGACTAGTCCACAAAGTTGAGGTCCAGATTGTGAGGTTGCAAGATTCTTCCTGCAACCCGCAGACTTTCACCAAGAAGCTCTACACCAGACTGGTCACCAAACTAGTGTTGCTGCAGAGAAAGGCTTAAGATCGAACCTCAAGCTTTGCATGCTTTGTATCTACCTCATTGCTGCATTGTTTGATGCTATGTTATTATCTACTGTTTACTTTAGTTGATAGTTGGTAGTGGAATTTATAATTCCAGGCGGGGAGCGTGCTGGTTAGACAGTATATAGTTAGTTTGGGAATGAGAGCTGTCCCCTTAAGGGAATGCTTCATGGGAAATATAGTTAATGCCTCTTGGGAGATGTAGTTCATGTCACGAGGTCACATCTGTAATTCTGATAGGTCCACTGAATTGATCTCTGGTGGGCTGAGGGAGTTTTTTGGGCATTATCACCTGGACCCCAGCATCATGCTGGAGTTTTCTTTGATATAATGTTATGGGATGAAGATAACCATCTTTTCACACTATTGAGGTGACTATTGAGGCAATGATTGGACATTAGATGAATCTCTGCATAACTGTGAGTTATATTTGAGGATGCCTAATAAAATCCAATAAGTGAACTTCGCATGGAAGTCTTTGTAGTGTTGGACTGCTTGTCCCAGGAACTTTGGGGACGTAAAAGTATTGCCTAGGACAAGAAAGTAATGAACCTTTATCTTTGATTGGCTAAACTTGTCTCTAGCAGAGAAAAATGTATAGAAGACTCTGAGCCACTCTTGCTCTTCCTATGTTTTGGAAATAGTTTCCCCCAGTCTTTTTGCTTTGGCCATAAGTAAAAAGTGGTTATTTTTTGCAAGCCTCTCAGGCATCTCAGTGGTTCGGAGAAACTTCTGATATGATTTATATTTAGGTTGTCTTTAGAGCAGCACAGTAGCCTAGTGATGAAGATGCTCATTTCCCACTTGGAAAGTTCAATCATAGGTATCAGCAGATTGTTTCTGTCCTAGGATCTAAAGAAAAAAAATATCTGCTGCAAATTCTGTATAGGTGTCAGGAAGGACATCTGCAGAGGCTATTGCCCAGTTTCATCCAATTGTCCTGATTATACTCCAGATAGGAACTACAGTACAGAGTCATAAAAAGAGAGGATTTTTTTAAAAAAAATTGAATAATCTTTCCTTGCATTTGGAAGAATACCACTAATCAAGATGAGTTTAAGTCATTACACCCTAGACCAGTGGTTCCCAACTTGTACTCTATAGATCCCTGGGAGGCTGTGGTGTTGTCATAGGAGGTCCGTGAAAACTTGAATAAATATTCTGATTTAAATCTTGAATTAAACCTTGGTGGTCCATGGCAACAGTTCATGGCCACAAAAGGTATTTAAAGGGGGACCGTGATGAAGAAACTGCCCTGGACTGTTTATGATTAGTAACATGGCTAAATTTGTGCTGAAACAGCGGGACTTTTTTCATTGTCACTGAGCCATATATGAAACTATTCTTTTAGGGATGGTTGTTTGCCAGCATAAATCAGTTCATAGCTTATTTTTCCAAAGGTTTGCTATTGCTGGAAATAGCTTACTTTGTACTTAAATGGTCAGTAGACGTGCCTATCATCCTGATCATTGTATTTTCTTTTTTTATTCTTGTTCTCATTTTTGTTTGACAAATTCTAATAAATAGATAAATAAAATAAATATCTTTGAATGTGAATATGGAGAATATCACATTGGCCAAAGACACAAACAGACAAACAAACAAACAAAAACCCATCAAAGATCTTAATCCTTTCAGAGAGCATTCTTTTATGCCCCAAATTATGGATGTGATTCTAATAAATTTTACTACAAGTACTTATTAATAACTGCACTGGTACAGACTGTTACCATCTGTAAATGAAATATACATTCCCAATGAAAATATTACATTGATAGAACTACTTGACAACTTCATGGCTTTCTAACAGTTTTATTACCCCAGAAAACAATAAATATAATTCTCAATCTTTCTCATCTATACAACACACCATGGAAAGAAAAGCTATAAAAGTCTCATATTTTATAGTGTTCAGTGAGCACAGATCTGTTACCATGGAAACAACTTTAACAAAAAGACATATGCATGTTCATTTATGAGCAGCATTTAAGAAAGAGAGGTAACCTATTCTGGGCTGCTATTCTTCTCCCATCTTTTCTGCTAAATGAGGAAAAAAGTCCAAATCCATGAGAATAGAGTGATTGCAATCTGTGAAGACTACACAGTATTCAGATCTTCTGATTCAGGGGTGGGATTCAACCAGTGTTACTACCGGTTCAGTGACTACATTATGTGTAGGCATGTGCGCTTTGCGTACATGCGCACCTGATGTGTAGGCATGCGCACCTTAAGTGCCATAAGAAAATTGGAATAGTCCTGCTAGATCAGGCCAAAGCCCATCTTATTCCAGTATTCTATTTCATACAGAGGCCAACTAGTTGCTTCTGTCAAGAAATGCAAACATATATTTCTCCTGTTGTTCATCTGCAGGTATATTTAGAGGCATGCAATATGTCAAATTCAGAAAAATAACAAGAGTTGAGCTTAGTGTAATAGCTCATGATTACAGGTGCCTTCTGTCAAATTTCATACCACCTTAGACAATAATACAGGTTTCCAGAACACTTGATCTTTAGGTAGTGGTGGGATCCAACTAATTTAACAACTGGTTCATCCTAAAGACCAGGTGGGCATGGCTAGGGGAGCATTTGACTGAGTGGACATGGTCAACTCAATGTCACTCATGACAAAGTGGAGTGCGCAGGCAGGCCGAAGCAGAGATGGCTGGAGCCTTAGAATTACCTTTGTTCAGCAACAGCAATGGTCTTTTTCAGCCCAAGAAGCCTGCCGCCGCTTGCCTTTTTCAGTGTGAGAAGCCTGCAGCCGCTGGCCTTTTTCAGTGTGAAAAGCCTGAAGCCACCACCTCTTTTTCAGCATGAGAAGCTTACAGTCACTGCTCTTTGCCAGCACAAGGAGCCTGCAGCTGCCACTCTTTGCTAGCATGTAGAGTCTGTAGCAGCTACTTCTTTGCCGGCTGGAATTGAGCTGGCAATAACGGCTGCAGGCGTGTCATGCCAAAAAACACCTGCGACTGCAGGCTTCTCGCACTAAAAAAGACCAGCAGCTGCAGTCTTCTCATGCTGAAAAAGACCAGCAGCTGCACTTTGCACTGGCAAAGACTGGCGGCTGCAAGTTTCTCAGTGGGTGGGGGCATGGTGAGGCTCAGCCGCCTTTCAGGCCCTGCTCAACCTCTGCTCTGCCTCAGGTCCCACATCCAGGCCAGCCTGTCCAGCAGATGGGCAAGAAGCTGGCCCTCAGGGGTGACATTTTCTCTTAGATCTCCCGCCTGGAAGGCCCCGTGGAAGCTGAAGCTGGGCTCAAAAGGCAGCCAAGCCTCATTGTGTGTCCCCCCCCCCATCGAGGCAGTCCTTTGGTTGAGTGCAGCAAGCCCAGAGTGGTTTTTCCTTCCCCGCCATCAACCTTACCTTCTAGTCCTTCACACCATTCTCACAGCAGCAGCCCAGCATGCAGGCGGAGGCCAGAGCCAGGGACTGGTACATCCCTTGAACTGAGGTGACAGGCAAGGGGCAGCATGTGGATGGAGGACCCAGGGAAGGCCAGAACCAGGGACTGGTGCATCCCCCAACCCCAGGCGAAGGGCGAGTGGGCGGCATGCAGGTAGAAGGATGACAAGAGCCAGGTGCTTCAGCGGAGTGCCTTACCTTCACAGGCAGCTGCAATGAGCAAAGCAGGTGAGGCGCGGAGATCAGCTGGGCTGCGTGGTCTGGGCGAGCAAGTGAAGGAGCCAGAGAGTAGCTGGGTGCAGGTGTGACTCTAGCCACTGGCCAAGGTGGGTGAGGCAAGATAGGGTAAGGGGGGGCAACAGGAGCTGCCAGTGGTGGGATTTGCCAGTTCGCTGAACTGTGCAGAATCTTAACAACTGGTTTGCTTGAACCAGTCTGAACTGGTTGATGACCACCTCTGTCTTTAGGCCAATTTCTTAATTTGATTTAGGAGAATTCTCCTGCATACAATTTGGGTAAATTATAATCTGGATTGTTTTTTACTCCAATAGTTGATTGTCAGTGCAAAGATGGGAGTGCAAAGTTGTCAGAGAGAGTCTGGTATGTATGTATGTATGTATGTATGTATGTATGTATGTATGTATGTATGTATGTATGTGTTCTTTGGAGACTAAGCTGCTTCTCCTAAGCTTCCAAACTAAGGGATATTTGGCAGTTATTTGATGGCTTTGAATGGTGGAAGTATGTTTACATAACATAATCTCTATCTATTGGACCGGATGGAATATGTGCCTACTTCTTAAAAAAGCTATCCACTGCCATAGCCAAACCTCTAAGCATAATCTTTGAAAAATCTTTCAGGACCAGCTCCTTGCCTAACCTATGGTCACAAGCCACAGTCATCCCCATCTTCAAAAAGGGAGACCCAAGCCTAGTTGAAAATTACAGGCCAATCTCCTTATGCTGCGTCACCTGTAAAGTCATGGAATCAATTATTAACCAATCCATCATCCTCCACTTAGAGACAAATAACCTACTCTCCAATAAACAATTTGGTTTCAGAAAAAAACTATCCTGTAATCTACAACTCTTACACTGCAAAAACATATGGACGACACACCTCGACCAGGGCAAAGCAATAGACGCAATCTACATAGACTTCTGTAAAGCCTTTGATTCAGTGGTACACGACAAACTACTCCTAAAAATAAAATCCTATGGTATCTCTGGACAACTGAATAACTGGATAGAAGCATTCCTGTCAAACAGACAACAAATGGTCAAAATTGGGAGCGTCCTATCAAATTCAGTACCTGTCAATAGTGGTGTCCCCCAAGGCAGTGTTCTAGGACCAACTCTCTTCATACTCTACATAAATGACCTCTGTGATCATATTAAGAGCAATTGCGTTCTCTTTGCTGATGATGTAAAGCTGTTCAATACCACAGACAATACTGCTACCCTACAAAAAGATCTTGACTATGTATCAGAATGGTCAAACAAATGGCAACTTCAAATCTCAACAAATAAATGCTCTGTCTTACATATTGGCAAATAAAAAATAAAAAAAATCAGAAAATAAAATACAAGCTGAATAGTCAAGATCTTGTTGATGACCCAAGCTCTGTAAAGGACCTTGGAATACTCACCTCTAATGATCTAAGTGCTAGAGCCCACTGCAACTACATAGCCAAAAAGGCATTAAGAGTTGTTAACCTAATTCTACGTAGCTTTTTCTCTGGTAATATCACACTACTAACCAGAGCATACAAAACATTTGCTAGACCAATACTCGAATACAGTTCATCAGTCTGGAACCCACATTACGTATCTGATATTAGCACAATTGAGAAAGTCCAGAAATATTTCACAAGAAGAGTTCTCCACTCCTCTACTCGTTGTAGAATACCTTATGCCACCAGACCTGAAATTCTAGAACTAGAAAACCTTGAACTACGCCGTCTTCGGTCTGATTTAAGCATGGTATATAAAATCATACATTGCAATGTCCTACCTGTCAATGAATACTTCAGCTTCAACCATAACAACACAAGAGCACACAATAGATACAAACTCAATGTTAACCGCACCAAACTTGATTGCAGGAAATATGACTTCAGCAATAGAGTGGTCAATGTCTGGAATACTCTACCCGACTCTGTAGTTTCTTCCCCAAACCCCAAAAACTTTAACCTTAGACTGTCTACTATTGACCTCACCCCTTTCCTAAGAGGTCTGTAGGGGGCGTGCATAAGCGCACCAACGTGCCTACCGTCCCTGTCCTATTGTTTCTCTTATTCTTTTATTTTTCTTATATGTACCCATTTCATGTATTCACAACTATGTATACACTTATACTTATCTTGTAAACAATTGGCAAATCAAATAAATAAATAAATAAATAAATAACGGCCATCCATTGCCTGGAAAGCATTGATTCTTGCCTTGCCAACCTCAGCCCTCACATCCTCTCTTACTTGAATTTGTCCAATCCTCTTTTAAAACAATTCAAATTAGTAGCCATCTGTTAGATTAATGATCTGCTATTTGAAGAAGTAGATTTCTTCCCTGTTCTAGATTCCTTCTAATAAGCTTTACTGGATGATTTCTGGTCCTAATATTTTGAAAGAGAAAGGGAAAAATCCATACTTTATTCATGTGTTATTTGCACATGTCAATCATATTCTCCTTCAGTCCCTGTTTCCAAGCTAAAGTGCCCCAAACTTTCTCAGTCTTTTCTAATATGAAAGATGTTTGTGTCCTCTAATAGTTTTGCTTGCTTTCTTTTGTAATTTTCTCAGTTTGGTTATATAAATGTGGTGACTAGTGTGTCCAAATGCACACATAACATAGATTTTAATCATGAGTGGGATTCAAAAATCCCAGCAACCAGTTCGCTGCTCAGTTGGTGAGTGGGTGTGGCCATGGTGGGCATGGCCTACCAGATTCCTGTGGGCCTCCAGAGCCTGGGGAGGCTGTTTTCACCCTCTCAAGGGTCCAGAGGCTTCCCCTGGACTCTGGGAGGATGAAAATGGCCTCCTCTGGGCTCTGGAGGCCCACTGGAAGCTGGAAACAGGGCCATTTTGCAACTTGCAGTACTTCTGAGAGGTCTCTCTCAGACTTCTGCTCTCAAAAACACTGGAAAGGTTGATCATTCACTTTTGCAAAAGTGACTAGTCCAGTTGCCTCTTGAAAAAAGCTTCTTTGGGACAACCATGACTGAGACTCTCCATAGACATTTATCATTCCTTAGCAAGTCTTGTCCATCAATAAGTTTAGTTTGTTTTTCTCTTGGTTAATGCTTCCACCAAATTACCCAAACATATGCCAAAGACTGGCTCATAATTTTCTTTCCTGGATTCCTTTTTTAAAATAGATTTCATTGGCTAGTTCCAGAACTCCAACACTAAGCCCTAAACACTAAGTTTGAGGGACAAGTTACATATTTTTGCTGTTATGTCAGCAATTTAACCTTTTTATGAACTCTCAGGTGGATTCAGATAAAACTGAAAAATTATGGTTTTAAAAATTTTTCAGATACTGTGGAGAAATTTGGCAGCCAAGTTCATTATCTCAAATCAGACAGGATAAACTGTGTTTGCTGATTCTGACTTGTTAACAATCATAATTTAAACTAAGTTATTTCAAATTCAGATGTAATGTGGAATATGAAGCCATTCAAAAGGGAAAGCTAGTCTCATAACCATACTAAGGAAGAGGAAAATGCAAAACGAAGGGTTACTTTTGTTCAGGTTTGTCACTGCATGTGAACCAGACCTTTTGATTTTCAGTAATATATAGCTGAGATTTCTAAATTACATTGCATTACTATTGCTCTATAGATATGAGTAGGCAATGTTTGATACGAGTAGGCAATGTTTTCAAAATAGTCTTTGAAGGCAGTTCTTATATAGGTATACTTTGTTGCTCACCTACGCTGAATACCATACGTCAGGTTTTCTATACAGAGACACATAGGATTTGGCCATAATCACAAACAGATCTTCTGATACAGTATTTCATGGATTAGTTTAACTATTCAGCTAGACTGGCAGAAGACTTTCTAAAACCACTCAATTAGATTAATACATTTAGAAAGATGGAAGCCATATACAACAGTTGATTGCTCACTGTGGGTAAGAATATAGTTTTGAAGTTTACACTTCTTATTCTGTTTTTCTGAATTCATTGCTATTTGAGACAATGCTTGATGGCCTTAAAGCTGAGTGGTTTTATATGTATACATAAAAGCCATCTTTGACCAGGAAATGCTGTTTAATCTTCAAAAACATTTTTTTAAAGTGTATGATAAAATTGCTAGCATTTCAAAACAGATTTTTGTGGAGCTTCAAATATGTTTAATTAGAACTTTGATTTCAGCTAGTATTATTTCTAAAATCAAACTGGTGACCTCCAATTATATTGAACTGAAAGTCAGTATTGTTCACATAGAATTGAAAAATTAATCAACAACTATCTATGTAATTCTCAACAACTAAAAGTTAGTAATAATTGTTAAAAGTTTCTGTAATTTTTTCCTCCTGAGTTTTCATTTGCTAGTACTTTTAAAAATTCCAGCTACAGGTGAGAACTGTCTAAGTATAGGATACTTGGCACTTGATTTAATTCCCTTCAGCAGTTTTAAAGAGAGCTCCAATGCACAATGTAATTTTCATATATTATTGCTTGCCAACTTCAAGGATTTAAAAGACACCTATCATTTTAATCAGACCATTATAAAATTACAATAATTTTCACATGTAATGTTCCTTTGAAATTTTATTTATTAGTTATGTTTGGTTGGTCTGACACTGCCATATGTCTTGAGTTCTGATTTATTTACACAGTTTCAAGCCAGATTTCTCCTGTGAAAGCATTTCAGTTCATTTGAAGTTTTTGAAAGCAGAGGGAATTCTTTCCTTTGGGTTGGAAGAAAAATGGGGAATTATGTGTTATGCACCACACTAGTCTTAATGTGTATAATTCATAATTGTACCCCCAAGGCACTATTGTAATAAATAGAGCCAACTTTGTTATATTTCATGTTTTTTCTTGTTGTGTCTTGGCATTCTGCTATCCTGTTCCTCAAACCTTTTAAAGCTAGAGAGCAAGGACTCATGGGATATGGAGTTCCATAATAGTCAAATAAATAAAAACCTGTGAGTATATATGTACACTGTATTTAGGTCCTATAGACAAGTCAGTGATTAGCTTCATAAAACTTTGACTCAAACTCTGGAATAACTGAAACCAGTTGCAGGGAAAGGCAGGAATATCAATTTATATACACTGCTCAAAAAAATAAAGGGAACACTTAAACAACACAATGTAACTCCAAGTCAATCACACTTCTGTGAAATCAAACTGTCCACTTAGGTAGCAACACGGTTCCACGGCAAAGCAGTTTCAGGGAGACTAATAAAAAGAGCTGAAGTCTAACTGGTCTCGCATCGTCTCTTTCCCACAACTTAACACTGGCGACGAGGATGGGATACTGAGACAAAGGAGACCAGTTGAGCACGTGGCCCGAGAACCGAGCTAGACGAAATGGCCGGCAGAAACTCGCCACCCACACCATTCAACCCAGCAACAGAAGACTGGGATTCCTACATCGATCGGTTCCTCATGTTCCTGGAAGGGAACGAGGTGCAAGGAATATCTGATCACCGGAAGAGAGCTGTTTTCTAACTCACTGTGGGCCCACAGTGTTCAAGATGGCAAAGGCGTTGCAAAACCCCAGGATGTGAAGCAAATGGTGTGGCCAGATTTAGACAGATTGCTGTGAGCCCATTATGCGCCAGCCGTTTCAAGCCTCATCAAGAGACACGAATTCTACAAGCGAGACCAAAAGGAAGGTGAGAGCATAAGTGATATCATTGCAGCTCTAAGGGACATTGGCGGAGCGTGTGAATTCCTAAACATGGACAAGGCCATGAGGGACCACGTGGTCCTCGGACTAAGAGACCTCACCCTACAGAGCTGACTGCTGACCAGACCCAACATAACAGCAACTGAGGCTATCGCAGAAGCCACCGCAGCTGAAGCAACACAAAAATCGGCAGCCACCATGCGACAAATGAACAAGGTAACACAAGAAACTCTGAGAGACCCTAGCCAAGCTCAAGAGAAGAAGCAAGAGGGGACTCCAAAGCCCACCACCACGACGCACCATGAGGACATCGAATCCTTGTCCGAAACCAACGACGAAGAAGAAGAGGTAAATAGACTCCAGTCAGAGAAAAGTAGACGAGAGTGGAGAGAAAGGAAGTCAGAATTCCGCTGTGCCGGGTGCGGAGGGGACCACCCACGTTCCGAGTGCCGTTTCCTCGATGCTGTTTGCAGGCATTGTGAAAGGTGGGGACACATAGCTAGGGTCTACCAAACCAGAAATAACTATAGCCCTAGACAAAGAGGAAGTACCCCCAAGAGCGAGAGAGAGGCAGACAGGGAGCCATTGGAGCCGAGAAAGCAGAAACAAGCGGTTCAGCGAAGCCAATAGAAGAGAAGAAACACACCAGACAATAATTATTGGACACTCCAGCGCAACCGATGCGAGAAAAGTGCAGGTACAAGTCACCATAGAAGGTCAGCCCTGTGAGATGGAGGTGGATTCCGGTTCGTACCTATCCATGATATCATGGAACACCCTAAAGAGCCTATTACCGGATGTGGAAAGGAAGGAACTAGAAAGACAAAAACTCACACTCAAAGACTACCAAGGGAACAGAATCCCCATAGTCGGACTCGGACATTTCCAAGTCAACTTCAATAAACACAAGAAAGTCCTTCCACTGACCATAGTAGACCATTAGGAATCGGGATGATCGGGATCAACAACATCACTGAGACGGACTGGGAAGAGAACCTGATGAGAGAATTCCAGGACATCTTCAATGGAGAACTGGGCAAGAACCAAGGGTCCCCTATCTTGTTTAATTTGAATCCTAATATAGCCCCCATTAGGTTAAAGGCGAGGCGAGTCCCTTTCGCGCTAAAACCAAAAATCGATGAACAATTAGATAAACTTATCGCACAGGGGGTATTAGAACCAATTGACCACACAAGGTGGGAAACCCCAATTGTGACCCCTATTAAGCCAGATGGGTCCGTGCGGATCTGCGGAGACTAAAAGGCCATCCTCAACCATGCATTACAACAAAGCGCGTAACCCATTCCGGTGGTACAACACTTATTACATTTGTTGGGGGGGAGGAAAGATTTTCGCGAAACTCGACCTGGCACAAGCTTAGCAACAATTGCCAGTTGACCCTGAAACAGCGGAAGCCCAAACAATCGTGACCCACAGGGTGGCATTCAAATGTAAAAGACTACAATTTGGAGTTCGCGTGGCCCCAGGGGTATTCCAAAGTTTGACGGAGCGTTTATTGCAAGGAATCAAAGGGGTGGTACCATATTTTGATGATGTATTGGTAACAGCCAGGGACAAAAAACAACTGGAAAGCCGCCTGAGGGAAGTTTTACAAAAATTTAAAGAGGCGAGACTCAAAGTGAAAAGAAAGAAGTGCCAACTAGCCACAGATAAAGTTGAATTCCTGGGATACCTTATAGATAAAGAAGGAATCCACCCCACTGAAAAGAAAATCAGAGCAATCAAAGAAGCTCCCAGACCCGAGAATAAAACAGACTTACAAACCTTTTTGGGACTTATTAACTTTTGCAATGTCTTTTTGCCACAGAAGGCAACAGGAATTTTTCACTGATTAAAGACCATAAGCCGCTCTTAGGAATACTCGCAGGGAACAAGGCCACCCCCAACATATTGTCACCACGAATGAGGAGATGGTCCGAGTTCCTCGCCGCATACAGCTACAATTTAATCCACCGGCCAGGGAAGGACATAACACACGCTGACGCCCTGAGCCGTTCCCCCCACCTGAATTAGAAGATGATCCGGCACCAACCACATCAACCCCTGCAAATCGAGACATTGGAAAACCTACCCATAACCGCAACAGACATCGCAAAAGAAACTGCAAGAGACAAAAAACTGGTGCGGATTTTAAAATGGGTAGGTAAAGGGTGGCCAGAAACCGAAAATGATGAGACTTTTAAACCATTCCGGAACAGACAAACAGAACTCTCGATTTTAAAAGGATGTATACTATGGGGGGATCGAGTAATCATACCGGACATACTGAGGGAACAAATACTGTATATATTGCATGAAGGACACCCAGGTATTGTAAGAATGAAGTCCCTGGCCAGGAGTTACGTATGGTGGCCAGGGATGGATAAGGACATTGGGAGATGGGTGGAAATGTGCACACAATGCCAACAATCCAGACCTACACCCCCTTCTGCACCTGTACTCGACTGGGAAACACCGAGGGGCCCATGGTCGAGGATACACATAGATTTCACAGGACCAACGAAAGGACACACATTTTTGATAGTAGTAGATGCTTACTCCAATTGGCTGGAGGTAAGCGTCATGCACTCCACCACGACAGAAGCCGTAATCAGACAGCTGAGGAAACTGTTGACAACACATGGGTTACCGGATCTAGTGGTATCAGACAACGGGCCGCAATTCACAGTGCTGACATTTGAAAGGTTCCTCGCCGAACAGGGAATAAGGCATGCCCTAACAGCGCCGGGTCGGCCAGGTACAAACGGATGGGCGGAACACATGGTTCAGTATACTAAAGAGACACTAGATAAACTAGGCACGGGAGACATCCAGGAAAAAATCTATAAATTACTAACTATACAGCACATCACACCAAACACCACAACTAATAAAAGCCCAGCAGAACTATTGATGGGCAGAAAATTAAGGTCGCACCTAGATAGATTACACCCCACATACAGCCATGAAAAGCCAACAGACTCCTCCAGTAAGTACCGTACATTTGAAACAGGGGACCTGGTCTATGCAAAAAAACCTCACGGGGGACCCACTATGGATACCAGCTAAAATAACCCAGATAACAGGACCCCGGTCATACAGAGTACAGACAGAGGACGGAAAAAAATGGAGGAGACACATAGACCAACTGAGATCAAGAACACTATTAAGAAATACTAACAACCCAAGGATCAAAGGAGAAGAACTCACACACACACAAGAACCACATCAAACATTAAACAATAAGAATAACCAAACCAGATATGGGGGAGACCCCTCAAACACAAATGAGAGGGGAGGGGGAGACCCTCCACAAACATGAGAAATAACGAAACAAACTCTAACAACAACTCACCAACACAAACACGAGAAATAATGAAACAAACCCTAACAACAACTCACCAACCAACACCACCAGTAGCCCCGTTAAGAAATCGCAATCACCTACCTGAAGATGACTTCGGAAGAAGGGAGCAGGCAGCGGAAAGTCAACATGAAGCCACTCCTGGAGGGAGCAGCCGAGCCGACTCAACCAGCCCGGGTAGACCAGGCGGGAGCGGCATAGCTGACTCCACCTTCCAGGAGGTTCCACGGAGAAGGACGGGAGAAACAGCGAACCCGTCCGAACAGCCCGAAGACAACACCGCAACTGAATTGCGCAGGTCCAGTAGGAACCATAAGAGCCCCGCCTACTTACGTGACTACGTAACGTAGGTTGGACTGAACCACATGGGGAGGGGTGTTGTATATTGGAATTTTGAATAGTACAATGTGATTGGCCCATAAGATGGTGGGAAATTCAAAGAGCCGTCATTGGCCGCGAGCAGCCGCTATAAAAGAGGCTGCCGCAGCTCTGTGGCAGAGCAGTTCCAGAGAGACTAATAAAAAGAGCTGAAGTCTAACTGGTCTCGTGTCGTCTCTTTCCCACAACTTAACAGTGGAGGAGGCTGTAGGAGGGCAACAACCCAGCATCAGGACTGCTACTTCCACCTTTGTGCAAGGAGGGACAGGAGCACTGCCAGAGCCCTGCAAAATGACCTCCAGCGGGCCACAATGTGCATGTGGCTGCTCAAATGGTCAGAAACAGCCTCCATGAGGGTGGTATGAGGGCCCGACGTCCACAGGTGGGGGTTGTGCTTACAGCCCAACACCATGCAGGATGTTTGGCATTTGTCAGAGAACACCAAGATTGGCAAATTTGCCACTGGCGCCGTGCTCTTCACAGATGAAAGCAGGTTCACACTGAACACATGTGACAGACGTGACAGGGTCTGGAGACGCTGTGGAGAACGTTCTGCTGCCTTCAACATCCTCCAGCATGACCAGTTTGGCAGTGGGTGGAGTGGCATTTCTTTAGGGGGCCACACAGCCCTCCATGTACTCGCCAGAGGTAGCCTGACTGCCATTAGGTACCAAGATGAGATCCTCAGACCCCTTGTGACAGTTGGCCCTGGGTTTCTCCGAATGCATGACAATGCTAGACCTCATGTGGCTGGAGTGTGTCAGCAGTTCCTGCAAGACAAAGGCATTGATGCTATGGACTTTTCCCCAGACCTGAATCCAATTGAGCACATCTGGGACATCATGTCTCGTTCCATCCACCAACGTCACGTTGCACCACAGACTGTCCAGGAGTTGGGTGATGCTTTAGTCCAGATGTGGGAGGAGATCCCTCAGGAGACCATCCACCACCTCATCAGGAGCATGCCCAGGCATTGTAGGGAGGTCATAAGGCACGTGGAGGCCACACACACTACTGAGCCTCATTTTGACTTGTTTTAAGGACATTACATCAAAGTTGGATCCGCCTGTAGTGTTTTTTTCCACTTTAATTTTGAGTGTAACTCCAAATCCAGACCTCCATGGGTTGCTAAATTTGATTTCCATTGATAATTTTTGTGTGATTTTGTTGTCAGCACATTCAACTATGTAATGAACAAAATATTTAATAAGAATATTTCATTCATTCAGATCTAGGATGTCTTATTTTTGTGTTCCCTTTATTTTTTGAGCAGTGTATTTGTTTCTTTTCCTATTGGCTACTGATTGCTAGCTTTTGTGTGTTTGTGTGTACACAACGCACACATTTATATTTGAAAGATTTTTCATTTTAATGAAGACAACTAAGTGGGAAGTAAACTGAGCTAACAAGTGTGTATGTGTGAAATGAAAATCCTTTCTCTTCTATTATTTTAAGCTTAGATCTGTACAATACCAAATTTGCCACTTCAAAGCTGCTTGGGGATAATAAAGGAAATAAGGGAAAATTGGAGCCATGTGTTTAAAAGTTTAGTTCTGGGGAAAGGAGGAAATGCTAGCTTATCAAATTCAGAAAAAATGTGGAAAGAAAAAGCATCTCCCCATTCAAGAATAGGTGCTGATCTTTTAAATATTTTAACAATTCTCCCAGAAACCCTAGAATTTATGCAGATCACTGAAATGATCAGTGTTTGGGAAAGGTACCCTGCAATTTACACATATGGTGTTATATAATCAGCATCCTTCTGTCAAATGGTATATGCTTTACCTGTCAGCCTTCCAAGCAATTACCCCATTTCAAAACAGAACTTTGAAGCAGATTCTGAAAGAACAGTTTTTATTTAGAAGACATCATCTTGGCATTAACTGGTGGAAAGCCAACTCTGAAATTTCCCGGGCTTTCCATCTCAATAAAACCAAGTTTCACTTTCCCCAAAAACAATAAATCACATGGTCCAATCTGGCACCGGCTGGTTACCTGGCAACTCTTTCCTTCGCCTCCAGCTAGCTGACAGCTGGAATGCCCTTGACCCAGGAATGAACTAGTTTGTTTTAGTTACATGCCCTCCTTCAGCTCCAAGCTTTTGACAATCCTGAAGCCACGTGAAAAAACCCCTATTAGGAAACTACAGAACAGGAAAGAGGGAGGAAAAAAACCCACAGCCGGACTAGCTTCAAGGCTGACATTATCTCTGATAGTCAACATATACTATTCCTGGTTCAGTCTGCTTTTCATACAGCATCCTTATTTTGGATCTACTCAGAAGAAAAAGGTTTTAAAAAAGTAAAAAAAAGAAACATAAAATTTCCATCTATACTTCTTCCATCTACAGTCTTTATCAGTACTCAAATATGAATGTGCACAAAACAGTGCAGTTTGCTATTCTGACCTTTGGTGAAAATTTAGAGTTGCTAAAACCTTAAAGCAGCTTCAGTGGTATTTGGCTCATGCATTGAAGAAACACTCATTTGCTCTTAAAAATTATCTCGAAGTGTTTTCTGCTTTTCCCACAATCTGTTCTTTTATGTATTTTCTCTCTAAATCTATATTCTTTTTTAAAAATGAAATATGGCAGTTCTTATTTTTCTTTGCTGGGATATGCTTTTAGCATTCTTTTTGTCTCCCATCTTCACACTGCCTAGCAATCTCCAAAAGTTCAATAACCTAAAAGATAGTTTTTCCCGGAATGCCTTGCTTTCACTGAATAAAATGTAATTTGTCTTTACAAAGGGAAATCTTTCAAAAGATGTGTAATTTGGCAGGTATGGTTCAGTAAGCACTTACAGCAGGAATTACATCCAAATGTTATCTAATGGTAGAAGAAAAATATGCTGACATTAAAACTGATTCATGCAAAAGTATTCTTCATGATAGTTAAATAACTATTTTTCATGTAAGAGAATCTAAATCTAGATTCCTTGTATAAATGGCTTTGTAAAATGTGGTAACTTCTAATTTGAAATAGCTTCAGAACACTGTAAAAATCCTAAATAATTTAAGTAACAAATACTAACCTCTAAAATAGCCTTCCCTGTCCTGATAGCAGCAGTTAGGCTGTGACTTCCCAAGCAGCATCAGGACATTTGATTTAGAACAGCGTTCTAAATAGTGAAAGAACAGCAGTGATATTCAATCCATAAAGCCATTTACTACAGTATTTCCTTTTATACCAGTATCCTATTTCCACTATCTCTGAAGCAACAAACCTTCTAATGAAAATTCCCCCAGTGACTGATGTTCACAGGCACCTGTTATTGAACAGAGAGCTCAGTAACTAATAATGTTCACAGTAGCTGCTAATAATGTTCACAGTCTAGGACAGTCTAGAGCAGGGGTGTCAAACTCAAGGTCCGTGGGCCTGCAGGATATTTAGATCTGGCCTGCGGAGCCACCCTGGAAGCAGCAAAGGCCTGTGGTGCCTCTGCCAGCGAAAATGGAGCTCGGGAGGGCCACACACTGGGCTCTGTTTTCACTGGCAGAGGACTAGAAAAACAAACTAAAAACAAATAAAAAGAGAAATGCATTTGAGTATCCAAGAAGGGACAGGAAAGGAGAAAAGGAAAGAGAAAAGAAAAAGAAAAAGAAGGAAAGATGGGAAGAGAGCAAGGAAGAAAACAGAAGGAAGGAGAAGGAAGAATAAAAGAGAATGAAGAAGGAAGGAGGAAGGGAGGGAAGGAAGGAAAGAAAGAAGATTATAATGAGAGGGAGGGACTAATAGCGGAACTCCTGTCTTAGCACTTGGCCACCACCGGTGCCCCCAACACGAGTGACGTCAAGCTGGCGATGCCCACCCCAGCCATACCCAACCCAGCTCCCCAAGGTCAAACACAACCCTGATGCAGCTCTCAATGAAATTGAGTTTGACACTCCAGGTCTAGGGTAATACTCTTTCACTTACACTACTGGAACCAATTTTGATCACCATACTACAAAAAAGATGTTGAGACTTTGGAAAAAGTTCAGAACTAAGACAATTAAAGGCCTGGAGACTAAACCAAATGAAGAACGGCTTAAGCAGGGGGCTGGACTAGAAGACCTCCAAAGTCCCTTTCAGCTTCTATTCTATTCTCATCAGATTTTAATATTAAGTAGTATTTTCATTGCTCTAAATTATTGTGTAATTTTAAAAAAACAGCTGCTTTTCTCATACCATATTTTAACACAACTTATTTTCTATTTTTATTTATTTTTTGTTTCAATATTTACTTAGTAATATTGGCATTTTTTCTGCCCATTTTCCATGGTTTTTTTAAATGTTTCACTAGTTTGAAAACTGGTTCTTTCATTGAAAGATCAAGTATCATCCAAAAATTGGATATCATCTTGATTTCTAGATTTTTGCAAATTGAATATTTACCTGCATGAAAACAAGATTAATTAAAATCAGAAAATTAGCATCCATTTTCATCCAGAATTTGTGTTTTTCATGCAAATAGTATTACATATTTGTAAATATTGATTACAAATTAAAATGAAATGTAAATTTAAAGGCCAAGGAAATTTTAAATGAAATCAGATATTAGCTGATATTAACTTTGCCAAAATCTTAACTATTCAAATTTATTATTGGTTGCTGAAAGCGAAGTGTGTCTGAGAGTTGAAGCCAAAGGGAAGGAAAAGTAGGAACTGTTGCCATCACCACTGCTTTTTCTGGTGCTCTCTGCTCTTTGCCCCTATGTGCACACTCACCTCATATCTCGATACAACCAACATTTTTCTAAATATACATCTCAGAGTACTTTTAACTCAAGCAAGATATGAATTCATGTTCTTGAGAAGTTGCCAGAAAATAATGCAAAACAACCTTTTTGTAAATCAAATAATATTCAACTTCAAAAAGAAAGTTAACTTGCATGCAACCTGATGCTGTAAATCGTTAGAAATAACTGTTGTTTTATTATATGATGTTTATTTTAACAAATATAATTCAGATTACAGTCTTACAGCTGAATCTTTAAAACATTTCTACTGAAATCTCATAAAGTCAAATGAAATCTTTAGCATATCATCCAGCTGCTTGTTTTACCCCACAGAGAAAATATGTTATAAAATAATGCCATTCCATGAAAATAATTAAACTAAATTACAAGGTTTAATTTCTTTACAATATAATGTAAATTTGTCACAGTTTATTCGCTGAATTTGGCTGTCTTCCATTACCTAACACTGTTGATGAAGGAATACATAGTTTTCATAGAGGACCTTGAATATTATAATGTAATTAAATAGGAATATATCTCATTCTACATATTTTAAGAATATCTAGGGCAAAACCAAATTGCTCTTTCAGTTTTTCCTCTTGAGAGTCCAAACTCCTAATTCAACTATTGCAGTTCCAAAGCACACTTGTCATATTCAAAAAGGTTCATGTTAACATTATGGTGCAAATCAGAAGACAAGCAAATATATCTGCACACTTCTCTCCATAATTTTCTCCGATTTGACTGGGAAGCAATTAGAAAAAAAATGATTATTCTGAACAATTTCAGAATAATGTGCAGGAACTTGCTATAATTACACAATGTGTGACTATTTTTTAATTTATCCAGGTTGAACCCTACTTTTCCAAATTTAGAATTAATATTCTGAATTAGCAGAATCTTACTGAATGTACATTTAGTTGGCAGTTGTCTCACAGAGGTTTTTAACAAATGGGGTAGAGGGTGTTAGGCTAACTATACTTATTATAAATTACATACCACCATGGGTTCTGCATACAACGTACACTCTATCTGCAACCTATTAATGGTAGAATTCTTGTTACTATAAAAAGGAGATAAAACAGATTACATCAGAAATTAGACAACCTTATCCTTGTAGCATCCCCTAGATATGCGGCAACTGTTGAATTCTTTGCCATATTAAGTTGGAGAAGGCAGCTTTATCAATCTTTTCAAAGATTTGACTTACCAAATCAGAAGAATAAAAGAATGACTATTCATCATTCCACAATGTGTTTTATATTGAATGTTAAGGGTAAAGAGAGCCCCAACGCTCTGCTTCTTCCTCTATTTGATTTGTACTTGCAAAATCACTTTGATAGAAAAATACCATGCAAAGTCTGGACATTTCAGCAAAGAAAATCTATATTAATATTTGAACATATTTATATAAGAAATCACACAGTATCCCTAATAACCAACAACACACACACACACAATTATAAAATTCAGATCCATCAAATACTATGTTAGCAAATTTAAGTACTGCCAAAAAGTTTCTTTTTAGTAAATTTACATTTGCAAAGACAAATTGGATTTGTATACAAATAACTTATAACTACTGCAAAATGCACTGGACTTCTGTGTGCGTTGCTACTAAAATATTGACTTAAAAGAGTTTCTTTTTAATATATAAAGCAAATACACAGCTTTTGGTCATTTCATTAGATATGAATTTGAGCACATTATAAATATACCTATAAACTAACTAGAAGCAGGTATAAATTAACGAGAAGCAGGTATAGGTTCTTCAATCCAGTTTGAAGATTTCTACCTAATTCCAGCCTTCTACATCCAACATCAAGAAGATGGCTTTAACATAATAATTTACAAAATAGATTCCTTTTAAATTACAAAAAATAATTAATTTATAGCAAGATTCTCAATCCGGAGCCCCTCAACTATATGACTCAGGTGACATCGAACCAGATACGGGAGGAAGGCGGTCATTTCGATGCAGTTGTTCCAGATGTCGAGGTGGGGGCACTCCTCCGCTGCTCCATGCCGTTAGGCAAAAAGCCGGCGATGATGGGCACCGGCCAAATGAGGGCGGCCACGCTCCACACGATGATGACCAGAGTCATGAAACAGGCCACCAGGGTGGACTCGATGGGCTTGCGATTCATCCTCCAGCCTGGATCTCCCTTGAGATCCTCCAAGCTGAAATCCAGACAGCAGAAGTGGAGCCGTTCCCCTTGCTGCCAAGGCTGTCCGTGGTCCGGAGTGGACCAGGAGTAGAGTGCAGCCGAAGGAGGAGACGACGACGCTGGTTTGGAGGCGCCCGGGCGAAGGCGGCCGACGCGCCTACCTCGAGCCCAGCTGCAGCCCACGCATAGGCGGAGGTCCTGCTGTATGCCGCCAGGTGCTAGCCCAAGATGCTCGATGAGCAGTGGCGGCCCAACGCGATGAAAGGAGGCCGAGAAAAAGGCTCGCCCGCCGGGACCACTGGTGGAGTAGAGCACGAGGTCACACTGGAAGCCCAACGGGCTCCAGCGCACCAGCAATGAACTCAGCATCTGTCTCTGCACGCTTATGTTGCACGCCGGCTCCTCGCGGGGCTGCTGCTCCTGCTGGGGCGCGGGTCGGGGAGACTCAGGTGAAAGAGTAGCTACAGCCGCCGCCGCCTTGGTGGCCTCTCCTCCCCCTTCCTCAAAGTCTGTCGGAAACGTGCCCCCATCCTCAAAGGACTTGGGGGAGGAAGAGGAGTTGAGAGGCGGCAAAGTGAGTCTTGTCCGTTCTTTTCGTCCAGACTCTGAAGAAGCCGAGGGAGAGCAGCCTCGGGAGGGAAAGGATGGAACGAAAATGGCCAACAGTGCCGGGAGAAAGGGCAGCAACATGGCATGGGCTTAGAGGAATGCCCGAGGAGGGAAACGAGGTTGCATGGGTCTGCTGCGGCGACGGCTGTAGGTTTCCATTAAGGAAGCGCTAACGAGGCTGGCCGCCAGAAAAGGAAGCAGCGGAGAGGTGGTGGAGGCGAGGCGGACGCCGTCGAGAGATGAGGCGAGTGTGCGCGTGGAGGGGGGAGCGGAGAGCTGCAAAAACAGCAGAGGCAGCGGCAACAGTAACAGTTCCCACTTTTCCTTCCTTTTGGCTTAAACTATCAGCCGGGCGGGGCGGGGCGGGGGCGGGCCCGCCCCGCCCACTTCGCTCTCAGCAACCAATGGGCAACTCCTCGGAATCTCTAATTCCGCTGGATCACCATCCAGGTTGCAGTTCACTCCCTCGCTTAAGTCGCCGCCCAGGATTCCCTACCGTTAGGAAGGAGTTCCCCTGATTTCGTCATTGTAGGATCTGCCTTCACTCCCCCCACCCCAAACTGAAGCGTCTGGCGCGGGGTTTCTTCCCGGGAAGACAAACCTTATCCCTTGCTTCATCTTTCATGCGTGGGACATCCTCTCTGCCACCCCAAAGGCCACTTCCACTCGCAGCTTTTTTTCTGCTGTAGAGCTTCCATTTCAGTTTTCAATCCGTTTCCCCACCGCAACAACCTTCATAACAACCTTTGACGCCATTCATCGCTGGTCCTACCTATAATAGCACAGGGTGCAACGTCGATGCTCAGTCATGTTGTTCACAATTTTAGTCAGTTTTCTTCCTTCAGGCTATTTGGGCAGCAGCCGTGGGGATTCAATGGTTAGAAAGCAGTATTGCCATGAGCTAGTTCTACTAGCTCAAGGTTGACTCAGCCTTTCATACTTCTGAGGTTGGAAAAATGAGGACCCAAATTATCAGCAATATGAAGTGGTATATAAGTCTAAGTGCTATTGCTGTCCATTTGCAGGAGAAGAGAGGGAGGGAGGGAGGGAGGGAGAGAGAGAGAGTTAAATGTGGGACAGATCCAGCCAGCAGCTGTAAAAGAACCCACTGCAAGATTATGGAAGAGGCAAAGGCTGCTGTGCCACAGTTTAAGCCTAGCTTCTACTGGGAATCCTGATCATGGGGTCCCTAATAGAAACAGTGGACAGTGTTTGATAAGCAATGGGGAGGCCAAAATTTCAGTGCACCCTAAATGACAATAGCTATTGACATAGTCTTGTTCTCAGCCCAGCTTGCCACATGGGTTGTTGTGGGAGTGGGTATGTGTGAAACAAGCACTATGTTTCTTGCCTTGAGTTTTTGAAAGGCAGAATATAAATGATGATGATGATGATGATGATGATGATGATGATGATGATGATGATGATGATGATACAGGCAGTCTATCGAATGCTTCCCGCTATGCACATATACAGCTAAATAACAAATACAACATAAGTGTACAACAGGAATACATAGAGACCACACATAAATATGGACCAAACCTGATTACTTCCTAGGAACACACACACACACACACACACACACACACACCAAAGCAACATTTTGAATTTGTATCTACACAGAACAAAATAGAGCTACCTTCTATAGCCACTGATGGTAAAGGGACTAGAAAGAATTCAGAAAACCAAGCCCCCGCTGCCTTTTAAAGTTAGGATATTTATCTGTACTGCATAGAAGTTCCATTGCTTCTCTCAAGCTATGTTACTGACTCTAACCTTCCCTCATCTATCTAGAACAAAACACAGAAAAATATGGTTCATAAAGCAACAAAAATTGAGCGGAGGAATGAGAGGGAAGTGGGAGAAGCAGCCTGGAATTAAGGAGAAACTTCCTAACAGTGAGGACAATTAACCAGTGGAACAGCTTGCCTTCACAAATTGTGGATGCTCCATCTCTGGATGTTTTTTTTTTTTTTAAACAAGTTTTATTAATTTTCAAAACACACAAATCATCATTATCCATTACATGTTTAAACCTTTTTCCATTGTAAATTTAACAAGTCAGATAAACTATAATTCTGTTTTAAACCATTTCCATATAAACATACAAAAACCTCTTATCCAATTTCTCTTTACTTCTCTTTACTCTTATTCAATTTTATTATTATTATTTCATCTATTTCTTTCTGACTTAGTTACCATTATTCTCATTCTATATTTCTGCAAGGTTTTATTAATTCTCCCCCAAAAAAAAACATATACACACAACACACAAAACATAAAAAAATCTTTTGGAAAGTAACTTGGACCCAGGTATCTCTCTCTTCATGGACTTCAATTATATTCATGCTCATCTTACATATCATTACTTATTTTATTTACCATTCTAAATCTTCTATATTAACTTCTCCACATATTTCATTCTTCTTAATTCTATCTTAATTAATCATCTTAATTTGAGTCATTATATTTGTATCTTTTGTCCATTCTTTATTGTCCCTTTGTCTCGTTCCTTATAAAAAAAAGAAGAAGAAGAAGTTTCTCCTGAAATCACTAATCGGAGTATGATGCCTTTCTATTTCCCCCCTAAATTAATCAAATTAATCTTTAAAATAACGCCCAATACCCAATCCGATTTTGCTTGGTACATTCTATCTAAATAGTACATCCAGAATAATTAAATACATAGTTAAACAATAGATCTAAATATTAAAAACAAATACTATAATAGAAATTTTATAATAACATCAATACCATAATCTTATTAAACTCTTTAATTAAAACTCAATATTCTAAACCTCCCCTCATATTATTAAGTTTTAAAACCACTCATTATTAAACATTTCAACATTTTAATCTCTTATCAACTCTTAAACCATTTAAGTTTTCTATTTCTAATACAATACTACAATATCATCTTATGTACCTTGCAAAATCTTTTGAAGAAATTATACTTTATCCTTTATCCCTAAAAAGATTCCTTTTTTCCCATTTAATTTCAAAACTTTGTAGCTTTTCTCCACCTTTTCCCTTTCTTTCTTCTCCCAACAAACCTTTCTACCCCCCCTTCTTCTAGCCTCTGCCTTACCGGCTTCCCTTCTCTGTCGTGTTCCTTTTCCCTTTTGTTTACTATCATTATATTGATTTTGCACCTTATTTTTCCCTTTCTTAAGTGTTTTTTAAATCTTAAGTCCTTTATTTCTCTTCCTTTCCCTCTTCCTTCTTTCTTGGTCGAGTTCTGAAATTTAATAAAAATGGCTTCCTCTCCTTCTTCTTCTTCTGCTGTCTTCATCTGTTGTAATGTTTGTTGATAGTTAATAAGTGCCATTTCTAAAAAAAGGAAGGCTTCTTTCAAACCAGCTTTACCATTTTTTTTTGCTTGTTCATAATCTTTCCTCAGTTCCTCAATAGAAAGAGCCATTATAAATCTTTTCTTTTCTTTTCCCCTTCTTTCTTCTTACAACAACCAGAATATTCCAAAGAAAAAATAAAACAGTCCCAAAGTTATCAATCAGTCCAAACCAAGGCAGAGTTCTCACTTTCTCCTCCTGGGGTAGTATCAATCAGAGAAAAAGAAAGTCCAAATCTGTTTCTTAAAATCTTATTGCAATATATTTTAGTCTTCAAATCCTTAAGGCATCTCCTCCAACAAAGTCTTAGCATACAAATATATTTTTTTTAGTCCTCTCTCTTCCCACTCATCGCTTAAAGCCAGTTTTCACTTAAAAAAAAATAGGTTTCTTAATATCCACTTATTTATTCCTTAGGAAAAGAGGGTAAGCTTTCCTTTCAGCACCACCAAACTGCCGCTTTTTTCCTCTTCTAGAAGGTATCATTCAGAAAGTCATACTTTTCAGGAATTTTGTTAAATATGTCTTAGAGTCCTAGGAACCAAGAAAAACTTTCTCCTTTCAAAAACTTTCTCCACTTCCTCCTGCGCATTCTTACCCGGCTGCCAGACCGCCGCTGCACCGTCTTGGGAAAAGGGGGTTCTGCCGGCCGGGGAGGGGGTCTGCAACACCCCCAAACCCCTCTCCGGATCCCCCCTACCTTCAGCTGCCCCTGCAGGGCAGCCTAGCTCTGTACCCATCCGGATCGGAGTCCCAAAAGCGGCTAGCGCAGCAGGGATCACGCAGCTTCGCGAATCCCTGCCGCTCGCGAAGCCGACAAACCGGAAGTCCCATCTCTGGATGTTTTTAAGAAGAGTCTAGGATGTAGTGCAGAGCCATATTAACAGCATCATCTGCAATCTATTTCCTTGGTAGGCAAATTGCAAGGGTCTATCCATGATGGTTTTCAGGTGGGCCACATAGAAGTGGTATTTAGCAGGTTCTGACCAATTCTGGAGAACCGGTAGCAGAAATTTTGAGTAGTTCAGAGAACTGGCAAATACCACCTCTGACTGGAGATTTTACAGTATCCTTCCCCTGCCACGCCCACCAAGCCACACCCACAGAACTAGTAGTAAAAAAATTTGAATCCCACCACTGGACCAGGACTAGCCTTTCAGAGGTTTTCATAGCTACAGATGTTACAGCAATCAGTCTGAAATAATTCAGTTCCTTGATGGAGGGTTTCTTCGGCATTGGGATGATAGTAAGGTGTTTGAAGCAAGAAGGAACATAGCACATCTCTAGTAATTTATTAAAGATGCAGGTGAAGATGGGGCCAAGTTGGTCATCACAAACTTAAGAAGGAGTTATCTTGTCTGGGCCTAGTGCTTTTTCTGGCTTTTGTCTATGAAATAGACCTTGCATCTCATTCTATGTAATCACCAGAGGTGATAGGCCCAATGGGATGGGGTAGGTTGTAGGAGGCTTGGCTGTTATTAGTGTGTTTGAGATGGGGATTGTGGAGATAGGTGGCAGTAGTTTCCTCTCAAACCTATAGTAAAACACATTCAAGTCATCTGCCAGTTGTGAATTTCCTTCAGCATGGAAAGGTTTGCTGTAACTGGTGATATTTTTAAAAGTTTTCCATATGTTTGCTGGTTCATTTGTTGAGAATTAGCTTTTTAAGATGAACAAAGAGAGGGGACTTCCAGTTAAGGCACCACGTCGATGCGGAGTAGAGGAGCAGATTGCCGCTCTGAAAAATCTGAAGTTCCATGCCTAGTGGCTCCTAGGAGTGAGTCGGACCCTGGAGGGGATGACAGGGAAAAGGGGAAGATACGGAGGTCTTGGGGAAGTGCCACGATCCCAGAGACTGCAAGGAGAAGCCCCGAAAACTGGCAGTGGAAGAGGAAGATTGTGATGATTGGAATCAGAGATGTGGCTGCCTAGCTGTCTAAAGAGGGAAGCAGAAAGTGGAAAACAACAAGTTGAGTGGTGGGAAAGTGCGATTAAGAAAGAGTACCAGGATATCTGATGACAAGAGGAGAAAAGGGAGGCTCCAAACCATGTGGTGTCAACAAGAGGCAAAAGTACCGGTAGGAGTGCTGATTGGGGATCGAGAGACTGAGCTGTATATTGAATAATAAAATGGTGAAAGCTGAGGGGAAGAAAGACAAGACAGTATATTGTTTTTCTTGATTATAGATATAGATGGTGGAACTATATTATTCTGGTGAATAGCGAGGAAAACAAGTGATTGTAAACAACTAGAATGGTGGAGAAGTAAAGAACAGAGAAAACCTTTACTGACTGTGCATATCTAAGAGAGGACATTTTGAAATATCAGAGAAAGAAAACTGAAGGATTTTTGAATTAATTATAGACAATCGTAGCAGTGAAAGGAGGGAAGATCTGGTCTGTCTGGGACTATTGAGTGGAAAGATTATTTGAGACTGTGAAAATGCTACAGCACTAAGGGCAGACAGAAGGAAAAAACCTGTGACTATGCACTTCTGAAAGAAGACATTTTGAGATATGAGTCCTCAACAGAGTAAAGAGTAAAAGGATTTTGGAAACTATCTAA